>NC_089873.1:170130000-170500000 GCF_040182565.1 Anser cygnoides | reverse complement strand
TCTTACTTCTCCAGATTACAGGAGTGCAATATAGTAAGCCCTACAATTTTACCTGTGATATTCAGCTGTGGAAATAAATGGCCAAGGCAGATATTTAAAAGTGACAGATCATTCTTTTAGCACAATATCTTGTATTGATACTTGGCAAGAAGATTTAGGGACTCTTTTTTCATTATCTGACAGAGTGCAGTTACTCCTTCTTCCATTATTTGGGTTTGGTTTGGTTTGGTTTTCTTATTTATTTAATTATTTTATTTTATTTTATTTTATTTTATTTTATTTTATTTTATTTTATTTTATTTTATTTTATTTTATTTTATTTTATTTTATTTTATTTATTTTATTTTATTTTATTTTATTTTATTATTTTATTTTATTTTATTTTATTTTATTTTATTTTATTTTATTTTATTTTATTTTATTTTATTTTATTTTATTTTATTTTATTTTATTTTATTTTATTTTATTTTATTTTTTCCCCTCTACCTTCCAGAGGAGTTCTCCTATTTTCTGGAACCCTGTTTTGGTTTAACCTGGCTGGCAGCTAGGCACCAAGCAGCCTTTTGCTCCTTCTCTCCCACCCAGTGGGATGGCAGAGAGAATCATAAGCAAAAATAATAAAGATCTGTTGGTTGAGATAAAGAAAGTTTAATAAGATAGAAACAGAAGGGAAAATAATAATAATGATAATTTATTTATATATATATATAAAGTGATGCACTTTATTTGATATTTTATTTTGATATTTTAATTTGACCTGTATTTCTAAACTGAATTTACCTTGCTTAAGCTATTAACCTCAGAATTTTGTGTAACTGGTGGGTTAATGAAATATTCATTATTACACTTTTCAAATAGATGTCTACAGACTATATATTTTTGTGGATAAGATGAATAAATCCAACATCTTACCAAAGCAGATTTCCAGTTCTTCACTCACTCAATCACAGAATCAAAGAATTGTTAAGGTCGGAAGGCACGTCATAGGATCATCTTGTTCAAGTGTGCTACTCAAGCAGTTCAGCTAGCCAGTTGTCCAGGACCATGTCTAGTTGGGTTTTGAGCAACTCCACATATGCAGACTTCACAGCCTCTGTGGGAAACCTGCTAAATTCACCCTCACAGGTTATTTTTGTTTGTTCGTTTCCTTAAAAAAGTTCCATTGTGTTCAGATGGAATTTCATGTATTTTAATTTTTGCCTGTTGCATCTTGTCCTGTCACTGGGCACTACTGAGAAAAAAAAAAAAAAAAAAAAAAGCCTGTTTCTCTCTACATTTCCTTCCATCAGGTTTATGCACATTGATTCCCTGCCTTAAATACTGGCAAGGAGAAGGCAAGTTAGCTTCCAACCCTGAACCAACAATCTTGACTGACTCACAAGACAAGGGAGACTAACTGGACGCTTGTCTCTGCACAAAGAAGAAGGAGGAGTCTCCCTCTTGCCCCTGAAGTGCCTCTACACAACAGACACAATATTCTAGGGCTGGAAAAAGGAGAGTATGTGAGTAATGGTAAAACCCTAGGAAAGGGCAACCATACAAAGTTGGCCCAGTCAACTACCTGTATCAGAAACAGTGCCACGAAAAAGACGCAAAGGGTATTAGGAATTAGAAGCTCCTCAATGAGAGGCACTGAAGCACCCATTTGCTGTCCAGATAATTTCTCTAGAGAGGTTTGCTGCCTGCCTAGGGCCCACATTCGTGATATTACAAAGAGGCTACCAAGCCTTCTGGGGCCAGAATACACATTCCCACTCTTTCATTTATGGTCAAATGAGGCTACAACAAAGAGACTCTGAAATGTCAAAAGGGACTTTATGTCCCTTAGAAAGCTGCTGAAGGGATCAGGAGCTCAAGTAGTGTTCTCTTCTGTCCTCCCAGTTGGTGACTGGGACCCAAGAACAAGATGAATGGACCAAGTGAACTATTGGCTGCATGGCTGGTGCCATACTCAAGGTTTGGGGTTCTATGATCTCAGATCTGAGAGACTGAGCATGCTGACACGAGATGGGTCTTATCGGACCAGTGGGGCAAGAGTGTTCTGGACAGTAAGTTGGCTGGGCTTATTAGTAGAACTGTAAAGTAGATTCAGCAGGGGATGGAGATGTACCTCTTAGTGATGGAAGCAAGCCTGGGAGCTTTGTCACTTTTGGAAACAACATGGAAATACTTGAGAACTGTCCCAGAGCAATCAAGAAGGGTTATTCTGAAAAAGTGGTGTGACTGGTAGCCCAGCTGAAGTGTTTCTACAGCACTGCACACAGGATGAGGAACAAGAGGAGAAATTGGAAACCACAGTGCAATTAGAAAATTGTGACCTAATTTATATCACAGAAACATGGTGAGACAAATCACATAACTAGAGCACTTGAATAGAGGGCTACAAGCTTTTTAGAAGAGACGGTCAGGGAAGGAGGGGTGGGGTGTTATCCTCTATATTAGGGAAGAGATTGACTGCAAAGAGATGTGTCTGAGAAATAGACACGGACAAGATGAGAGCTTGAAGGTAGAAGCTAAGGACTGGACAAATAAAGGACACCTTTTGGATGGACTCTACTATAGGCCACCTGAAGAAGAGGAGCATGTTGAAGAGGCCTTATTGTTTCAACTACAAGAAGCACACTCATCCTGATGGGGGACTTCAACCACCAGGATGTCTGCTGGAAAATAAAGTACAGAGCAGGCTGTAAGCAAACCAGAAGACTCCTAGAGTGCAATCTGGATAACTTCTTGCCCAATAATACCAAGTTGTGTTGTGCAGTTGACACAACAGAAGGAAGGGATGCCATCCAAAGGAGCCTGGACAAGCCTGAGAAGTGGGACCATGTGAACCTAAACAGGTTCAACAAAGCCAAGTGCAAGGTGCTGCACCAGACTCAGGGCAATCCCAGACATGACTGCAGACTGGGAGAAAAACTCATTGAGAGTAGCCCTGCAGAGAAGGACTTGGGGGTTCTGGTGGACAAAAAAACTCAACATGAGCCAGCAGTGAGGGCTCGCAGCCCAAAAGGCCAACTGCATCCTGGGCTGCATCAGCAGAGGCATGGCCAGCAGGTTGAGGGAGGTGATTGTCCCCCTCTACTCTGCCCTTGTGAGACCCCACTTGGAGTATTGCATCCAGGTCTGGGGCCCCCAGCACAAGAAAGATGTGGAGTGGGTCCTGTTAGAGTGGGTCCAGAGGAGGGCCACAGAGATGATCAGAGGGCTGGAATACCTCTCCTGTGAAGAAAGTCTGAAAGATGTTCAGCCTGAAGAAGAGAAGGCTCTGGGGAGACCTCATTGTAGCCTTTCAATACTTAAAGGTGGCTTATAAAGAAAGGATAGATAACAACTTTTTGCATGGACAAAGATAGGACAAAGGGGAATAGTTTAAAACTAAAAGAGGGTAGATATATATTATGTGTTAGGAGGAAATTCTTCTTCAGCCTAAAGAAGAAAACACCTTTGGTAGACTACTTAGTGGCCTTTCAAGAATGATCCATCCCTGGAGGTGTTCAAGACCAGTTTGTATTAGGCCCTAGACAACTTGATCTAGTGTGTGGCATCCCTGCCCATGGCAGGGGATTTGGAACTAGATGATCTTTAAGGTCCCTTCCAACCCAAGGCATTCTGTCATTCTATGATTCTATTCTACTGTAAGATCTCCCCTTAATTTTCTCTGTTTCAGGCTCAGGTATCCCAGCTGTCTCAGCCTTTCCTTATATGAATGATGCTCCAGTCCCTTCATCATTCTTATGGCCTTTCTTATTGGACTTTCTTGTGGACATTCTTATGGCCATTCTTATTGGACTTTCTGCAGTATGCCCATGTCTCTCTTGTATTGTTGAGCCCAGAACTGCAAACAGTATTCCAGGTATGGCTTCACCAATCCTGAGTAGTGAGGAAGGATCACTTTCCTTAACCTGCTTACAATGTTCTTTTTAAGACCATGATACTGTTCTCTTTTTTCACTACAAAGGTGTATCACTCTCTCATGAACAGCTGGTTGTCCACCCAGACCTTGAAATCCTTCTCTCTAGAGTTGCTTATCAGGTTGTTGGTCCCTCACACGTATTGGTGCATGGGGCTGTTCCTTCCCAGATGTAGGATTTTGCATTTCCCATTGTTGAACTGCATGAGATTTCTGTCAGCCCAATTCTCCAACCTGTCAAGTTCCCTCTAAATGGCAGCACAACCATCTGGTCTTTCAGGCAATCATCCCAGTTTTGTATCATCTTTAAGTTTGCTAAGGGTGCAATCTACTGCCCCTGCACCTGGGGTGTGGCAACCCTGGCTATACGTACAGACTGGGAGATGAGACGCTGGAGAGCAGCCCCACAGAGAGGGATCTGGGGGTTGTGGTTGACAGCAAGTAGAATATGAGCCAGCAGTGTGCCCTGGCAGCCAGGAGGGCCAACCGTATCCTGGGGTGCATCAAGCACGGCATTGCTAGTCAGTCGAGGGAAGTGATTGTCCCCCTCTACTCTGTACTGGTGCGGCCTCACCTCGAGTACTGTGTGCAGTTCTGGGCACCACAGTACAAAAAGGACATTAAACTGTTGGAGAGTGTCCAGAGGAGGGCTAGAAAGATGGTGAAGGGCCTAGAGGGGAAGACATATGAGGAGCAGCTGAGGTCAGTTGGTCTGTTCAGCCTGGAGAAGAGGAGGCTGAGGGGAGACCTCATCGCAGTTTAAAGCTTCCTCTCAAAGGGGGAGAGGAGGGGCAGGTGCCGATCTATTTTCTTTAGTGACCAGTGATAGGACCCGTGGGAATGGTGTCAAGCTGTGACAGGGGAGGTTCAGGCTGGACATCAGGAAGAGGTTCTTCACTGAGAGGGTTGTCGCACACTGGAACAGGCTCCCCAGGGAAGTAGTCATGGCACCAAGCCTGTCAGAGTTTAAGAAGCATTTGGACTATGCTCTTAGTCATATGGTCTGAATTTTTGGGTAGACCTGTGTGGTGCCAGAAGTTGGATTCAGTGATCCTTATGGGTCTTTTCCAAGTCGGGCTATTCTATGATTCTATGATTCTATGATTCTGTTCCATCATCCAGATCACCAATGAAGATGATGTAAGTTGTTGACCCCAGTGTCAGCCCCTTTGTTCCATCACTAGTGATTGGTTGCCAGCTGGACTTCACACCGCTGATCTCAGCTCTCTGCCAGGTTTCAATCTACCTCACCATCCACTTTTCTAATCTGTATGTTGTCGGACTGTCTGTGAAGATATCATGTAAGCCAGTGTTAAAGGTTTTAGTAAAGTTGAAGTAAATAACACCCACTGTTCTTCCTTCATCCACCAAGCTAATCGCTTAATTTTAGAAGGCTATCAGTTTGGTCAAGCATGGTTTCCCTTTCTTAAATCCATGACAACTGCTCCATTATTGTCCCTCTTATATTTTGGGGATGTTTTCCAGAAGGAATTTCTCTATCACCTTCCCAGGGAGTCAGGTGGGGTTAACCCACCTGTATTTTCCTCTGATCTTTCTTTTTTCCCTTGAAGATAATGCCTTCCTATATGAGCCACATGCCTCACTGTGCTCCACTCATTCCTGTTATTTAGGTAGTTCTGAATCTCTCTGATCTTTCTAAACATAATTTTAAAAATCCAGTATCATTAAAAATAAAATAAAAAAAATAAAAATAAAAATCACAGTAGAAATCTCTGGAGTTTTGTGCTGATGTTTCCATGAATACCATATACAGGTGTAAAGATTTCTGGTATCCTACTTCGGTTTAGATTTTTCAATGTATAAAGATGATGTTATTCCCTTGGATACAACTTTGCATGGGGACCTCATATGACTACCTACTGTGTTTCTCTGCAGTGATCTCAAAATTCTCCTTAGTCTTAATAGATTTCAGAACTTAATGTTGAATGTGACTGCATTCTTTCCTGCTATGTTTATGATCCATTAAATCACACTCAAATACCTATGATTCATTTGATTCTCTTTGTCAAACAGTCCAAACATTGTCTATACAGCTTACAAGGTCTTGCTATTGTTTAATATTTCTAACTTTTTAACATCCTGGAATATTTACTAGTAATTATAGTATTTATTTATTTATTTATTTTCCTGGACCATGAAGAAAGGTCTTGAATATGTTACACCAAGTATATTAAGGCACTCTAGAAGGAATATCACTCAATAATTATTTTCAATTTACTTTTCTCTGTGTGTGATCGCATGAAATGAGATAATGAATTTTTGTCATGTTTATTCTTTAACAACTTGACAAATGGAATTAAGTCATATGACAATGTACTATAGCAACAGTTACCTGTATCAACCAAAAGTCTACTTTCATTAAAAAAAAAAAGTATCATTTGAAAACAAAGTCACTGGATGACAATAGATTACCTCATTGTAATTATTTGCATGAAAATATAAAAAATTGCTTTTGTTCTGAACATAGGCTTTGTAATAATTGCATTGTTATACTTACTATCACTGACTCCCATACAATATTTCTGCTATTTGTAAAGCAATATGTGTTTTTATCTTAGTATGAAGAAATAAAGATTCATTATTTCTGGTATAATCAGTGTCATCAAGAATAAAGTTTTTGTATCAGAAATTTATTGTCTTTTTCTTACCTGCATTAGATCTGCAATGCTTAAGGAGTAAAGTGGAGTAAAGAATTAGCTTATCCTGTGATACACAGCAATATATATCCAAATATGCAAGCAGAGCTTTTACTGCTGAATCTACAGACAGACATGTGCCATAAAAGTGGATGAAGCTTGGCCTTAGTTTTGAATAAGTTTGAATATAGCACTTAGTTTTACAGCAAACTAAATATTTTCTGAGATTGTCTAAGAATTCAGATCTTAACAGATGTAAAGTTTATAAATGTTTTTTGTTTGATTATGTGTTACAGGAAACCAGGTATAGATCATATGCACTGATCTTGCTCCTTGAGGTATTTATTTTCCTCTTTTGTGAGTTGGTTTACCTTAAATTCAAGATTTGGGAGAGATCTTGATTGCTTCTAGATTGATTGTTTTGCAAAGTATAAGATTTAGAAACTATTTCAGATTGCTTTTACATGCCATTTTAAAACCTTCTTTTAAGTGATTAAGTGATTGTTTAGCTGTCTGTCTCTATAATTCATATAAAGTCCTGACAAACACAGAGATATATTAGGAGGGAAAAAAGTTTATTCTGCAATTTATTAGAGACCATATTTTCCCCTTCTCAATGGAATAATCTACTATTACTGAGAACATTTTCTCTTACAATTTAGAATTAAATAGAGTATTTTAGTTCACATTTCTGTTTCTTTTTCATTAAAACAGTGTTAAACAAAATTACCATTTTCATTTTTTTACTTATATTTTTACTATTTTTATATTTACTCCCCTTTTTTCTCTCCCTCCCTGAGAGAGAGAGAGAGAGAGCACTAAAAAGGGGATCTCAATAGAATCTCAATTCCTTCATTTGTCTGTAACACAAAATGAAGGGAATTCAAAAAATGTTCTCTCAGTTCTAGTCCTTACCACTACATAAAAAATGTCTAGGGAGTAAGCTTGAACACTTACTTAAAATTCTTGATTGTGCACCCTGTTGAATTGTCAGCTCTGAATTGCTTCAGCTAGCTGTCTCCAAGACAAATCTGCAACAGAGGTATTATCCTTAATCAGGTGCAATGTGAGCCATTAATGCCACTGAGCCTCAGGGGCAGGGATTGGTCTCTTGTTCTCTTTTATTAGCAGTATAGTCATAACCTTTGAATTGAAACATTTATTTCTTTTCAGACCATTTTACCAAAGACTGAAACATTCTAAACAACAGCAAAAGCTTTACAGAAATGTTTTATTAGATTTAAAAATAATAGTAATAAACCCTTTAACCATTTTTAATAACTTTCAGTGCATCACTGTAGAGAGTGTTTCAGGCCAAAAGGTCACTTTGTCACCCTCTCTTCTCATATGTCTGTGCAACTTGTCAATGTGACCTCAGAAACTACCTTCTTAACAAACTTCTTTGAGACTGAAGTAGAAGCACTCACATCACAAGGAATCACTTTCTCCCTTTGCCCTGAAGGCTGGTGGCACCAGTTAGCCAACATATTCCCTTACATCCCCAGCTCTTCTTTGACCTGAGCTGACCATGCTCCTATTCTTGCTGCTGGAGATCACAACTTTGTACATATTGGCAAGGGGGCAGTGATAACTCTTTGGATGTTACCACCACCAAGGCAGTGTTTTCTATGAGAGCAGGAAAACCTGCTCATGAATTTTCCTTTTTATGTGACTGTCAGGCCATACCCAGGCTTTGAATAACCTTAGAATGTTAATAGGATAACCTTAGAATATTAATAATTAAAGTGTCTGAAGTATCTCTTTTTCAGAGGTGAAGTTTTAAACGAAACTTACGCAGTTTTATGATTCAATATGATTTAATATGATTCAAATAGTATATGTGATAAAATGATATTTATGTCCTTCTAAATAAATAAATAACAAAAAACATAATAAGGCCAGGGAAATCTCTTCTGACCAAGGAAACCTGGGAACACTATCAATGTTTCTTCTAAAGAAATCAAATAGCTTATTGCTAACTGATATGAGTCAGTCCTTCCCTTAAGGTATGGACATACTGAGTCAATGGCATTTCTAAATAAATTTGAAAAAAAAAAAAAAAAAGCAATTTATTTCCCTTGTTTCAAGTCACTTTCTGGCTAAGTGTTTAGGAAGAGTATTAATTTTAAAATAATTAAATAAATAAATAAACACATCTAATCAATAACTGCCTCTTGAAGAAGAATATAAAGAGTATGCCCACAATTCTGACACAGACTGAACTATTCTTTATATCAACAGTATTTAACAAATACTTGAAGTATGGGAAGCTACTTTCTAAGAGATGTCTTACACAAACTTTTTGGAATAATTTTTGAGTGTATTGTGTATAATTTGAGTGAGTTTGAACAAAGACACAGATTGTTTCACCTTGCTGGGCAGCTGAACAACTCCACCACAACCACTCTCTCTCCCCGCACCCCCCCCCCCCCCCCCTTAGAAGATGAAGGGAAGAAGAAAGTATGAGATAAGGATTATTTAATTGAAGTGAAAAAGAGGGAAAAAAAAGAAAAAAAGAAAAGAAAAAAATAAAGGCCATGAGCAAACACAGAGAGAGAAAAATTACTCTTTAGAGAGAGAAGAAATTACTCTTTACTTCCCATCAACAAGTGATGTTCAGCCACCTCCTGGGAAGCAGGGCCTTTTCTTTTTTTTCTTTTTTTTTTTTTTCCTGAGTGTGATATCATAAGGTATGGAATGTTCCTTTGATTGGTTTAGGTCATCTACCCTGGTGATATCCCCTCCCCACCTCTTGCCTACCCCTAGCCTGCTGGCTCTTGGTGGGGGGTGGAGGGCATTGGAAAGAGTCCTGATGCTGTGCCAGTACTGCCCAACAATAGACTGAAAATATGACACATGAGTTATGTGAATAGCAAGGGACCACATGGCATACTTTCTGGTGATTTCAAATGGGAATGCATGCTGAAGTGTGAGCAATTGTATCAAGCCCTAAACATTGATGCCTGTGCAGTCAATGAAAAAAAAAAAAACACTCTTCAAGAGGATATTTATCTCACCTACCTCAAACATATTTCATAAGAGGGTGAACTGTTCTTAGGAGGACTCATAGTCAGACCTCTGTAAGAGTTCCTTGCTTTGAGTAATTGTTGAGACATAGTAATTGGAGTACTCTGAACTAGGAAAATTACCTTGAGATGTATGAAGCAGTTACCTCATAAAAAGAATAATGGGAAGTCATTTAGAAAACACTTTACTTTTCATACAAAAACAATGGATGCCAGCTAAAGAGAATATTTAAAAAAAAAATTTAAATCCTTCATTCTGAAAAAAATGAGTATTTAATTTTTAGTTAAAGGAGATAAAGGAAGCTTTATTCCTAAAATAAGAAGAAAGGGGACAAGTGCTTTCCAAGGCAAATTGTAGCAAATAATATGATTATAATTAGAGGGTAAAGAAAACATAAATATGTTGAAATAGTACAATGTGTTCAAGGCCAAAATATGTTGAAATTCTGAGAGATTAATTGAGAAATAAATGAGAAGGATCTAAAATAAAGATGAGTAGGTCAGACTAATTTTTTAAGATTACCACAAAATATACTTGGATAGTCAGTCCAGAATTAATATGAAGTTGTCATTAGATGAAATATTAGAAAGTGTTAAACTCAAGAATAATACTGAGAAGATTACAACGCAAGAAAAATACATGTAAAAAATTTATCCAAAGTAGTTTTTCTAGTTCCTGTTCTGTAAAAATGATAATCTACACCATTTCCATTTGATTTCATCTGAAGCAATGTTTCCTTCTCTGAATTTCCACTAAGGCAATAAATTAAATATCTAGTGATACATGAAAAGCTTACAGTTAGTAACTTTGTGAAGATTTTTTTTCTTTTCTATTTTTTTTAATTTTACATATTTATATTTTATATTTATATTTATACTATTTTTCTATTGCTAGATTTGAAAAACTGTCATATATTTACTCCAAGGGGAAAAAAAAAAAAAGTGTGTGTAATGGCTGAAGATATTGGGAACTCAGTGTTTCAGAAGAATTTGTAGCATCAGAATATGAAAGAAAACGTAAAGTATCTAGTTTGTCCCATTGTCCTGTATTCAGCTGGGAAAGAGTTAATTTTCTTCCTAGTAGCTGGTATGGTGCTGTGTTTTGGATTTAAGATGAGAATAATGCTAATAACACACTGAAGGTTTAGTTGTTGCAGAGCAGTGCTTGCACTAAGTCAAGGACTTTTCAGGTTCTCATGCTTCCCTGCCAGTGAGAGGAATCTAGGAGGGGATAAAACCAGAAATGCTGATCCAAAATGGCCAACGGGATATTCCATACCTTATGATGTATGATACCGTGCTGAATAATTAAACTGGGTAGGCTGCTGCTTGGCATCTGGCTGGGCATCAGTTATTACATAATTATTACATTGTGCATCACTTGCTTTGTATATTCTTTTATCATTATTATTATTTTCATTTCATTTTCTGTCTTATGAAGCTGTCTTTATCTCAACCCACAAGCTTTTACTTTTTTTTTTTTACTTTTTTTTTTTCTTTTTCTTTTTTTTTCCCCTGATTCTCTTGCCAGGCCCAGGGGGTTTAGAGGGAGTGAGCAAACAGTTGTGTGGTGCTTAGCTGCCTGATGGGTTAAAACAATAGCCCTTTTTGGGTCTCAGGCAGGGCAGAAAAAAGGGTTGAGATAATGAGATGGAGCCTAAAGTCCAACTAAATGAACTCAACAGACATTTTAGAGGGTTGTCTCAGGATGCCTCATAGAATAAGGAATGCACAGCTGCCTTAGAGACAGAGGACATTAAACAGTTGTCTACCTTGCAGGGTCTCTCAGAGGACCCTTCTGTTGTGGGGTTGCTGAGGGTTGAAGAACAGCAAGTGCCAATCGCTACCACAGCTGTGCACCGGCGGCAATATCGCAACAACCGAGACTCCCTGATTCCCATCCATAAGCTAATTCATCAACTGGAGAGCCAAGGAGTGATCAGCAAGACTCATTCACCTTTTAATAGTCCCATATGGCCAATGCGAAAGTCTAATGGTGAGTGGAGACTAACAGTGGACTATCGTGGCCTGAACGAAGTCACGCCACCACTGAGTGCGGCAGTGCCGGACATGCTAGAACTCCAGTATGAACTAGAATCAAAGGCAGCCAAGTGGTATGCCACAAATGATATTGCTAATGCATTTTTCTCCATCCCTCTAGCAGCAGAGTGCAGGCCACAGTTTGCTTGCACTGCTACAGCTCGTTTCTCTGACCCAGCCACAGGGTCTGCCACAGGGGTTGGAATACCCTCTGCAGGGGCAACTTGCACTGCTACAGCTCGTTTCTCTGACCCAGCCACAGGGTCTGCCACAGGGGTTGGAATACCCTCTGCAGGGCCAACTTGCACTGCTACAACTTGCACTGCTACAGCTAGTTTCTCTGACCCAGCCATAGGAGTGGCAGCGGCTGCAGGAGCTGGAACTGGAGCGGCTGCAGGAGCTGGAACTGGAGCAGCTGCAGGAGCTGGAGCTGGAGCGGCTGCAGGGTCTGTCGCTAGGTTGATAGTAGCATCAATTGCAGCTCGATAGGCACAAGCCAGACCCCAGTACGCTACAGTGATTTGTGTCACTTTGGAACTGCCAGAGTCATGACACCTTTTTTTCAAGCATTCTGCCAGCTTTTTAGGATTTTGCAGTTGTTCAGGGGTGAATGTCCAAAACACTGGAGGTGCCCACTGCTCTAGAAACCTGCCCATATCCTCCCACACTCCCTGCCACTTGCAACTATCCCGCCTCAAGACAGATCTCCGGATGAGATTCCTAAGTAGTTGTTTAACCTTAAACAAAACCTGAAGCGCATTCAGGAGACATAACAACAAGAACATGCTGGTCTGAGTATCCCAAGGATATTCAACATCTTGGAGAACTACCGTAACTAGCTCGGGGGATAAGAGGGTGTTGAATGAGAAAGGGAGAGTGAACAGGTAGGGAAAAATATCTTCCCCTGTCCCCTCCACAGATCGGCTCCCTGACGAAAAAAGGCAATAGGTGTAATTGCTAATAGTTTCTGAGATATGGTTTCCAAAGTATAGAGTTGACGACAGTGCTGAGTACAAATACCAGGTTAGAGTCATGACCAGAAATCTCATCATTTCATAAGCCATCGTTACACCGCACAGTACCATAACAATCTTAAACCAGGGCCCGGAAAGGATAAACAGTGAGACAGAGAGCACATACAGAAAGTAATATGCTATAAAACTCAATTTGGAAAACACGCACAGCAGACTGGAGATTAAGGCAGTCAACATTGTGACTAGCAACTATTAAGCAGGTCCAATACTGATACCAATTTTAGTTTAACACACTCTGGTCAAATCTGTCGATATCTCAACCCTTCGTGCCCCACGATGGGCACCTAAAGGACTGTTGTGGTTTAACCCAGCTGGCAGCCAAACACCACACAGCCGTTCGCTCACCCTCCCCCCTCCCTCTCTGGGATGGGGGAGAGAAACGGGAAAGTGAAGCCTGTGAGTTGAGATAAAGACAGTTTATTAAGACAGGAAAATAATAATAACAATAACAATAATAATAATAATGATAATAGTATTAATAATAATAATGTGTACATACAAAACAAGTGATGCACAATGCAATTGCTCACCACCCGTTGACCGATGCCCAGCCTATCCCCGAGCAGCCGGCCCCCCACCCCGGCCAGCCACCCCTATATATTGTTTAGCATGACGTCAGATGGTATGGAATACCCCTTTGGCCAGTTTGGGTCAGCTGTCCTGGGTCTGTCCCCTCCCAGCTCCTGCTGCACCCCTAGCCTGCTCGCTGGCAGGACAGAGCGAGAAGCTGAAAAGTCCTTGGCCTGGTGTAAACACTGCTCTGCAACAATTAAAACATCAGCATGTTATCAGCACTCTTCTCATCCTAATCCAAAACATAGCACCCTACCAGCTACTAGGAGGAAAATTAACTCTGTCCTAACTGAAACCAGGACACTGTGTGTCATGAAAGGACAAAAAAAAAGGTGGTGGTGATTATTGAGGAGATATTGGAAAGTGTAGAACCTCAGAATGACATAAATGATATAGAGTAAGTTGTGGGTATTGTTCTGGTTTCAGCTGGCATAGAATTAATTTTATTCCCAGTAGCTGGTGTGTTTTGGATTTAAGATGAGAATAATGATGACAACACACTGATGTTTTAAGTGTTGCTGAGCAGTGCTTACACTAAGTAAAGGTCTTTACTACTTCTTGTGCTGCCCTGCCAACGAGGAGGCTGAGGGTGTACAAAAAGCTGGGAGGAGACAGAACCAAGGTAGCTGACCCAAATGGACCAATGGGATACTCCATAACACATGATGTCATGCTGAACAATAAAACTGGGAGGTTGCTGCTTGGAGACTGGTGGGGCATTGGTCAGCGTGTGGTGAGCAACTGCATTGTGCATCACTTGCTTTGTATATTCGAGTAGTAGTAATATTTCCCTTCCTTTTCTGTCCTATTAAACCATCTTTATCTCTCAGCCCATGAGTTCTTACCTTTTTATTTTTCTGATTCTCATTGCCATCCCACTGGGTAGGGGGTGGGGAGTGAGCAAATGTCTGTGTGGTTGGTAGCTGCCTGATGTGTCAAACCACAACACCCATAATTCACTTTTTTTTTTTTTTTTTTTCCAAAGTACATGCTAGATAAGCTAATAGCTTTTAAGATACAGAGAAGAAGACTTACTATTCTGGACAAACTAGTGGATTTTCTTTTATATATAAACACATCTGTGTAACTAAGTATGTGATGTGATGATAAAAATCGTACACAATCATATAAAGTACTGCTTAGGCAGAATGAAATGGCAGGATTCAACTATCTAAATAGCCTGTAGCTTCACATCATGTATGAGGAGCAGAAATAAAGTAAAACCAAGATTATCTAGGTTACTGGTAAACAATCTTTCTCATAAAGTTACAGATAGGGCCTTCATTTTCTGCTCAATCTATAGGATTTTAAACTGACAATTCTAACAGGACAAGAGAGTGTCCTATGTATCATCATATACAGTAGGAATTATAGAGGAAGAAATGTGAAGTGTGGTGACCACTTTACTTCTGATGAAGTGGTATTGCTCTGTTGGCAAAACGAAATTTTCAATGAAATTAAAACATGACTTAGTTCTGGCAAACTCCTCAGAGAACTAAGTAAAGGATTTTCTCTGTACTTCTGGAGTGTTTATACATTTTATACTAAATAATTTGTGACTGAAAAAAAAAATCCTCTTTAAATTCAAAAACATTCAGTAGACCCTACAGAGTTTGGAAAAGTCTCTTTTACAAGACGTGTAACTAACTTCTTGCCACATCCGAAAGTGTATTGTGGATAAATAATGCGCCTTTGTGTGTCATTTTGAATAATTTAGAAGATTGACTACATTCTTTGCACTTACTACATGGCAGTAATTCATTATTAAACAACATGGAATATTGTTTTGGATTCAGTGTGGAACCAGGAGATCCATAGACCTTTCCATGGAATCACATTCCCTTCTTATTGCCTATTGGAATAATTCACTTTATGGGCTTCTCTTATAAGGACACTTCCTCCAAGCCCTTTAAAAATGTAGAGTGACCAAACATGATGGGAATATTATTGATTTCAGTGACTTTTTTTACCGTAAAGGGACATTCAAGCTGAAGTCCATCATTCATTGCTCATCTGTCAATACAGGGACATTTCTTCGAATATGTAGATTGAGGTATTTTAAGGCCAGTGATCTACAACAAATTAACCGGATCTCTTGTACATATTACAAGACACTTACTTTAATCAAATCAAATTCAATGTACATCCAACACAAAACATTCTTCTTTTTCCTTATGTGATGTGTGTAAGGCTAGACAATATGTGTGCTCCTTTTTATTCTGTCAAGCCAGATTTTGTCTTAATGTCTCCTGAGTCCTAAACTGCAGAATAATCCACTAAGTCACCATAGACCAGTCTCATCTCTCCAACTCTTGGCCTCTTTATTTTAACACCAGGGAAATAAAACTTGCATACTACCCCTCTCTTAGCTCAGTCTTGCCTAATTTGTTAAAGGATGTGGTTCGCAACAGTTAGAAAGTGATTAGGAGTCACTTCCGCTGAGGCAGGCTCAGTATACAGGGAACATCCTCCCTATATCCTTCATGAAAACCAGTGCTTTGAATTTACATACTCAGGAAAGCATTTCTGTTGAACTCACAAGATGAACAGATACAAAATAAAACATATAAAACAAATACAAAAAAAAAAAGTTTAGTACTTAGGTTTAGAAGGATGCTTCTGTAAATGTGTAGATTTGTGTGTATGTGCCTTTTGCAGGATCAGGAGCCATGAAAGAACTATTAGAACTTAAGTGTATTTAAAATAAATAAATAAAATAAAATAAAATAAAATAAAATAAAATAAAATAAAATAAAATAAATAAAATAAAATAAAATAAAATAAAATAAAATAAAATAAAATAAAATAAAATAAAATAAAATAAAATAAAATAAAATAAAAAGAGGAAAAAAAAGTATGAAGTCTTATTTTAAGGGAATTGATACCTACTTCCTTGAAAGACGAACTATAAGTAATATAAGCACAAAAAATAATCAGATTTGTCAGCTACTTAATAATAAAAGTATATAAAACAAAGATTTCAAAAGAACCATCAGGAATTAGGCAGCAAACCACTCATCTGAAATAAACTTTGATATCTACCAGATTCCAAAAGCTATGTGAGCTATTGTATCCTATTCGTTTTCATAGCAATAAATTGTAATTGGTTTCGAACAATAGCCATTGTAATGTGGAGAGACCAGCCATCAAATTCCAGTCATTAAAAAAAAAAAAAAGAAAGAAAAAAAAGCTATCAAATCAAATCCCATCCCATTCATTTTAGCTCATATTGTGTTAACATTTTAACTTGTACTGTTACTGACATTATTCCCATAGACTTCAAAGTATAATTTAAAGAAAGAAAAAAAAAAGGAAGAAAAAAACATGATGGTGAGATGTTTAAATTAAAAACAAAACAAAATAAAACACTTTTTTTAATATCTTAAAAATATATTTAATATATTAAAAAATAAATCTAATATTACAGATTTACGTGGGTTCCAACTGTTTCGTACAGTTGTCAGCTTCCTAGTTGAAAAGAAGGTGTTTATTTTGAGGAACAATTTGCATTTCATTAGTCTACTTAGATTTTGTTCAGTATATAAACAGGACAAGGGGGAATGGGCTAAAGTTGTGCCAGGGGAGGTTTAGGTTGGATATTAGGAAGAACTTAGTTACTGAAAGGGTTGTTAGGCATTGGAATGGGCTGCCCGGGGAAGTAGTTGATTCACCATCCCTGGAGGTCTTTAAAAGACGTTTAGATGTAGCGCTTAGTGGTATGGTTTAGTGGAGGACTTATTAGTGTTAGGTCTGAGGTTGGACTAGGTGATCTTGGAGGTCTCTTCCAACCTAGATGATTCTGTGATTCTGTGAATATTTCATGTTACACAAAGGCAAATTAAAAAAAAAAAAAAAAAGTCCTTGTTTTGGCTAAGATAGAGTTAATTTTCCTCCCAGTATGTGTTTTGGATTTAGGATGAGAATAATGTTGATAACATGCTGATGTTTTAATTGTTGCAGAGCAGTGCTTATGCTGAGCCAAGGACTTTTCACCCTCTCATACCACCCTGACAATGAGGAGGCTTGGGGTGCACAAGAAAGTGGGAGGGGACAGAACCAGGACAGGTGACCCAAACTGGCTGAAGGGATATTGCATATCATATGATTAAGGAGTTGGCTCAATAGCCACAACTGGAGAGTAGTGGTCTATGGTTCTATGTCCAAGTGGAGGCCAGTGATGAGTGGTGTCCCTCAGGGGTCTGTCTTGGGACCGGTGCTTTTCCATATCTTCATCAATGACATAGATGGTGGGATTGAGTGCACTCTCAGTAAGTTTGCAGATGACACCAAAGTGAATGATGCATTTGATACCAAAGAAGGAAAAGATGCCATTCAAAGGGATCTGGACAGGCTTGAGAGGTGGGGCCATGATGGTGGGGCCTGGACAGGGTTGAGAGGAACTGCATGAGATTCGACAAGTCCAAATGCAAGGTCCTGTATCTGGGTCAGCACAATCCCAGACAGGAGTGCAAACTGGGAGAAAAATTCACTGAGAGAGTGAAAATCTTCCTGTGGAGAGAGACTTCCGGGTTGTGGTGGACAAAAGTCTCAACACAAGTCAGCAGTGTACGCTTGCAGCCCAGAAGGCCAGCTGGGTCCTGGGCTGCATCAGCAGAGGTGTGGCCAGCAGGTCAAGGGAGGTGATTGTGCCCATTTACTCTGCCCTCATGAGACCCCACCTGGAGTACTGCATCCAGCTCTGGGGCTCTCAGCACAAGAAAGATACAGACCTTTAAGAGTGGGTCCAGAGGAGGGCCACAAAGATGATCAGAGGTCTAGAACACCTCTCCTGTGAAGAAAGGCTAAGAGAGATGGGGAAAGTTCAACCTGAAGAAGAGAAGGCTTTGGGGAGCATTGTGGTCTTTCAGTACTTAAAGTAGTCTTATAAAAAAAAGATGGAGAACAACTTTTTACATGGACAGGTAGTGATAGGACAAAGGGGAATTATTTTAAATAAAAGTAGGTTTAGATTAGATATTGGGAAATTCATCACTGTAAGGGTAGTGAGGCACTGGAACAGATTACCCAGAGAAGTTGTGGATGTGCCATCCCTGGAGGTCATAGAATCATAGAATCATTAAGGTTGGAAAAAACCTTCAAGATCATCTGGTCCAACCGTCACCCTACTAACAATGTTACCTACTAAACCATGTCCCTAAGCACCAGGTCCAACCATGTGTTCAAGGCCAGGTTGGATGGGGCTCTGGGCAACCTAATCTAGTGGGTGGCATCCCTATCTATGCTATGGGGGTAGGAGTTAGATGATCTTTAAGTTCCCTTCCAACCCAAGCCATTCTATGATTCTATGAGATCATGCTGAACAATTACTATGCAGTGGCTGGCAGGGGTCAGGGGGGACTGCTGCTCAGGAATTGGATGGGCGTCAGTCAGCGGGTGGTGAGCAATTGCACTGTGCATCACTTGTTTTGTACACATCATTGTTATTGCTATTGTCATTATTATTATTTTCCTCTCTTTTCTATCCTATTAAACTCTTTATCTCAACCCACAAACATTTACTTTTTTTTTTTTTTTTTTTTTCCGATTCTCTCCCCCAACCCATTTTGGGGGAGGGTGAGCAAATGACTGTGTGGTACTTAGCTCCTGGACAGGTTAAACCACAAGACAAGCAAAAAAAAACAGCATTTTTTTTTTCTGTTGAATTTAAAAGCTTAAAAATAGTCTGTAAAGCTCTAGAATCTGTAGCTTGCGAAGCAATGATTCTATATTGTTAATCTTCTTACTGTTAATCAGTGTTATTCTGCTTCCTGGTCTCTCAGGTTGCACTTAATACTAAACATTATACATCAGAATCTGTTCTTTAGCTCTGAAGCCGAGAGACATGATATGGTTCAATGATAAATTCCCTTGCATGCAAGACAGGGTATCTGTACTGAAACTACCTACTTTTAGTGATCACTGGCACATTATCTTCAGAGATGCATCTGAGCTATGTCTGTGAGAGTGCTAGCTGCCATGGCTTAATACAATGCTTAGGAACATAGAATCATAGAATCACTTATGTTGGAAAGGATCTCTAGGATCATCAAGTCTAACTGTTAGTATAGCACTGCCAAGTCTACCTCTAAACCCTGTCTCTAAGCACCACATCTACACATCTTTTGAATACTTCCAGTGGTGGTGATTCAGCTACTTCCCTTGGCAGCCTGTTCCAACTCAGTCTAGAAAATCTTGTACCTGTACCCAAGCTCTGGGCTTCTTTTATTTAGTGTAAATGTAGCCCTAATGTCTTTTTGTGAATATTTTCATTACATTTCCGTTGATCTCATATAACCTTCTTGCCATTGTGGTGAAGATTAGTTACTTTTGCATTGTTAACTGTAATATGTTTTTTCATCCACAAGAAAATAATAACATCTGATGCTTAAACTGCTAAGAAAATATAGTTATTCTCCTCCTTTCCTTCAATTCTGAACAAAATATGTAATGTTCTCTGTTTATAGCCATTCTGAAAACTCTCAAAGAGGAAGATGAAGCTAAGTTCATCAGTTTGCCTCTCAGAATTGCTATTTTGTCTGCATAACACTTAGAGTATGAGCAGTGATGACTTTGAAGTAGTCATAACTAACAACAACATTAAGCTTGATTTCTTTGTTACTAACATCCCAAGAAGATCTATTTTGCCTCTTTGATCTTCACGGTAAAATCAAGAGACTTTCAGGTGTTAGAGAATACCTGTTACAACTAAGCTACCTCCTTAACATTTAGGGATGTGGTCCATACCTTTATAGTCACCCATTAATATGACCAACCACTTCCAAGACAAAGAATGAAACCAAGATAGTTTCAAAGCCAACATCTACTGCAGCTGCAAGAAGCAGTATGGTTTTTGTTATTGTTGTTGTTTTGTTGTTTTTCTTTGTTTGTTTATTTGTTTAACTTCTTAAAGAGAAGAATTGTAGGAGAGGAATAGTGAAAGTGGAGAGACTGTTAAGGGTAAGTCCCTGGGAAAAGAAAAATTAATTGAGCCCCAAAATAAAATATCTGAAAATTAAAACAACAACGGCAACAACAACAAAACAACTTTAACAAAAGCGGAATATTGTCTATAGGAAATAATTTATTCTTAGAAAAAGATGGAGACATTTTGTGTAGATGGCAAGGTTTTGGTAGCAGGAAGACTTCAGAGGGGCCTCTGTGAGGAGATGCCATGTCTGGTTCCAGCTATGTCCAATGGTCCCGCTATTGGGCACAGCTGAGCCCAGAAGCCACACTAGTGGCACCTTGGGTAAGACATATTTAAGAAAGGTCAAAACACTTGGCAGCAGTTTGAGAGAGAGAAACATACCTGCAGACAGACACCAAAGCCAGAGAAGGAGTGGGAGGGAATGCTCCAGGTGTCAGAGCAGAGATTCCTCCTCAATCCATGAAGAGGATTCAGTGGAGTGGGTATTTCGCTACAGCCCATGGAGGGGCCCACAGTGGAGCAGATGTCTGCACTGCAGCCCATGGAGAACCCTGCACTGGAGCAGAGGATACTTCCTAAAGGATCCACAGCCTGTGGAGAATCCATGCTGGAGCAGGTTCTCCAGGGAGGAACTGTGGCCCTTAGAGGACACATGCTGGAGCAGGTTTATCCTAAAGGACCACAGCTCGTGGAGATTACCTGTGCTTGAACAGGGAAAATGTGTGAGGAGGAGGAAGTGGCAGAGACAAATTTTTATGAACTGACCACAACTTCCCATTCCCCATCTCACTGTGTTACTCCAGGTGGGAAAAGTTAGAGGAGTTGGGAGTGAAGAAGTGAAGTTGAGCCTGTGAAGAAGAGCATAAGAGGGAGAAGTTATTTTTAGTTTAGTTTTTGTCTTTGTTTATCACTTTCTTATGGTATTTTTAATAGACAATAAATTAATTTATTTTTTCCCAAGTCAAGTTTCTTTTGCCGATGGTGCTAACTGGTAAATCATCTTCCTGTCTTTATTTTGATCCATAAGCTTTTCCACCTTGTTTTCTCCCCCTGCCCTGGTGAAGATAGAAAGTGAGAGTGAGAGAACGGCTGTGTGATTGTCTGGCAGCCAGACTCAGTCAACCTAGCACAATATAAAAACTTGCCTTCATTGAAAAATGATGTTCAAGATACTATCTTCTCAATACCTCCAGCTGACCAGCAGTAGAAATAAATTAAAAACAACAATAAAAACAAACAAACAAACAAAAAAAGCCACACAACTAATTCTGGAGATGTTAAACTGCTAACTAAGAAAAATGTTTTTGGAAAGTGCTTGCTAAGTGTTGATATATCACTGAAAAAAATGCTGTTTCATGAACTAAGCCAGTTAGTACTGAAATTGTTTCACGGCAAGCCATGGTTGCTGCATTGATTCAAAATGTGAAGCACAAGATGATTATAATTCTATCAAACAATTGACATCAAGAGTACAGGACGGAATTCATCTTACTTAACTCCAGTCATCTAAATGTTAGCTATTGGTGTAAAACGCTTGGCTACTCTTTCCTCTACATCAAAGAAGAAAGATAGATGTTTCCAGAAGGTGACTCAGTTCATCCTGAAACAATTTTCTAAGAGGAGTAATATCTGATAGAGGGTCTTGTCTGATTTCACCTACTTTTTCATAAAGGAGAAATAAGAAATCATCCTGTAGCTTTCTACTCTACAACCTCAAATGGACTTTTTTACTTCAATATGTATTTTCTATTTTCTTACTGATAAGTAGACACCTACTCTGCAAACCCCTAAATTTAGGTATTGAAAGCTGATACTTCAAAAAGAAAAAAGATAGAAAAATATATTACTCCTAGACTTTACACATTCTTCTCCTAAATATTCCAGAGGAAGATATAACAGCAAGCACATTTAATAAAGCTGCAGTAAATACTGCTGCATTTATATAGAGTAGCTTTGCTCACAATTCCTTTTAATAATAACTTTCTGAGCCTGATTGGAACACCTGGATACAACCATAACAAAAATAAAACAACTAAGCCAAAATCCACACACATACAAAATCATCAAAACATTAAGGTGACAAGAAACTACTCAGATTTATCTTAAAACAATGTAATATTCACCTTCGTAAAAGAGAACAGTCTTTACAAGACGGAAAAAGCAGTAGATGTCACATATTCTGAAGAGTTGCAATAATCTCATGTTATATTTTCCTATGGCAAAATGGTCTAGAAATTGTTGTGGAAGCTTAGTACTGGAAAAGTATTTAAAAGGTATAAATCAGAGGATCACAATCATAGTGTAAAAATGAAGAGAGAAAAATGAGAGAGTGACCTTGGTCTATTCCATATTTCCATTACCAATTTTGATTGTGTTCTTTGAAGCACATGTTCTTACTAGGCTTTGTCCTACAGATGGTAACAAGCTGCAGACGAAAGGAAGCTGAGACACTTTTGGGATTAGAATTCAAAAATGTCATGCAGAACTCAAATTGTTTAATAGAATGATAGAATGATAGAATAATAGAATCATAGAATGGTTTGGGTTGGAAGGGACCTTAAATATCATCTAGTTCCAACCCCTGCCATGGACAGGGAGACCTTCCAGTAGAATAGGATGCTCAAATCCACATTCAACTTGACCTTGAACACCTCCAGGGACAGGGCATCCACAACTTCCCTGGGAAACCTGTTGCAGTGCCTCACCACCCACAGAGTGAAGAATTTCCTCCTAATACCTACTCTAAACCTGTTCTCTTTTAGTTTAAAGCCATTACCCATTGTCCTATCACTATATGCCCTAACAAAGAGTCTCTCCCCAGCTTTTCTGTAGGTCTCCTTTAGGTATTGGAAATCACTATAGGGTCTCCCCAGAGCCTTCTTTTCTCCAGGCTGAGCAACCCCAACTCCCTCAGCCTGCCTTCATAAGAGAGGTGCTCCAACCCCTTGATCATCCTTGTGGCTCTCCTCTGGACTTGTTCTAAAACATTCATGTCCTTCTTGTTCTGGGGGCCCCAGAGCTGAATGCAATATTCGAAGTGGGATCTCACAAGAGCAGAGTAGAGGGCGAGAATCACCTCCCTCCATCTGCTGGCCATGCTTCTTGTGATGCAGCCCAAGAAGCAGTTGGCTTTTTGGGCTGCAAGCCCACGTTGCCAGTTCATGCTGAGTTTCTTATCAGCCAGCACCCCCAGGTCCTTCTCATCAGGGCTGCTTTCAATCCATTCTCTGCCAAGCCTGTATTTGCGCTTGGGATTTCTCCCACCCAGATGCAGGACCTTGCACTTGGCCTTGTTGAACCTCACGAGGTTTGTACACACCCATCTCACAAGCCTGTCCAGATTCCTGTGGATGGCATCTTTTCCCTCCAGTATGTTGATAGTACCACACAGCTTGGTGTCATCAGCAAACTTGCTGAAGGTGCGCTCAATTTCATTGTCCATGTCACTGACAAAGATGTTAAACAGCACTGATCCCAGTACTGACCACTGAGGAACACCACTCATTACTGATCTCCACCTGGACATTGAGTCATTGACAGCAACTCACCGAGTGTGACCATCCAGCCAATTCCTTACCCACTGAGTAGTGTACCTATCAAATCCATGACTCTCCAACTTAGAGACAAGGATATCATGGGGGACAGTGTCAAATGCTTTGCACAAGTCCAGACAGATGAAGGCAGTTGCTTTTCCCCTGTTTACCCAAACTGTAACCCAATCATAGAGGGTCACCAGGTTTGTCAGGCACGATCTGTCCTTAGTGCAGCCATGTTGGCTTTTACTAATCACCTGCCTATTTTCCATGTGCCTTAGCATAGTTTCCAGGAGGATCTGCTCCATGTTCTTGCCAGGCACAGATATGAGACTGACTGGCCTGTAGTAAAAAAGATTTAAATAAATTAGATAATGACAATCAAGGAAGAAGCACACAATTCCAACATTTAGAAATGCAAAGTACTCTCATTAGACAGAAATTACTACACAGATACAATCTAACTAAAAGTACTACCAGCAGAAACATGAATCAAAACTTTAATGAGTCAGCACAAGATTCTGTGAAAAATGTTATCCAGGTCTGCTTGAGCATAAAAGAGCTACCCCTCCATAATGCCTATCTCTGTATATGTTTTTCTTGATGTTTTGATGGCATATCTACAAGTCTCTAAGGGCTTAAAGTCCTTCCAGCATCAATTATTTACATTACGGACTGGGAGAGGTAGAATAATATGTTTTCATCTGTTTCGTTTGTGCTTGTAGTAAGCAATAGAATCTGAAGACAAAAAAGTTGATGTCACTCTGCAGAGACTCGGGAGTTCTTCGCAGAAGTCCCAGACATAGTCTGCCACAGGGAAGGTGAGATGTGTAAACAGAACTGTTCATTGCAAGAAACAGGGGATTCAAGCTTCTCTCAGATGCATTTTCTCAGCTACAGTGAAGATTCAGAAAGTGAGACCAATGTTATGTTCCTGACAGGAATTCATCTTCATAGTTCATTTTATGACTGTAACAGAATTTTTACTTACGTGGATGTTGTGTCAAGAGTAATATATTTCAGAAATTCCCATTAATGTATGTGGTACCTTTTCTGGAAACATAAAGTAAATAAAAGTAAAATTCTAAGGTAATGTAGGAGTAGGTACAACTTCAAATCTATTGGCTTTTTGTTTTATAGTTTCTTTGGATTTCATTTTTTAAATATTCACTCTATTCAAACTTTTCTCACGTTTAATGTTAGTGTAGCAGAGCAGCTGTCACACTGTATGGTTATTTTATAACTAGCATTTGCTGTCTACATCTACGTATGTTTAGCTGGTAAATACCTGTTATGTTTCAACTTCAGTTTTCTGCTTTTTGTATATAAGGACATTTTCATTATCAAAGAAATACAAAACAACACAGAGTCTTGTTATCAACATGTACATCAGGCGTATGTAATTTTCCATAACCATAAATAAGAGCTTGAATAACCTTGATCTTCTATTCTGTCATATTGTTTTTAAGATGATGTAACACCATTGACATCAATGGACTTACCCCAGTATGAAATTGGTGTAATGGAGTGGAAAATCGTTGCCGAAATCTCTAAGGGGATATTCAAAGTTCCTTTTACTGTAAGCTGTGTATTAGACTGGAAGATCCAGAGTTTACTTTTCCATGTTTTGATGTGTATATCAAATGATGAAAAACTGTAAAACACTCCTAATAGGAAGTTATTGATAACTTTTTTTTTTTAATTAAGTATTCTAAAATTGTCATTTTTACTGTTTGTTTAAGTATCTACTGAATGTCACAATTAATTTCATCTTTGGAGAAAAACATGGTGGGCAGCAATTTAATTTGATACTATACACTACCAGACTCAACACATTTTGTTGAAATTTAAATGAAATGGCTTGGTCTTTTTCAACTGAATGATATATGAAAAAGGAGCTCCATATGTGACCACCTTTAATAACACTACTTAACAAAAGAGAAGAATTTTTCATAAGCCTGATTGTACATGTATTAGTCATAGTTAACTCTTACTAGCTGTATACGTCTTTGTATTTTTCAAGTAATTTTTCTAAGAGATGTCAGATTAAACTGTCTTCCTGATTTTTTTACCCCAATTAAGAGAGAAACATGAACATCAAATGGAAAATAAGGATATTATGTATCTGTTCAGTTTCATACTCCATTTGCTGGGAATTTCTGTTATAAGATGATGAAAACATGAACCACAAACCACTATTTTTTAATTTTTTTGTATCAGAGAGGGACACACGTGACTTCATTTTCCCTTCATCTCTGAAGAAAGAATCTAGCTTTCAAAGTAAAAATGATAATTGAGCAGAATTGTATTGGTGGGAAATGTTGATAACAATGTGGGTTTTGACAACCTTGTGAAATTTTACTACAGTTAGGAAGAACTTTGACCAATCAGTTGTATACAGTTTATTTTATTCTTCTATTACTTATAACTGACAAAAAAAAAAAAAAAGGCAGCAAGATCCTGTTTTTTTGACTATCAGTGAATAAAGCATTTCCTGAATACTATAACTTCCTGAAGAAGTCCATCTTTTGTACTTTTCTATTTATTTATTTATTTTTGTCAGCACTCATTCTCAGACAGTTCACATCAACATACTGTTGATCACTTCCATTTAAAAAATGCTACTTATAAAAAATAGGAAAAAACTTTTTCTCTTTACTTTGTTGCTTATACATTGCATTTTTTGAACTATTAGTGAGAAATTCCCTCACAAAGAAAAAATAAATAAATAAAAGAAAACCTTTTTGCTTATAAGCAAAAGCAAGACGCAGTTAAAGAAACAGCACCAAAACAAAAATCCCGTACGATTTTCTTTTGTAAAATATCATCATAGAAATATGAATCTGAAAGTGTACCACAGACAGCAAAAGTGGTTTTGTGAATAACTTTCACTTGATGTGGAGTACTTAAAATATTCTCAATATGGAAGGTTTGATGCCCAGTGCCATGTCATTTTCCCTGGGAAATATGCTATCACATCACAATTACCCATTCATTTGTAGTAGCGCTTTTACATTTGCTTCATGGAGGTCAGGATGTAATGGGCAACACAACAGAGACTGGTGTTAACAAGGTCCTAATTTTCTTTCTCTGCATCAGGAAAAGTTTCTGGTGCATCTCCACAGAGAATTATAGCAAAAAATTATTTCTTTGCCAACCATTTACATGGATGTAAATTGGAGTTTTTGACTTTAGTTTCAGATAGTATCTATGGCCAATATTCATATTGGGTGTTTTATATTCTTCCAGCTTGCTTCCAGAACAAGCCAAAGTCAGATTTCAATAAAGATTCTGGTCTTCTGTATGAATTGTACCGATCTGGGATCATCCTATTCCTAATCATCTGTGCATCTGAAAACCTCAGTAATTTCAGTTGGCATTTTGATTATCTGGAGATTTAGGCCTGGGCCCTAATTAACTATTTCAATTTAGGTTTTGTGTCTGATTTTGATTAAGAATATCTTGAAGAGAAAGGTTTGTTTTCTCCAGATACATTCTTTATTTTATCTTCACATTCTTTGAATTTAATTCATTTCCTCATCAATCTTTATTTAATGACCATTTTCTTTCGTCAATAGCTACAGAACATCTTTATTAAATTAAAATGACATTGGTAGTAGTTTCTCACTTCTCACATTTCATCATTCTCATAAGTATAAATATCAGTCAGAAATATGTATCTATTCATAAGTCCTTAAGTAGAATAACTTTTGAAACTCAGTGTTCTGCTCTGTTTTGATAAAATGATGGTAACTAGTGTTGAATGTTTCTTCAAAAAATAGGGGATATGACTATTTTGAAATGATGTTTGAATATTTGCTAATACAATATGTGCCTAGCATTCCCTTGCAATATTAGTGTATATTTACTCTGCTATCAGGATTCTTTGTTTATTTGTTGGTTTCTATTAATTTTAATCAATTTAACAAAACTATTTTGGGCTATTCTCTGCTGTTTGGTTAGGAAAAACAACAACAACAACAACAACAACAACAAAACAACAAAAACAAAAACAACAACAACAAAAAAAAAACAAACAAAATAAAACCTTGTGCTATTCTGAATCGTTCCAGCAGCAAAGATCAGTGAAAGAATGTATCTGAATATTTCTCACTGAATTTTAGTCTGTGTTTACTAACCTAACACTCCATATCTGTGAGACTTAAATGCACAATCCCTTCTTATTCAGGCCGTGCTGTGTAGGTTATTTTTATGGCTCAGTTGCTTCTCACTACCCACTAGCTGGAAGTCATCCTGCAATTTTACAGTCACTGACATTGTTCATGTGAGTGTCCCTTAGTTTCACCCTATGGGCAAAATCAGTTGTGTTAGTGTAAATTTCTTAATTAAATAGTTCAAGCTAGCCTGCAGCAAACCAGACAATTCTCTTACATAGTGACATTATACAAAATCGCCTAGGCGATCGGCTCCGGGGCAGACGCATTCTGCAGCAGAGCAGGGGATCGAGGCGGGCAGGGCTTTTTCTCCGGCATCGAGGCCACTCGAGGCAGCCAAGGGAGCCGCCAGGACCCAGCAGCCCTCGTGAGTGAGGCTGAGGAGGCGTAGGTGGAGCCAGCAATGCCCCTCTACCCTGACGTTCAAAAGCAGCCCCTAGGGAGTGCGAGCAACCAGGAGCGCGGCAACCAGGACAGGCAAACAGGGCATGGCACATCAGAAGGGTGGGACACGGCAGTTTGTGCGGCAGTTTGCATGGGCAGGGCACGCTCAGGCAGGGCAGAGTGTTCCGCCCTGCCCATAAGAACAACTCATCTAACAGCTGTCTACCGCTAGCTAGGCCGCAATGATCTACACTAGGCAGAAAGCTCTCTCTACAAAGTCTGTAACCACCCAGACTGACTGGCGACTCAAAAATGGGGCAGTTCAGGTCTCTGGATGCAGGGAGTGTCTGAGCCTGTTGCTGCTATCTGAGGGAGGCAGAGATACTGTGTGCGTGAGGTGCGAGCAGGTGGATGACCTGGTCCACCTGGTGGCAGAGCTCAGGGAGGAGGTGGAGAGGTTGAGGGCCATCCGGGAGTGTGAGCGGGAGATAGACTGGTGGAGCAACTCCCTGAAGGCCTGAAGGAGAGGTACCGGGGTGAGACACCCCAAATCGGGGTGGACCCCCTGCCCTGTCACTATCGGGCAGAGGGAGGGGACCTAGGAGTTGAGGAGGGATGGAGACAGGTCCCTGCTTGACCTCCCAGGCAACGTCCCCCCCCTACCAGCCCCACCTTCCCAGGTGCCCTTACACAACAGATTTGAGGCCCTGGAGCTTGAGAGACCGGTGGGTGAGGATGAGGTAGAAAGTCTACCCAGGAGGATGCCTAGGGTGGGGAAGTCGACTCCACACCTCAAGACTGCCTCCACCAAGAAAGACAGAAGGGTAATTGTTGTAGGTGACTCCCTTCTCAGGGAAACAGAGGATCCTATTTGTCAACCTGACCCTACCCGTAGGGAAGTCTGCTGCTTCCCTGGGGCCATGGTTAGGGATGTTGCCAGAAAGCTTCCCAACCTGGTTCATCCCTCTGATTACTATCCTCTTTTGATAGTCCAGGCTGGCAGTGATGATATTGATGAGAGAAGCCTGAAGGCTATCAAACGGGACTTTAGGGGACTGGGACAGTTAGTGGATGGAGCGGGAGTACAGGTGGTGTTTTCGTCCATCCCTACAGTGGCAGGGAGGGGTACAGAGAGGACCCAGAAAGCCCACCTGATAAACAGGTGGCTCAGAGGCTGGTGCCAACACAGAAATTTTGTTTTTTTTGACCATGGGGCGCTTTACTCGGCACTCGGCCTGATGGCCGCAGATGGGTCCCACCTATCTCTAAGGGGAAAACGGATCTTAGCCCAAGAGCTGGCAGGGCTCATTGAGATGGCTTTAAACTAAGTAAGAAGGGGGACGGGGCTGAAATAAGGCTTGTTAGAGGTGTGCCAGGGGGAAAAATGGCAAGGCTGGGGGAGAAGGCAATGGCCCAACTGAAGTGCATCTACACTAATGCACGCAACATGGGTAATACACAAGAAGAGCTGGAAGCCATCGTGCAGCAGGCAGGCTATGACTTGATTGCCATCACAGGAACGTGGTGGGGCCACTCTCATGACTGGAGTGCTGCAATGTCTGGCTATAGGCTTTTCAGAAGGGACAGGCAGCACAGAAGGGGTGGTGGTGTGGCTCTCTGTATTAGAGAGTGTTTTGATGTTGTGGAACTTGAGGCTGGGAATGATAAGGTTGAGTCCCTGTGGGTTAGGATCAGCGGGAAGGCCAATAAGGCAAGAATCCTGGTGGGGGTCTGTTATAGACCGCCAAACCAGGATGAGGAGACGGATGAGGAGTTCTACAGGCAGCTGGCAGAAGTTGCGAAATCGTCAGCTTTTGTCCTCCTGGGGGACATCAGCTTCCCAGACGTATCCTGGAAATGCAATACAGCTCGGAGAAATCAGTCTAGGAGGTTTCTGGAGAGCGTGGAAGATAGCTTCCTGACGCAGCTGGTTAGTGAGCCTATTAGGGAAGGTGCCCTGCTTGACCTTCTGCTCACAAACAGAGAAGGAGTGGTGGGAGATGTGGTAGTTAGGAGCTGTCTTGGGCAGAGTGACCATGAAATGGTAGAATTCTCTCCTCTTGGTGAAGTCAGGAAGGGGATCAGTAAAACCGCTGTCTTGGACTTCCGGAGGGCTGACTTTGAGCTGTTCAGGACACTGGTTGGCAGAGTCCCTTGGGAGGTGGTTCTGAAGGGCAGAGGAGTCCAGGAAGGCTGGGCACTCTTCAAGAAGGAAATCTTAATGGCTCAGGAGCGGTCTGTCCCCCTGTGCCCAAAGACAAGCCGGCACGGAAGAAGACAGGCCTGGCTGAACAGAGAGTTGTGGCTGGAGCTTAGGAGAAAAAAGAGGGTTTATAATCTTTGGAAAAGAGGGCAGGCCACTCAGGAGGACTATAAGGATGTTGCAAGGCTGTGCAGGGACAAAATTAGAAAGGCCAAAGCTCATCTGAAGCTCAATCTGGCTACTGCCCTTAAAGATAGCAAAAAATGTTTTTATAAACACATCAACACAGAAAGGAGGACTAAGGAGAATCTCCATCCTTTACTGGATGCAGGGGGAAACTTAGTTACAAGAGATGAGGAAAAGTCTGAGGTGCTTAACGCCTTCTTTGCCTCAGTCTTTAGCGGCAAAACCAGTTGTTCTCTAGATACCCGGTACCCTGAGCTGGTGGAAGGGGATGGGGAGCAGAATGGGGCCCTCACAATCCATGAGGAAATGGTTGGCGACCTGCTACAGCACTTGAATGTATGCAAGTCGATGGGGCCGGATGGGATCCACCCGAGGGTACTGAGAGAACTGAGAGAACTGAGAGAACTGGCAGAGGAGCTGGCCAAGCCGCTTTCCATTATTTATCGGCAGTCCTGGCTATCAGGGGAGGTCCCAGTCGACTGGCGGCTAGCAAATGTGATGCCCATCTACAAGAAGGGCTGGAGGGTAGACCCGGGGAACTATAGGCCTGTTAGCTTGACCTCAGTGCCAGGGAAGCTCATGGAGCAGATTATCTTGAGTGTCATCACATGGCACTTACAGGGCAACCAGGCGATCAGGCCCAGTCAGCATGGGTTTATGAAGGGCAGGTCCTGCTTGACGAACCTGATCTCCTTCTATGACAAAGTGACGCGCTTAGTGGATGAGGGAAAGGCTGTGGATGTGGTCTACCTTGACTTCAGTAAGGCTTTTGATACCGTTCCCCACAGCATTCTCCTCAAGAAACTGGCTGCTCATGGCTTGGACTGGCGTACGCTTCATTGGGTTAAAAACTGGCTGGGTAGCTGGGCCTAAAGAGTTGTGGTGAATGGAGTCAAATCCAGTTGGAGGCCGGTCACTAGTGGAGTCCCCCGGGGCTCAGCACTGAGGCCAGTCCTCTTCAATATCTTTATCGATGATCTGGATGAGGGGATTGAGTGCACCCTCAGTAAGTTTGCAGATGACACCAAGTTAGGTGCGTGTGTCAATCTGCTTGAGGGTAGGAAGGTTCTGCAGGAGGATCTGGATAGGCTGGACTGATGGGCTGAGGTCAACTGTATGAAGTTCAACAAGGCCAAGTGCCGGGTCCTGCACCTGGGGCACAACCACCCCAAGTAGAGCTACAGGCTGGGAGATGAATGGTTGGAAAGCTGCCTGGCAGAGAAGGACCTGGGAGTACTGGTTGATAGTCGGCTGAATATGAGCCAGCAGTGTGCTCAGGTGGCCAAGAAGGCCAACAGCATCCTGGCTTGTATAAGAAGCAGTCTGGCCAGTAGGGCTAGGGAAGTGCCTGGTGACAGGATGAGGGGGAATGGCCTATGTTGTGCCAGAGGAGGTTTAGGTTGGATATTAGGAAAAATCTCTTTACCGAAAGGGTTGTTAGGCACTGGAATAGGCTGCCCAGGGAAATGGTTGAGTCACCATCCCTGGAGGTCTTTAAAAGACATTTAGATGTTGAGCTTAGTGATATGGTTTAGTGAAGGACTTGTTAGTGTCAGAGATCACTAGGTGATCTTGGAGGTCTCTTCCAACCTAGACAATTCTGTGATTCTGTGAAAATGTGTGTGGAACTACCCCTAGCAAAGGTCTGGTGATGTGCAACTGGGGATACCATATTTTTTCCATGATTCTACTCTTTTGCACTGGCTAGACCTTGTTTTGGTATTAGTAATCTTTCTGATTTAGTTAATCTTAATTCTAGAATTCGATGTCAGTATTGTACTGCATAAGGACTAATTGATTTCAGCTGGCCTATTTACAAATACAGACATCTACTTATGCAGCTCAGTAAAAGGTGGCATAACTGTACTTCAACAGATGTCATGAATGAGCTTAGTTTTTGCCTTGCACTGGAATGTCACTGAAATAAAAGCCGGTACGATTAGAAATAAATCTGGCATTGTGATCACAAGATATTAAAAAAACCTGTTCTCTTTGTACTTTCCTGTGATTCTGATCATAGAGTTTCTTTTAATAAAATTATTGAGATACTATTTTCCATATCAAAGCAAGGTGTAAGTAAAGTGCTTATTAAAAAAAAAAAAAAAGTATATTTATAAATTTTGAAGTTGTCATTAGCTGATCATAAATGAATACATTTCTAAAGAAGTTGATTCAGCCATATTTAGAGGAATCTGTGATCTTAAAAATGTATCATAACAGAGAGAAGACACCTAAGAACTAGCAGAGGTCACAATTACATAAAAAATAAGAATTTGAAAAATGGAGAAATGTAAGAAAGAAAGAGCTGCATGCAGTCATGGAGGAGACAGATACATCAGTGCAAAGTTGTCACAGTTCAGCTCAGGATCAAGCTGGCTGCAGAAATCATTATAAATGTCTGACATGTTTATGTTAAAGAAGGTGTCTGAGTATTACATTCACTTGGTAATAGAACAAGGTTTGAGTACACAGATTTGATGAATATTCAAAATTCCTGTTTTTTTTTCATTTAATTGAAACTTAATAGTTTTTTCTTTTTTTTCTTTTTTTTTTTTTTTCTTCCTAGTTTACACTGGAGAAAATAGATTTCATTCTAGATTTTTACTAGTGGAATTTGGAAGACATGGATAATTCTAAAGAAGGAATTCTAATTTAATATTGTGGCTTAATATTATATCACCGAACATTGAGCAATCAAGATTATCTTGGGAGATTTTAAATTAATATATTTTGCTTATGGAAATTCTTAATCTAGAAATCTGTGAATGTTTTTATATCATGATGATAATGCAAACACATTAAAACTGAATAAAGCAATTGCAAGTATTTCCTCTGCGAATGCAAGATAGTATAATGTCAGCACAAGATGTACATTACAGCTCTGTACATCTTGATTTCTCTGAAGTTTGGAGTCCTCACAGTCGGATGAGATACTTTAAAATATATTAAAAGGGATCTTCTTATTGTTTCTTTGGATCTGTAAACTCTAGAGACCGTTTAAGGTTATAAATGTCTTTATTGAAATTATGATTTCAGTCTAATTTATTTTAACAAGAATTGTAATGTATTCTGCCCTTTGATCTCTTAGCTTGAAACACTGCCTGTTGTTCCATTATTCCACCATCCATTTGCAGATAACAATACATCAGAACCTTTTTCTTGCTGCAGAAACAATGCCCTTTATTTGAGAAAGGACATTGTTTTGACAGATAAAGTAGGCATTTGATAAATTGGAACAGGTTCTGAATTATTTTGAGGGGAATGTGTGCTACATCTGTCTGCTGATTTTCCACTGAAGCAGTGCTTAACTTTCTTGTCTGTTTGTGATTTATTGAGCAACAGAAAAGGTTAGGAAAATTTCATGGCTCTTCTCTTATAATTTGTAAGTGAATCAAAAAGCATTTGTTACTGTTTATGAAGCTCAAAAGACAAAATTACCCGAAAACATTTATCTACAAAAGACTGTAGTGACAACAACAAAAGTAAACAAAATAATGATCTGCTAAATAATTAATAACACACATACAGCACACACACACAAAAATCAGCTGTTGAAATTAATGGAATGGTAACAAAGTTTTGAGTGTCTGTTCAGACACATAAGGGTAAATTAATGGAAGAGTGGCCACTATTAATAAGGTTATTACAAGGCCTCTTATTACAAATATGTTTCCAAAATGCTATTATAGTTTAGTAATAATATTCAAAAACCTCTCACAAACTATTGTAAAATCCTGGCCACAAAGATGTCAATTGTGCTGAGATTTTTGTTACTCAGCATTCAGGTTGGAATTTAGTTGCTGGAACAGAGACTGTTTTCTGCTGTTTGAGACATTCTAGGGCATCCCATCTGACCTGTAATTGCTGGAAAGTTGCAGGTTTCCCATATGTTCTGTGCCATTACCTATGGATTTCTTCAATAATCCATGGCATTTCAAATAATATTTGACACTTATAGGTAACTAAATTAAATTGACCTAGAAATATGAAGTCCAGCTTCAGAGTATTGATCCCAAAATTTACATGTTTCAATGTAGGTATTCATCTATAAACTAGATTTTAAAACTCTCATTACATTTAATGGAGAACATACGTTCAGTGTAATCTGATGACCACTTAAGCTAAAGAGATTTAAAACCTCCATACTGTCATCTGAATATTGTTGTCCAGTGTTATTTGTGAATTTTTAGGATGACATCAATATCTAGATAGATATTGATGAGGGGAAAAAAAAAAAACAGTGAAAAAACAGCAGCAACAATAAAAAGTAAATCCACTCTGTTCTGAGCCAGCAGCCTCATGTTAGGGGAATACCTTAAGATATTTCAGATGCTGCTCTATGCTTATGAATATTCAGATGAATCAAGTTACAGGTGGTGCCTGCCTTAGCTAAACGTCTCTCCAAATTTCACTAGGCTCTGTTTGGTTGCCTGCCCATAAGTACCTACTGCTATTTGAGATTCCAGGATAACTCTTTGTTATCTCCATCTGACACTTTATTGTGGTTTCACACTAATGGCAAGCTAAGCTTCACCACAGTACTCTCTTACTTGCCCTCTTCAAAAGAGCAGGGGGAGAAAATATGATGAAAATAAGGCTCATGGGCTGCAATAAAGGAGATCACTCACCAATTACTGTCATGGGCAAAACAGACTCAGCACAGGTATATTAATGTTATTTATTGCCCCTAGCTAATAACAGATTAGAGCAGTGATAAACTTAAAGGGAACTAAACCCACTTTCATCCCATCTACCCTCCTCTGCCTCCCTTCCCCCCCTGTCCCCTCCCCACACCCCGAGCTGTGCAGGGAATGGGGGCTGTGGTCAGTACATAATGCTTCACCTCTGCTGCTACTTTATGGTCACTTTCTTACCCTGCTTCAGCATGGAGTCCCTCCCACAGGATGATGTCCTTCCAAAGCTGATCCTACATGGGATTCTCACAGGCTGCAGCTTTTCAAGAACTCCTCCAACATGGGTCCATACCATGGATTGCATTCCTTCAGGAAAGGACTGCTCCAAGCAGGGGTCCCCTATGGGCAGCAGCTCCTGCCAGACAACCTGCTCCTCTCAATGGGCTGCAGGTCTGGCCTGGAGTATGCTTCTTGCATGGGCTTTCCATGAGCTTCAGTCTCCTTCAGGCCATATCTACTTGTTCCACTGTGGGCTCCACCATGGGCTGCAGCGTGGATATCTGATCTGACATGGTTCTCTGAACTACAGGAGAACAGCCTGCTCCATCATGATCTTCTCCATTGGCTGCAGGGGAACTTCTGCCCCAGCGTCTGCAGGGTTATTTCTCTCTACATTTACTTGCTCTTCTCTCCCAGCTGCCGTTATGCAGCAGTGTTTTTCTTTTCTTTCTTTCTTTCTTTCTTTCTTTCTTTCTTTCTTTCTTTCTTTCTTTCTTTCTTTCTTTCTTTCTTTCTTTCTTTCTTTCTTCCTTTCTTCCTTTCTTCCTTTCTTCCTTTCTTCCTTTCTTCCTTTCTTTCTTTTTCTTTCTTTTCTTTCTTTCTTTCTTTCTTTCTTTCTTTCTTTCTTTCTTTCTTTCTTTCTTTCTTTCTTTCTTTTTCTTTCTTTCTTTCTTTCTTTCTTTCTTTCTTTCTTTCTTTCTTTCTTTCTTTCTTTCTTTCTTTCTTTCTTTCTTTCTTTCTTTCTTTCTTTCTTTCTTTTTCTTTCTTTTTCTTTCTTTCTTTCTTTCTTTCTTTCTTTCTTTTTCTTTCTTTCTTTCTTTCTTTCTTTCTTTCTTTCTTTCTTTCTTTCTTTCTTTCTTTCTTTCTTTCTTTCTTTCTTTCTTTCTTTCTTTCTTTCTTTCTTTCTTTCTTTCATATGCTCTTACAGAGGTGAAACTAGCATCACCCAATGGCTCAGCTTTGGCCAGTGGCAGGTCCCCTTAGGAGCTGTCTGGGACTGGTTCTTATCTGAAAATGGTTGGCTTCTGGACTCTTCTCACAGAGGTCACCAGCCCCACAGCTAGTAAAACCTTGCCTCATAAGCCCAATACACACTTCAGGAATATGCGGTTCTCCCATAAAATTTATGTCATATGAGTCAGCCCTGTGCAGACATCCTTAACAACTCCATGTTTTGCAAATGACATGAGATAACTCTGAAGAGTGTGCAGCTGAATGAGGCGCCATTGACTGCTTCAAAAAAATATAAATAAATAATATATATATATTTTTTAAATTAAATATATATAATGTGTATGGGGAGTGGAGGCAAGGGAACTCAGATAACTAAACTTATGTGTCCAGTAATATTTGAGATTTCCATTATCTTGTCTGGTGTTCAGCTACTGCTTGAATCTCCCACAGATCCTTCATAATCTCTACCATTATGACATAGATGCCTTACTTTCCTAGGGTATTATGTGCATAACTGAGCAATCAAGGTCAAGTCCTAGATTTCTCTCTATGGAGAAGAAAGTACATGGAGGGACTACTCATCCCGCATAGCTAAGCATTTGTTTTAGGACTGGATTAGTAAAACTCTGAGGTAGAGAGGAAAGCTAGATGACTATTACCTTAATTACCTATCTTACTGATGATTGAAACTGGAGGAATCCACTAGTCCTATAGTCTTATCATTTTATTTGTATGAAAATAAAATTTACACTTTATATTTTTCTCTCCTTCACTCTTTTTTTTTTCTTCCCTCTCCTTAAATCAAAGATAGACAACCACTTCATAATGAATATTAGACAAAAACATAAAATACAGAACAGATAAGATGCCTCTGCAGTCTTCACAAACCCTACCCCTTCCATTAAAACACAACTACCGTGGAAGGGACCCACGTGGATCATTGAGTCCAACTCATGGCTTCACACAGAACTAACTGAAAATTAAACCATAAAATTAACCATGTGTCTGAGAGCATTGTACAAATACTTTCTGAACTCCAGCAGGCTTGGTGTTATGACCACTTCCCTGGGGATCCTTGTTTTTGTCTTGTACAATCAATCTTCTGCCACTGATGTGACTACATTTAAAAACTCTCCCCATCATTATTTTGATGATATAAATTTATTTTGATGAAACTGTATCCATACTTGGTGAATTATTCATTATTCAGAGTTTCCATAATTTTCCTAGTAATCAAAAAAATGGGTCTTCTAAATTCTCTATTGAAAGCTGTGACTGGTTTTTATTAGGTTTACTAACTATATCTAAAACATCTAGCTTAAGCTAACTGTAAGCATTATCTCTATAGTTAGCGGAAACAGATTAGTAACTCTAAATTACATACCAGACTGAGACTAATTTAAGACACCAAAGATATATCAGTCACTGAAAATGTCTGTTTCCCCTTATTGGCCACTAAGACAGCCTCAATGTTATTAGTTGCTTATTTTCTCATAGACAAAATCTTCTAGGCATCTGATAGATCTCAGACATACTAGGTATTTTATTTATCTCCAACTCAAAATACATATCTGAGGCTTTGCACTCAATCAGGTTTTCTTCTCAGACTTTTAGGAAGAAGTCAGAGAAGGGGAAAACCAGTATCAGCCATCAGCCGTTGTTAGTAAAGATCACAGGTGATCCTGTGAATTTTTTAAGGATGCTACACCTTTTATTGTTATTCGTAGTTAGTTGTGTCCATATCTTGCACCATCCATAGGTATAAATACATAAGAGAGTACAATTCTGAGTGGAAGTTTGGGTGTATATTTGAAGCTGAAGAAACAAAAACACAGGCCTTCTAAGTTCAATGAGAGTGACCAATTCCTAGCCTTTCCATTCCCAATTTTTGTTAAAAGTGTAATTTTTTCTTTCATAAAGAAGTATACATGAGACAAACTGTTGTATTAAACTTCCCACCGAGTGTTTTGGTCTGTTTTGTTTGTTTGCTTGTTTGTTTTTGTTCCTGCAAAAAGAGTCAATACAGCCGTATCTTATACAGACAAAATTTATGTGGATTTATGTTCACTGGTAGATATAGCTTTAGTAGTCATTAACCTACTGGGATTTGTTTTGGCTACAAATTTGTTTTTCTATTTGAAAATTATTGTGAAAAAACGACAGGTGATATGTTGTACCTCACAGATTCAAAATATGCAATTATATTGTAAACTTTTAACCTATTTACAGTATAAATTATTTAATTATTGCTTGACATAAAAAATTGTGTGTTCACTTGTTCTCAAAGATGACAGCTGCTATGGAACACATAAGATACTTTGGCAAACCAGACTCTACAACAGAAGGAAAATACTTCTAATGTTTCATAATATCTAGTTTTCCCCAACCATCCAAAACTGCCTGTTTGATAATGAGAAGCTGCATTTTTTTAAAATGTTTTTTTTTGTCCTGTTATGTAACATACAATTGTCCAATCTCTTATTTCATTTTTATTTTATTTTATTTTATTTTATTTTATTTTATTTTATTTTATTTATTTTATTTTCTTTTATTTTATTTATTTTATTTTCTTTTATTTTATCTTTTAATAGAGTCAGGATACCTGGTAACATTTGCTTTATAACATACTAGACCATACGTATTATATAAGATTGAGAGTTATATTGACAATGGCAAAAAAAAAAAAAAAAAAAAGGAACTGGTGAGTTAGAGAAGCACACAAATATTTTTGTTAATGACAGAAACATGATACATAATACTCTGCTCTTAAAATTAGAGGAAAGGAATACAATTTGTTATTATTCCGGATGGAAGAAATAAGAGAAATGAACTACATCAAAGGACTTTCATATCAAAAGGAGACTTTTCTGTCTTGAATAATCCAAAGAGGTTGTCAAGGTTCTCTGAAGTTGTGAGTACAATAATAAAGAGCAGCTTTACTGTGTGCTCTGAAGTCCAGAAAGATAAACTAGTGAACAATTTTTTGTTTTAAATTCTATTACACTCCAGAAATATATTCTAAGCAAATACATATGATAGCTATAGTGATATGTTGCATACAAATTTATTTATTGCATACTTTGGGTAATAAACTTCAATTTCTTATTATATTTTTAAGGTTTAATGTGACAACCACAAAAAAAGGTAAAAGAAAAGAGAAAGAGAAAATTTCTTCCAAAAAAATGTAGTGCTTGCTGTGGATCACATACAGGAGTATGATTAAGAAGCAATCATCTAATCACACCAAAGTAAATACTTCATCCACCTAATATTGTTGCAACATAACAACATGCCATTGAAAGTCAACAAAATGTTTTTTGGAAGTGAACTACAATTGTAAAAATAAATAAATAAATAATTAAATAAATAACTTGGCATTTAAAACAAAAGCTGGGAAAAAAATGTGAAAAGAGAGAGATTTACTAATTTTTCAACATCCTCTAATTAAGGAGTAATGATTCTGAAAAGTAATTTAATTAAATAGTTCAAATGTTTCTTTCAAAAAGATAAGGACAGACATTTGCTTCTTCAGTTTCATTTTCATGTCTTTTATTCTCCCTAACGGCAGCCATTAGACGATTTTATTTCCGTTTGCAAATATTTTGGTTGCTGCAATTTTTATTTGGGGTGAGGGAGGAAAAAGCCTTGTGCAAGTACCATCTCACTGTGTTAAAAACAAGCAAGCAACAACAACAAAAGCATATCCTCTAATAAGAAACTCAAAATTCTTTCACTAGCTATATTTACTCACTCTTCTGGTAGTAATCGTCATCCTCTGGCAGCTGTGACAATGAAAGAGAGATTTGTCAGTGTCTCAGACACTCCCAAATGTAACAGATGCAAACATGCATACCATGTTATAAGAAATGGCAGAGAACGCCATATGTACCAAGAAAAACAAGAACACAAATGGGTAACATCCAGATACACACCCCATTCTCTGTTGCTGCTGTGGTAAGGGAGGTACTCACTGTCAAAAGAATGAGGAAGACAGGTGAGACTGTAAGATTTCAAATTTGTCAAAACTAGTCAGAGTATATTTGCATCCTTGGTTCTGCAAATGGACATAAAGCTAGAGAAGCAGGAAAAAAAAAGAAAAAAAAGAAAAAAAAAAAGCTCTAAACCTTATTTCTGTTCTTCAGCTACCTCAATGTATAGTCTCATATATCAAGATAATTAATGAAGCTTAACAGCAAAATTGATTTTGAAAATATTCATGTTACTCCACTAGAGTACAGTTGAGGATGGCTAAGACACAGGCGCCTTTTTCTGCTGTCTGTGAGTTGTCATCTTAACACCTGCTCAGACTGCCTGCATGCTCACATTGCTCTGCACTCCAGTCTTCTGAATATGTACTGAGATAGTGGAGGTCAAATCCTGTTTTTACTCTCAGTGATCTCTGTGTTTAATCTACCACCAAACAGTATTGAGGTGGCTTATTTATTGTTTAAAAATCTTTATTCCCCTTAGCGTTTTAGCAAACATCCCAGGAAGGCTGCTGAATGTCTAATAAAAGGTTTACATTCAAAGGCAAAGGGATATTCAGAAGGAAGCAAGTGACTCTAGAGCTAGTAATGTGATGTTATGATTTGGGTTGGAATGGCAGTTTCATTCTAAGCAGCATTTTTAAGATGCTCTTCATTTCACTACCTGTCAGGAGGGCATTTCTCATGTCTGTTCTCCCTCCTCAACACTGAATATTTTGTAAAGATTGGTTAAAATCTTTGAGCTATTTTTGAGAATTGAACATGGAAAACATATTATCACTAGCTAGGGAATTATTCAAATTCCTTTTACATTCTCAGATAGTTCAGCATGTTTTATTTAGAAAAATATAAGGACCGGTTCTGCAGAACTAGTCAGCTTTTAGTGAGTATTGTATTAGTAGAAGTACTTGCAACAATGTTTCAGGATCAGAGGTTAAGTCTGTCAAGGGCTGAAAACAAATTCACATGCTTTCATTGCAGAAATTTATTGTTAAAAATCAATATTTATGTGTTTTTTTGAAAAGAGATATTTCATATGCTTAAGGACTTCTGTTGTCTGTAGTTATTGCACATCACTGTGCAGTTTATGTAGGAGACTGAACATCTGACACCTGGTATCAAACAGGGATTGGCTTCTGCAGCTTCAAAATGAAAAATGAACCACATTTTACAGAGTCATATATTCTAAACTTTTTTTTTAGCTTAACTCATGACAGTGGATTACATCCTTCCATTATCAACTTCTCCATTACCAGCATGTTAATACCTTTCCAGTAGCAGTGTGTTTTGTTGTCTTGTTTCTTTTATTGCCCAGTTTGCTTTCTAACACAAAACATTTTACAGGTAAAAAGTAAAGGACAGGTAAACAATGAAACAAGCAGGTCCGTGAAGAACAACAAACTTTTATCTCAAAAAAGTGTAAGTAGATCTTTTCCTAAAAGAGATTTTGCGTCAGAAAGAAATTGCAGTGTGCTACACTGGAACATTTGAACCTGTCTCTATCTACCTATTGCATGTGTGGAAGATGCCACTGCAGGATCAGAAAGACCTGAATTGTTTGCAAGCATTTTCTTGAACTGCCTGTAGCCAGCCACATTAAGTTAATCTAATGCTGAATTCAGGTTGTTTAATACATTAGGCTTGGTTAAGAAATAGATTTTCATTCGTATGCTCTCGTCATAGTGACAAAAACCTTCAGTAGCACCCCAGGGCAGACATATGACAAAAAATGCTTTAGTTTATCCACAGCCAAATATGTGTCAACACAGTCAATGTGAAATGGCATAACTCCATTTAGGACTTCAGCAGTGTGTCTAGGCACACAGATAATAAATAAATAGATAGATAAATAAATAAATGGATAAATAAATAAATCCATGCTAGTACCATTTTGTGTCATCCCTAAGCTTAAAGCTCTTTAAAACCCAGACATTCCACTATAGTCAGTGATGCTGAAAGAAAAAAAAGAAAAGAAGAAAAACATTAGAGACCTATATGTTTGATATCTTTTTATTATTATTTTCACCACTGTGTAAGCTGTCATCTGATAAAAATCTGTCTGTGCTTTGTCTATTATATGAAGAAAAAAATTCTCTTGCAAAATGTTACCATCAGACACTACGGAAAACTCGTGAGACATTAACTGATCAGAAGAAAATTAAATCATTTCACACTGAAGACTGATAGTGAAGCTGTGATTGTGATTAAAAATTACTGATAATGACTAGGTTTTCAACACTTATCTCACAGTTACTGTAAACCAGATAATCATTTAGAAAAGAAAGATTTGGATTTAGTCATATATCTCTGCAATATTATCTTGGCTTTCTTTTTCTAGTCTTTATCACTGTTCAAAACCAACTTTCATACTCACACAAAAATGAAAGGGTGTACTGCATGGTAATAGAAAGTTCAAAGCACAATTTTCACCAGAGGTATACTGAAAATACTCTAATCAAATTCTTGCTGCTTAATGGTAAATGTAAATAATAATAGAATGTTACAAAGTAAAGAATCCCAATATCTCAAGTAAAATTGCTTAACCTTTACACCACCATTGAGTTTGTTACTTGAGAGAGAAGTGTTGTCATTAAATAAAGGTGCTTATATACATATATATGTATATATACATGCCTCTATATATATGGACATTAGAAATTAAAAATGATGTCATAAGATTGATAAATCAGGACAGCCTTAAACTTTAACCTTTCCTAAATTCATTCATTCATTAACAGCACACTATTCGTTAATGGTTACTTCTTAAACCTTATTAATTATCACCATTATCAATGTGTAAAACCTTTAGTCTTTAAGACTTACTTCTTTAAATTGGATGTGAGAATACAATATTGTAGAGTTCATATTATTCAATTAGTGCTGATGACTGTGGTCTTTGGTGGTAAACTGAATATGTGGTGATCAGGCTTCAGAGCTCTTTGATAAGGCAAGTTGCAAATGAAGTTGTCTTACCTTTCTTCTCTAGTTTTCCTCTCCCGTGCCTGATGTTTTTATACAATTCACCTGCTTCCTTCAAAAAAGTGTTTCCTTTGCTCCCAGTGTTCCTTATATCGTTTTTGGTTTTGTCAGTCATCTTTCCTGTGCATTCAGCAGGATGTTCTGCATATTTGCAGTCCTTAGAAGTTATCTTGCCCTTTATTTGGCAAGGTTTTATTACTTAGATGCCTGCTACATCATGATAACATTGGTGACTTACTTCTACAAAATGCCTATACATTTTAGCTGACCACTCTATATTAGTTTTTACAATATAATACAGTTATATATTATTGTTAGTTATATTATTTTAGTATGCTTTTATTTGGGTTCAAGGCAAAATAATATTAATTATATATTGATTAATATGATTTTAATTTAGAGGTGTCACAGAGTTCTGTTTGAGCTACAGAGAACAAACTCCCTCTGCATGTTGCAGGAAGACACCAAAGTTGTAAAAAGGAGAATAAATGGCTACTAAGACATAACCAGAACATTTTGATTTTAGTCTCTATAAATGGAAGATGAAAGCATGGTCTCCTGATGTGACTGCTCACTTGCTTATTCTTGCAAGTGGATTTTCTCTGCATGTGTAGCAAGAAAAACTCAATATGTATTATAAAAAAGATTCAATATAAATGGATTCTACAGCTTTGTCTTCCTGCTAGGAAGCAATCCAAATATTTTCAACTATGTACACATGCCTTTCCACTACTTACTCAAGAATTTGCAGTCAATGTACTTCAAAAACATTTCTCGAGAACTTTGACCTTAGAATTTCCCAATAATTCAGGGATTTTTATTTTTCTCAATATTTACCAGTCTTTAAAAAATCTTTGTTTCTGTTACTGAGATTCTGTTACATTAGTTTTAATCATGGTATAAATGTTACAGACATTTAGTTAGGACTTTGAGAGTATGTCTTTTGCAGCCAAATATAAAACAGGATTCTGGGGGCATTACATACATATGTGTCTATGCACCCTGCTCAGTTTAAGAGCAGCTCAGTTTGAGAACTGATAGGCTTCAACAAAGTAAGGGTGAATATGTTTCCTTTGGGAAGGGGAAAAAAAGAAGTAAGTGCTTTCTCAGTTTTAAGGGAAGCTCTTGATTGCCTATGGATTATAACAGGAATATGGCAACAAGCTATCCAGCAGCTAATCTGCAGACTGGAGGGATATAGAAATCAGCCAGGACAAAACTGAGAAAAAGAAATGTCTGAATCTGTTTCTCACTTTGATTAAGAAACCTTAAGAAAAGTTCTTCTGTGAAACTGAATCCACACATTCATAGAATGGTGGAGGTTGGAGGTCATCTGACTCCTAGAGGTCTCTAGTCACTTTTGATATTGTCCACATTTCCCCTACCAGTATAATTTGTGCCCACGTGAAATAAAACAAAGGGTAGCAGTTAAAAGGTCGGACAAGCTTTTGCAGTTACAGAATGTTAGGGATTGGAAGGGAACTCGAAAGATCATCTAGTCTAGATCATCTAGTTCCTTAACAGCATTCTGTATCTAGGCCCCTGGAAGGCAGCAATCTTTTCTAGTTAATAAATCTGGTCTACAGATGGATGCTTCTGTCCCCCACAGCATTGAGTTATCCATTGAGATGACTTACTGTTTTTTCCTGGTGGTCTCACATGGTTTAAGGTTAGATAGACCAGATCCTTTGCGTGCAGGTACATCTGGCTCCTCTTCAACTTTGAGTGCAGTGGACCTATTTTGTAGGTTCCTTATATACTCGTAGGTGGGGTAGGAGCCTTCCTCTTGATGTCAGAAGTCATCAGCTTCTATCCTTCCCCAGAGGTTATGTTTACCTTAATAGAGGGAGTGGACAACACCTGCTTCTCTCCTACAGTTGGGATCTGAGGCTCTTCAAAATGTTGTGTCTCAGAGAAAATCTTGTCTATCTCCCTTCCATCTTCTCTGATGCTCTGCAGCCTCTTATTTCTTCCTGTAAATCCTCCACTTGATGACACAGCTCCTGCAAGATGACACGTTTCCAGCAGAACAGGGGGCCATTCCTCATGGCATGAGAGAGGCCCTAGGCAGATTAAGTCTCACTGCAGACTGAGACTTAGATGCCTGTATCTTCCCTTTGAAACTCAGTCTTCAATGAACTGCCTACAGTTAGACATGGTAACTTGCTACTCGAGCACAAAATATATTTTCTGCATACATTATACTGCAGATCCTCTTGCAAACCAGCTTACCTGTTTGCTACTAAGATTTACGGACTCTGCTTATTTCTGAGCCTGAAAACACCAAACCTGGATTAACTGGGAGTAGTTTGTAATCCATATATAAAGCTGAAGTCACTATGCAGCCAGGAATATAAGCATAATATAGATTAAATATTGCCATATAAATAAATATACCATGTAGCCATGCAATTATAATTGTTAAGGGTGTCCTAGATATCAAGATATCTAGACTTGTTGTCCCTGTTTTCCAGGACTATGAATTTATTTACTTATTTAAGCTATTTTCTTTGAAGAAGCAAGAAATGCAAGTGCTGAATGTAGTTCTTGGAAATTACCTAAGCATTTGAAAAAGCAAGGATCACTATCCATAAACTATAAAGTCCACTGGTACCTTTTTGTGTCTTTGAAATACCCTCTTCTGAGTTAATCTATGCTAAGGGTACACAGAGCCTCCAGGCCAGTCACATTGTAGCGCTTTTACCACTCACTCCCAGTACGATTCACTGAGGCCTCCAATACAATTAACTGTTGGGATCCTCCTGTCACTCCAGAAATATAGATGGGGTTTTTGCCTTTATAGCTTGTACCATTAGGGTACACTGTGCACTGCTGTCTACTACAGCCTAGGTGTTATATGGGTCTGATCTGATATGTCAGGCCACTGAATCTACACCAAGTTGTCCCTGTTCTCCACCTGGCTGGAGGCAAGGCACCTCTAGTCCTGATCATAATATTCATTACTTAACTCTTGCAAATGCAAAACATAAGTCCTTAGGATGAGAAGATCAGTTCTCCAACTCTGTCTGGTGAACCACGCACTGGAAACTGAAGCAGTCATTTTCCTGGAAGAACCCTTTTCGGCCACAGCTTTTCCTTGCAACCCACATACCCATGCCTCTAGGTTTAAGGTAGATTTTCCATCCCACTTCCTCATGTCATCTCTGTGGTCACTCAAGTAAAGCCACAGATTCAGAGACCTTCTCTTCCCCTTCAGGGTGCTGAAAAGTGTTGAATAGGGCTTGGTAAGCTTTGGCCAGGCCCAAGTATGATGCAGTGATTTGCATCCGATGGGAAGTGCCAGGGTGATGGCATAGTTTTTCCCATCATTTTATCAGTTTTTCAGGATTCTGCACTTGTTCAGGGCTAAAGTTCCAAAGCACTGAGTGTGCCCACTGTTCTAGGTGCCTGTCCATATCATTCCACACACATAACTATCCTGTCACAGGGCAGTTCTCTGGGTGATATTCTTAAACAGTTCTTTAACCTTAGAACAAACCAGAAACACACTGACGAGACATATCAATAAGTTCGTTTGAACATCCCAGGATGCTGAAAATACTCAAGAGCTATTGTAACTGGCCTGGGGGAGAAGGGGGAGGAGAAGTTATCATTTCTCATCTCCTCCACAGATTGTCTCTTTCAGGAAAAAAAAGTAAAAAGTGTAATTGTTAATAGTTTCCAAGAGACAGTTCCTGAAAGACAAGGATGACAGAAATGCTGAGTGCAAATAAGAGATAGGCATAAGATCTATCATATCATAACTGAGTATTACATAGTATAGAAAACTGAGAAAATCAAAAGCAACTTTAAATCACCCATCAAAGCTGATAAACAACCAAAAAAGAACATATACAGTAAAAAAAGAGGCTACACAAAACAACATTGGGAGCAAATAGGTCAACACTGAGACCAACTGAATTTCTTAAATAGTTTGTTTTGTTTTCTTTGTTTGTTTGATTGTTTTTTGTATGTTTGGGTTTTGTTTGATTCTTTGTTATTCTATGAATGAGGTACTTAAAGCTATGTTTTTACGAGCAATTCTTAGTTCCTGGATTTCATCGTCCACCTATTAGAATACACATCTCTCGTACAATTGGAACAACTCCATCTTACTGTCAGACTATAAAGAACTTCTATTTTTTTTTTATAGTCTCTAAGAAAATTAATATTTTTAGCCAATATTTTTTTTTTCCAGCTTTTGAAGCTCTAGAAGTAACTTGTTGGGCTAGTATGAGAAAACTGTAAGGCAGTCTCTCTGCTTGTGATGTGAATATACTGCATTTGAAATAAATGCCACATTAAATATAATGTAAAAAAATATAAATGGTACTGTATGAACACACACAAAGTGAGAAGGGAAGGGAAGGGGGAAGGGGGAAGGGAAGGGAAGGGAAGGGAAGGGAAGGGAAGGGAAGGGGGAAGGGAAGGGAAGGGAAGGGAAGGGAAGGGAAGGGAAGGGAAGGGAAGGGAAGGGAAGGGAAGGGAAGGGAAGGGAAGGGAAGGGAAGGGAAGGGAAGGGAAGGGAAGGGAAGGGAAGGGAAGGGAAGGGAAGGGAAGGGAAGGGAAGGGGAAGGGAAGGGAAGGGAAGGGGAGGGGAGGGGAGGGGAGGGGAGGGGAGGGGAGGGGAGGGGAGGGGAGGGGAGGGGAGGGGAGGGGAGGGGAGGGGAGGGGAGGGGAGGGGAGGGGAGGGGAGGGGAGGGGAGGGGAGGGGAGGGGAGGGGAGGGGAGGGGAGGGGAGGGGAGGGGAGAGGAGAGGAGAGGAGAGGAGGGGAGAGGAGAGGAGAGGAGAGGAGAGGAGAGGAGAGGAGAGGAGAGGAGAGGAGAGGAGAGGAGAGGAGAGGAGAGGAGAGGAGAGGAGAGGAGAGGAGAGGAGAGGAGAGGAGAGGAGAGGAGAGGAGAGGAGAGGAGAGGAGAGGAGAGGAGAGGAGAGGAGAGGAGAGGAGAGGAGAGGAGAGGAGAGGAGAGGAGAGGAGAGGAGAGGAGAGGAGAGGAGAGGAGAGGAGAGAAAATTGAACAGAAAGAGAAATCGATCTCTGATCCTACCATGAACAGTGTTACACTTTCAGTTTCATTGTTGCTTTCAAGTTATCTCTGCTGTATTCAATTTCTATATTTTTAATACATTAACTTTCATTCTAAAACAATAGAACCATAGAATATCTGAGTTGGAAGGGACCCACAGGGATCATCCACAAGTCCAAATCCTGGGTCCCCAGAGGACCATCCATAAACACAGAAACAAACAAACAAACAAACAAATAAATCAGATCATGTGTCTGAGGGCATTGTCCTAATGCTTTTTGAACCCTGGCAGGCTCTTAGGTGTCATGACCACTGCTTTGGGGAGCCTGTTCCACTTGCCGACCACCCTCTCATTGAAGATCCTCTTCCTGAAATCCAGCCTGAACCACCCCTGTTGCAGCTTCATGCCATTTCCTTGGGTCCTATTGGTGGGCACCAGAGAGAACAGATCAGCAACTGCCCCTCCATTCCCCCTTGTGTGGAAACTGTAGACCACAACACCTTCAGTCTTCTCTTCTCAAGGCTGAACGATCCAAGTGACTTCAGCTGCTCCTCATACATCTTTCTATCTAGACTCTTTGCCATCTTCGTAGCCATCCTTTGGACACTCTTTAGCAGTTTTTTATCCTTCTTATACTGTGGGGTGCTAAAACTGCACACAGTACTCAGGGTGAGGACACACCAGTGCAGCGTAGAGCAGGACAATCACTCCCCTCAATTGGCTAGTAATGATATGCTTGATGTACAGTTGGCCCTCCTGGTTGCCAAGACACACTGCTCTTGTGGCTCATGTCCAGCTTGTCGTCGATCAAAACCCCCAGATCCCTCTCTGCAGGGCTGTTCTCCAGTATCTCATCCCCCAGTCTGTATGTATAGGCAGGGTTGCTCCATCACAGGTGCAGAATCTGACACATGCTCTTGTTAAACTTCATATTGCCGGTGACTGCCCAGCTCTCTAATTTGTCCAGATCTCTCTGCAAGGCCTCAGCACTCTTGACAGAGTCAAAAGCTCCACCCAATTTGGTATTGTCTGTGAACTTAATCAAAAAACCTTCAAATCTTTCATCCAAAGTCCTATATCCAAATCCTTTATGAAAACACTGAAGAGGACTGGTCCTAAAATGGAGTCCTGGGGAACCCCACTAGTGACAGCTCATCATACTGATGTAATTCCATTTACAAGAACCCTCTGGGCCTGAACCTTCAGCCAATAGTTCACCCATCTTATTATGCTTGTATCTAATTGTATTCTGGTCATTTTCACAGAATCATAGAATGGCATGGGTTGGAAGGGACCTCAAAGATCATATAGATCAACCCCCCCGCCATAGGCAGGGATGACACCAACCCTGCCTATGCTCAGGGCCTCATCTAACCTGGTCGTGAAGACCTTCAGGGATGGGGCATCCACAACCCCTCTGGGCAACCTGTTCTAGTGCCTCACCACCCTCCGAGTGAAAAATTTTCTTCTAACCTCTAATTTAATCTCCCCTCTTAGTTTAAAACCATTCCCTCTCATCCTGTCAATATCTGACTGAGAAAAGAGTTGTTCCCCATCTGTTTTATAAGTCCCCTTCAAGTACTGAAAGGTTGCAATGAGGTTACCCTAGAGCATTCTCTTCTTTAGGCTGAACAGCCCCAGTGCTCTCAGCCTGTCTTCACAGGAGAGGTGCTCCAGCCCCTTGATCATCTTTGTGGTCCTCCTCTGGCCCACTCTAAGACATCAACATCCTTCTTGTGCTGGAGGGTCCAGACTTGGACACAGTACTCCAAGGGGGGCCTCACAAGGGCTGAGTAGAGGGGGACAAACACCTCCCTTGACCTGCTGGCCACTCCTCTTTTAATGTAGTCCAAGATGCAGTTGGCCTTCTAGGCTGCAAGCACACACTGCTGATTCACATTGAGCTTTTCATCCATCAGAAGCCCCAAGTCCTTCTCTGCAGGGTTGCTCTCAATGAGTTCTCCCAGTTTGTACTCATGTCCAGGATTGCCCCAGTCCATGTGCAGTGCCCTGCATTTATACTTGTTGAACCTCATTAGGTTGACGTGGGCCCATTTCTCAAGCTTTTCCAGGTCCCTTTGGATGGCATCCCTTCCTTCTTTGGTATCAACTGCACCACTCAGCTTGGTTTCATCTGCAAATTCACAGAGGGTGCACTTGATCCCACTATCTGTGTCATTGATTAAGATATTAAACAGTACCAGTCCCAGGATAGGCCCCTGAGGGACACCACTTGTCACTGGCCTCCACTTGGAAATAGAGCCATTGACCACCACTCTCTGGGTGTGACCTTCAAGCCAGCTCCTTATCCACTGAACAGTCCACCCATCAAGGCCGTATCTCTCCCATGTGGAGACCAGGATGTCATATGGGACCCTGTCAAAGGCCCTGCAGGAGTCCAGGTAAATGACATCAGTCGGTCTTCCTTTGTCAACTGATGCAGTCACTCTATTGTAGAAAGCCATCAGATTGGTCAGGCATGATTCACCCTTGGTGAAGCCATGCTGGCTGCCTCAAATCACTCAGATCTTGCATGTGCCTCAGCATTGCTTCCAGGAGGATCTTTTCCAGGCACAAAGGTGAGGCTTACCGGTCTGTAGTTCCCTGAGTCTAGTTCCCTGTGTCTCTTTCTACCCTTGTTAAAAATGGGAGTGATGTTTCCCTTTTTCCAGTCACCAGAGACTTTGCCTTACTGCCAGGAATTTGCAATTATAATGGAGAGAGTCTTGGCAATTACATCAGCCAACTCCTTCAGGACACTGAGATATGTCTTCAAGTCCCATAAACCTGTACCTGTTCAGTTCCCTCAAGTGGTCTCGAACCTGATCTTCACTTACAATTGGTGGGACTTTGATCCCCCACACTCCATCTATGGGTTCAGGGAAATGGAAGACTTGGGAAGCCTGATTGCCAGTGAAGACTGAGGTAAAGAAGTCGTTGAGTACCTCAGCCTTCTCCATGTCTATTGTTACCAGTTCAACTTTCTCATCCATCAGAGGGGGTGCACTCTCCTTGGCCTTTCTTTTCTGAGCAATGTATCTATAGAATACATTCCTGTTATTCTTTGCATCCCTTGCCAAGCTCAGTTTTGTCCAGAAGGATACTGTGAACAGTATTGAAAGCTTTACTGAAATCCAGAAAGATTACATCGACTGGCTTCTTTTGGTCAACGAGCTGGGTGATCTTTTCATAGAAGGAAATTAATTTTGTTAAACATGACCTTCCCCTAGTGAACACATGCTGGCTCTGACCTATGTCTGCATTGTCCTTTAGGTGTTTTTCAATAACTCCCAGAATAATCTTCTCCATAATTTTAGCAGGCACTGAAGTGAGACTTACTATGTCTCATCTTGTAAAATCTTGCTTATGTTTCTAAACTTTTCTAGGTCACTTTGTTTTATATCTTTCCTCAATAGTGTTTGCAACACTTTCCAATTTGGTATAATCTGCAAATTTAATTAATGTGCTGTTTACTTCATCTTCTAGATAAATTACAGATACATATTCTCAGTTCAACAGTCAAAACATCTGCAGCCTCTCTCTCAGGCACTCCCTGCACTTGCCCTCCTACACATGTACATATTCCAGTCCATCTGGATTTCTTTATACAAAACTCATAATCATGAATTGGGATAACCCTATCAGTACCATTGCCTTCATGCAAGGATGATACCATTGCAAATGTTTATTATACAAGCTTTCCAAGAGATCTGCTAGTTAGAGATTCTTGTCAATGATTCCTATACAATAGATGAGAAGACAGTGTGAACATTTAGGGGAACATTTTCCAAAACAGCTGCTAAACTTCCAAAACAGGAGTTGGGATTTAAAGACAAGCGTTCCTGGGATCCCCTTACTGGGGATACTTGAACAACTGAGTTGGACACGGAATCCTGAATGTGTAAAATTGTGGGTCAGGGTGAGGCAATACATATAGATATACAACCTAAACACAACATTCAGTTTAATAATGTACAATTTCTGATACATCTAGTCTGTCTTTATAATCATTTGGTGGAACAGGGAATATTAGGGTATTATTCAGTTCTCTCATTTTAAATGACTATATTAAAAGGAGATGAACTGCTCTTGAAAATGTCTTTATTCACTTATTTAAATGTAAACATTATATATATTCTAGCCTACATGCCAGGCTTTTGAGTGGGGACCATATAAAAATGTTGCCTATAAGTGAATTATAATTATAGACATCACAGACAAGACACAAAATTTGTAGCATAATAAATAAATAATAAAAATATAAAATTCATTTAAATATGGGATATGTATGTATGTTATTTTAAATTCATTACTATGAAATAGGAGTATAGATTGAAATATATAAAACTGAAATGGAAAGTGTTGACCTATTTACTATCTGGCTGACATCTTCTTAGTTTACTTAATATATTTAAGGATAATAGCACTTGTTGTTTTCTATGTGACAGTCCAACAGCTTGAGTCATGAATACATCCCTAGAAGGCTTTTGAGTAAGGTGAAAATACTGAAACTCAGAACATTCTCATCCTCTATGTTTATTTTTAAAAAGACAGATTCAGTACTCTATTGAAATTTTTAACCCTTCACTAGGAAGCATTGCCTAATTTTGTTGTGTAACTTGATAGCCTAAAAAAAAAGGAATAGAAGGGAAGATCAATTAAGACCATGAAAAAAAAAATACTTCTTTGTCATATTTCATCTGCAACAAGAGGTGTAACGTAAGTCACTGTAGTAGCTGAAACATGTATGAGAAGGAGATTCTTGAAAAAAAAAAAAAAGGATTTAACATAAATTAAAACATTAGATTAACAGACAACGCAGACCACTAGGTGTTATAGTTAGCTGGGGGGCGAATAATTTGTTTCAGACTCTGGAACATCTTTGTTGCATACAGAAATATATTAATTACACAGGAATCAAAAATTTTTTGGGAATGCATCATATTTTATTCTAGAAGAAATGTTAATCCCTTTATGCAGGACTTGCATTTGGCCCCATGTTACTTATATTTGAGCTAAATTGTTGTGCAATTCTCTCATAATAGAGAGAGTATTTTGTTATCCAGTTGTTAATTTCTGTCTCTTTCAACAGCACTGTAATATAAATTTCAACTGTTCCACATTCACATTCCCATGGGAAAACAAATTGTTGGCATTTGGCAAATATTTTGAATAATTTGGACAGAGCATATTTTGATTTTCAGGAGTTCATATATTGCAGAGGAAGAACACTTTTTTTTTTTTTTTTCCAGTAATACATCTTTTTGTCATAGAAATAACAGATTGTAGTTTGTAGCTCTTTGCCACTGAAGAAAAAAGGCTGTTTAAATTGCCCATATTGACAAATAGTAGTAATGCATTAGAAACCAGGCAAACTGTAGGCATCTGTGGGAAGGGTGGTAATGTAACACAGATGCCCTTAACGCTCTATGTCTAGTAAGAGTTACAAGTTATCATTTAAAGAGAATCAGCATTGTATGCATTTAAAATAAAGTACTGAAATACAGTTTTAATGATAGCAGCCACAAAAAACACTTAACATGTTCACTCAAACACAAATATTGAATCCTGTGAATTCTTTAAATCTCTGATCTCCTTTGGGAATGAAATAACTGCAGGGCTCAATTTGTACTGGTAGCTTAATGATTAAAGATGAAAAATTCTTTGCCTATGCAACTGATTTTTATATGCCTTGTTTTACTGCAAATCCTATTAAAATAAACCCTGGTTTTAGTTGCTGGAAGTAATTGGATCCAATACTTCACAGCCGGGAAAAAAAAATAAAAATCTTGTTAACTCCTGTTTTGAAGGCTGGTTGCTGTAAGAGAATTGACAGGGAAAAATAAAATAAAACGTAGGAGTCCATTAAGTGGAAGCATGAAAGCAAAAAGAAACTGGTCATCTGGGTGTAGCTTTTTATTATTGGAGAATTTTCAATCTCTAAATTAACTTTTTATAATAAAAGTGTGACTTCATCACTTATTTGGGGCATTTCTTTTAGCATTGGCCACCTATCACGATATACCAGTCATCTAAAACATTTAAATCTGCACTGAGTAGACACTTAGGAATTAGGCCTTAGACCGACTTAGGAAAATGGCTCGCAGGCTGGAAATTCTCAGATATGGTCTGTCTAGCCTGTATTGAGAAGAACAAGATTTTTACCACAGTGATCTTCTGCAGTAAAACATTGATAAACATAGTTATTATGTATGTTTTTTTTTTTTTTTCCTACAACAAATGCAATATTTTATTTGTTCTATTAACAAGTATAAAATAACTTTAAAATAAGAACACCACATTTCTGTGTGGAATATTGAACTGAAATACTGTAGACCTACATGTTTCACTGACACAAAACAACCATATAAATCTTACCATACACAGCTGTAATTTAGTGAAATATGCAGTTTTCTGTTTTCCATTACTATATACAGTATAAATTCTTTCTGCTGGAAGACAGATTGTGACAAATTTGCAAACTGCATCTGTATTCATACATTCAAAACACTAATTTATCTGGCAATAAAAACTTTGATTTCCCAAAAGGAGCACCAGACCTCAGAACTAATGCCTATTTTTGAGACTTAACTGAGTTTTCTGCGTTAGTTATTTTCTTATGAGTTACAGTGCTCCTATGGAAAAATATACAACTTAACAGCAAGTACAGAGAGTTAAAAGGGTCACACAAAACATAAATCTGTATGCTTAGTTTATATGTGTGTATAATTCATATAAACAAAATTCTGACTAGGTACATGTTCCACTGTGGAAAAAATCTTTTGCTGACAGCACTGCCCAAAAGAATAGCAAGAGATATCTGTACTGTGCTCCATAAAAATATTTACTTAACTTTAAAATTGTTTTTACACAATGGTGAGAAAATTTAATCAGAAACCATACCTATGCTAATTCAAAAATACGATTAGAACCTACTTCCTTTTTGTGTCTGTATATTCTCACAGTAAACTTTCAACGTTGTTAGCAGAGAAGTATTTTAGATGTAGCCTTGAAAGGTTTTTATGTCTATCAGTTGGTGGAGACATGTGACACATAAGAAGACTGTGTGTATTGCTATAAGTTAGAAATAATTCTACTAAGAACATGCCTTAAAGCAGAACAATTCCTCCAGGGAAAATTATTATCAGGCTTTTACTTGGAAGCATCATAATGCAAATTACTGCTAAGTGTTTCAAAAACCGGAGAAACTAAAAGATCCAAACTTTTAAATACAGAAAATTATATATAAACCTGTATCAGGTTTATCAATAAAAAGGCTTTGGGTGTTTCTGTCCTCATCCCCACTCCCCTCCCGTATTGTGATAACCACACTCTGGATAGAGTTAGGTTTTGAAACACGGGTGGGTCTGAAAACCAACCCACCAATGTTCTGGGTGTAGGTGTCAACTCTATTTACCTACATTAATCAAAAGGCTTCTCTAACTGAACATTTTATATCTTTCCCTGGTTGTAATTTTTGTATGTTATGTAGGAAATATGAAATATTCTCACAGAACCCATAAGATTTTTTGACTAAAACATATTGTGAATAAGATATGTGACGCAGAGTGCAGTCATACAGAAAGGGTTGTGGTGTGCTTAGTAACTTCCACTGTTTGTAAGAAATCAAGCAGTTGTTGTAGAGAAATATTTTAATTTAGAACAAAAACAACATAAAACAAGGAACTATGGGACTTTTGTGGAGAAGGTTTGAACTTGGTGAGCAGATGACCAGAACTTTAGAAAATAAAAGTGCAGGGAGAACAGTACCAGAAAATTAGAGTAGGAAACAGTCCAAGAAAATGGTTAGCAATACAAAATAATGGTTCTTCTCAACTTTGGATGACATTCACAAATAAATTAAGGTTTTCCTTATCTCTACTTCAGAAGAGGGAATGATGGATCTGGAAAACAACAAGGCAAGTACATAAGAGACCTTAAACTGGACATTCAGTGTTGTTGTCTACAAGATTAACCTTTGAGTTTTATATTTATTTGCAAATTTGATACTATAAATTATAAATACAAAGAAAGATCAGACCTGATCCACCACAGATATTGGTGGAATTTTCTAGTCTATGTCTCCCAGGAAGTCCTCAAGTCCATATTTCTAGTAGTAACCAAGACAACTCTTATGGATATTAAATAACTTATAACAATTATAACAACATATAACGATTATTACTATACTTCTATAATTACTAATATTAGAAACATAGAATCATAGAATATCCTAAGTTGGAAGGGTCCCACAAATATCATCGAGTCTAACTCTTGGGTCTGCACAGGACCACCCAAAATTCAGACCATATGTCTAAGAGCATTGTCCAAATGTTTCTTGAGCTCTGGCAGGCTCGTTGTTGTGACCACTGTCCTGCGGAGCCTGTTCTAGTGCCTGACCACCCTCTTAGTGAAGAACCTTTTCCTAATATTCAGCCCGAACCTCTCCTGATGCAACTTCACGCTGTTCCCTCAAGTCCTATCAGTGTCACCAGAGAGAAGTGCCTCTGTCACCAGCTCCTGTCCCTCCACTCCCCTTTGTGAAAAAGTTGTAGGCTGCCATGAAGTCTCCCCTCAGTCTCCTCTTCTCTAGGATGATCAAACCAAGTGACTTCAGCTTCACCTCACACATTTTGCCCTCTAGACCCTTCACTGTCTCTGTAGCCCTCCTTTGGACACTCTCTAATAGCTGTATGTCCTTCTTATATTGTGGCACCCAAAGTTGCATGCAGCACTGAGGGTGATGTCATACCAATGCAGAGCAGAGTGGAGCAATCACTTCCCTTGACCAGTTAGCAATGCCATGCTTGATGCACCCCAGGATTTGGCTGGCCCTTCTGGCTGCCAGAGCTCACTGTTGACACATATTCAACTTGCTGTTGACCAAAACCCCAGATCCCTTTCTGTGGGGCTTCTCTCTAGTATCTTATCCCCCAATCTGTACATATAGCCAGGGTTGCCCCTTCCCAGGTGCCAAACCTAACACTTGCTCTTGTTGAACTTCATATTGTTGATGATTCCTCAGCCTCTAGACTGTCAAAATCTTTCTGTAAGGCCTCTCTACCCTCAGCAGAGTCAACCTCTTCTCTCAATTTAGTATCACCTGCAAACTTACTCGATACACTTTCTAGTCTCACATCCAAGTCATTTATGAAAACATTAAAGACAACTGGCCCTAAAATGGAACCGTGGGTTTACACAGATACAAGCTTGAAAAACATATATTTAGGCAAGCTCTTCAGCTATACATATTCATATACATATATGTACATACTTACTAAAATATGTGAAAGGCACTGTTAGAAATGACACAGGAACACTGTCTGTACAATGCTCTTTTTTAGCAAGATGTATGATAAGCATGAAATGGGAGCCAAGTATCTCAATCCAGACTAGTTATCTATATGGTGCAAGAAGTTTCTAGATCCTTAACCTTCTTTGACTATAATGAGAGCTCAGACATCTATTTATGTTTCCAGATGATTTGCAACTCCGTATGGGATATGAAAGCAATAGAGAGAGGTAGGCACCTCCAGAGGCATATTACATATTATCAACAATATCTAGGCCAAATGGGTGATGTGCACCTGATGCCAGTTATGTGGATGTGTGACTTGATATCCTGATCTACTAAGTGTCCAGGTGAAGTTCCTGGTCCCTTCCAATTCATGCATTTGTTGCTTGTTTCTATTAAAATAAATAAATACATATATACATATTTTTTTTTTAATCTTTTTTTTTTTTTTTTTTTAAGTAAGCAAATGAAAGAGGAATCAGATTTACTTTTAACATGGAGTAAACACATGTCTGGAACACAAACTCAGGCCTCAGAGATTTGAGACCTTAGACCACACACAGGTCTCAGAGGTTTTACCAGAAGCTGAACTTTCAGGGTAGGTTTAGACACATATTTAAGATGAAATAACTTTCCAGATGACTTGTTTGTGTCTCTGGCTACTATAAAAGTAGTATAGATGACTAGGTCAGAATTAGAAGTCTAACTGTTAAATGTCAAAAATAGAGCTAATGAATCCATCTTAAGAGTGTAATTTGTGTCTCCTTTATCTGTACACCATGAATATTTTTGCTTTCCTTTTTCCTTTCTCTTAGAAAAGATAAGGTAAGCCTTTCATTTTTCCTCCCATTAGCTTTTGTTATATTGACATTTTAAAATGCATGACCTTTACCACTGAGGATAACCTAGCATTGTATTTACATCTGTATGTTTTTTAAGCGCGTGCATACCTTTACATGTCTGAAGGTAAGCACAAAGTGATGTTTTGTTTGAAAAGAATATATATATATTCTTTTAACATGTAACTCCAAGCTCTAGAAATCAGAGTTAACAAAGTTTTTACCCATTGCACAAATACATAGTGCCTCACAAACTGAATAATTGCCTATTAAGTGCTTATGTGACTCTAATAATCACATTAAACTGATAAAGGAAAAATAGTCCGTAAAGAAAATGTATAGTTTTTTTTTTTTTTTTTTTTTTTTTTTTTAATATTTACCCTTGGCTACTACATATCTTGATGAAACTGTGCTAACACAAATGTACCATACGAATACAAGAATATAAACGTGGTCATCCTTGAATTCAGAAAAGTGTAATAAAAGGACTTGCAGAATTGGTTACATAGACATACAGTTTGAGGGTCAGACACATGGGTCTTCTGTGAACCTCTCTGTTCCCATTGTGTGATAGAGCTGAATGATTAGAGAGGGGCCCAGCTGCATAACTCCTTAGTAAATGGGTCTGACCACACTCAGGTGAATGGCAAAAGAATTCAGGACTTCAGACACCCCTGATGAATTAAAGAAAATTTGTGTAACAGGTGCTACCTATCCTCATCCCTCAGATATGAAAGCAGGTGTTTGCTTTTGAAGTTTGATAGTTTGATGCAGAAGAAGTCATTGCACTTTTTCAGTATCCCTTCCATGAGTTTTGCTATGATGTACTTTAGGGTTCAGCTGACTCATAAATTCTGGTCAATCCTATTATAAACAGTTCTAAGACTGAGACAACAGAAGTTGATTTTTTTTTTTTTTTTAATGAAATAGTTTATAAGATTTTAAAATTCAATACAGCTATCCAAGCTATTTGAATAGTGAAGATCTAAAACCTGTATCCATGCTGCTTTTTTAATTAAAATTTTACCCAGAGGAAAACAGCATTCAACAGTATGCCAGTTTTCTCTCTCCAGAAATTGTATAGTGAATTGTTTGCACATACCATAAGGTGCCCCAGCGTCTTGGGTTTTCATATGGTAACTGACTGATCTTTTTTTCCTGCTGTTATGCTTTTGACCTGATTTAATTGATATAAGCAATAGCATGCAGGCTGTACTGATTACCTAAACAGGTAGTAAAAACAAAAATGTGAAGGGCAAAGCTATCATGTTCATTCTCTTGCAGTATGTTATTGGTATACTGTCACTCAGGGAGAAAACTCACTTGATTCTTGAAGAAAAATGTAATTTCTGGGAACTCTAAATCTTTGATGTTTATGTATTTTGGTAAGCAAAATCAAATTTTGCTTAAGATTGGAAATTGTTATCAAAACACAAAGGACAAAATACAGTTTTAAGTTTGGGAAACAGATTAAATAACAGTCAATTGTTTAGCTTCTGCTAGATAAATTCATGCCTTATAATTTCCAAGTAATCTAGTGAGTCTTAATTTTAAAATAACACTAAGGAATTTGAATTTCCTAAGAAAAATAGAGGAGACAATCAGAAATATATAAAAGTTGGATAAGTTAAACTACCAGGAACTAAGTTTTTTGTTGCTGTTTGTTTTTCTTTTTTGTTCTTTTTTTTTTTTAAATGACTATGACACGTGTTCATTAAAACCATATTCAAATTATGGTAAGTGCATTAGTATTTGAAATTGTCCTTAAAGGTGTTATAAATGACAAGTTCTTAACCAAATGTCAGTTTGCTATTTTTATTTTAATGTTATTCATTTCTTTCTTCACATAATTTTAAATACCCTGTTTCTCTCTGTAGTCTGTTTTTCCAACATAAATAATAGAAATGTTCTAGTCAACACATTTCTGAAATTATCACTGAGTTAATAGAAAGAAGATGAATAGCAAACTTAAATAGAAGACAGTGGAATAAAAGGAAATTGTGCAAAAAAAATTGTAAAGTAGAAAAGAAAAATAAAAAAGGGCGGAGTAGAGAAGAAAAAAAATGTGAAAAGCTAAAGTGTTTAGAAAAAGGTTGAGGACCATATCAGTTAATAAAATAAAAAATAAGAATGCTATTTTTTTCACATAAAAATGAGATGACAGTTGTTAAGCTCCTACAGTTCACTCCTTTCTTTTTTTTTTTCTAATCTTTATCATATTTATATCTTCTTTTCTTTTAGATTTCTACCAAAAGTTTTAAAAGTGCTGTCTATATTCATTTTTTATCAACTCTTTACAACTACATTGTTTCCATTTTCATTTTTCCTCCGTTTACCTCCTATTCTACTGTTTCCTCATGCCACATGAAATACAACTCATTTTTTCCAACAATATAAATAAAAATTCCATTTCCATTCTACTTCCATCGTTTTCAATAAGAAACTATTACATTTATTAAGGAATAAATTCAAAGGTAAAATCATTTTCCCTTTTTTCATTTTTTTCCCCACTTTCACAAAAGGAAATATTGCACAGAAATTCCAGTAAAAACGTTGTTATACGGGACTAATTAAAAGACTAGAATTATACTGTTATAATATCTTGTGTGGACATTGTAACTAGTGCATCTAACTGATAGATTCAGTCCCTTGGATTCATTTGCTCTGACTGGCTCACATGCATGCTGATAATCATAGAATCACAGAATATCCCTACTTGGAGGGGACCCACAAGGATCATTGAGTAATCCTGGCACCACAAAGGTCTACCCAAAAATTCAGACCATATGGCTAAGAGCATAGTCCAAATGCTTCTTAAACTCTGACAGGCTTGGTGCCATGACTATGTCCTGGGGAGCCTGTTCCAGTGTGTAACCATCCTCTCAGTGAAGAACTTTTTCCTGATAGCCAACCTGAACTTCCCCTGTCACAGCTTGACTCCATTCCCCTGGGTCCTATCACTGGTCACTAAAGAGAATAAATCGGTGCCTTCCCCTCACCTCCCCTTCATGAAGAAGCTGTAGACTGTGATGAGGTCTCCCCTCAGCCTCCTCTTTTCCAGGCTGAACAGACCAACTGACCTCAGTTACTCCTCATACCTCTTCCCTCTAGGCCATTCACCATCTTTGTAGACCTTCTCTGGACATTCTCCAATAGCTTCATGTCCTTTTTGTACTGCGGTGCTCAAAACTGCACACAGTACTCGAGGTGAGGCCGCACCAGCGCAAAGTAGAGCGGGACAATCACTTCCCTCGACCGACTAGCAATGCCGTGCTTGATGCACCCCAGGATACGGTTGGCCCTCTTGGCTGCCAGGGTGCACTGCTGGCTCATATTATACTTGCTATCAATCGTAACCCCCAGATCCCTCTCTGTGGGGCTGCTCTCCAGTGTCTTGTCCCCTAGTCTGTATGTATAGCTTGGGTTGCCCCTTCCCAGGTGCAGGACCCGGCACTTGCTCTTGTTAAACTTCATGCGGTTGGTGATTGCCCAGCTCTCCAATCTGTCCAGATCACTCTGCAAGTCCTTTCCACCCTCAACAGAGTCAACAGCTCCTCCCAGTTTAGTAACGACAGCAAACTTACTCAAAACATCTTCTAGTCCTACATGCATATCTTTTTCTATGAAAACATTGAAAAGAACTGGCCCTAAAATGGAGTCCTGGAGGGCCCCACTGGTGACTGGCTGCCAGCCTGATGTAACCCCATTTACCATAACCCTTTGAGCCCTACCTGTCAGCCAATTGTTCACCCATTGTATTATGTTTTTATCTAGCTGTATGATGGACATTTTGTCCAGTGGGATCCTATGGGAAACTGTATTGAAAGCTTTAATGAAATCCAAAAATATTACATCAACTGGCTTCCCTTGATTGACTAGATGGGTGATCTTATCATAAATGGAAATTAAATTTGTTAAACGGACCTACCACTTGTGAACCCATGTTGGCTGTGACCTATGAATCTGTTGTCCCCCAGATGCATTTCAATAACTCCCAGGCACTGATGTGAGACTGACAGGCCTGTAGTTACCAAGGTCTTCTTTCTTGTCCCTCTAGAAATTTGGCACAACATTTGCCAGCTTCCAGTCAACTGGGACCACTCTAGATTCTCAAGACCATTGAAAAATAACTGAAAGAGGTCCCGTGATGACATCAGCCAGCTCTTTAAGCACGCTGGGATGAATCCCATCTGGACCCATGGACTTGTATGGATCCTGGTGGAGCAGCAAATCCCGCACATGTTCAAGGTTGGTTGGGAGTTTATCATTCCCATCGTCATGGTCCTCCAGCTCAGGGCACCTAGGGTCTCGAAGCCCATCATCGGCGTTGAAGACAGAGGCATAGAAGGCATTAACCATTTCTGCTTTGCCTATTTCCTTGTTTGTGAGGTGACCATCCTCATCAATTAGTGGACCTGTGTTTTCTCTGGTCCTCCTTTTTCTGTTCACATATTTAAAAAAGTCCTTTTTATTGTCTCCCACAGACCTGGCCAGCTTCAACTCTAATTGGGCTTTGGCCACACAAATTTTCTCGCTACAAAGGCTATAATGGCTAGATCCTGTGCAACAAATTCATGCTGAAAAGAACAGTTCAAGACAGTGGCAGTCAATGAGCTCCTAGTTGAATAGGGAGATTATTAGGAATTATATGTTCAAGCACGTTTCATGTGTCTCTTTATTTATCAGTAAAATCTGAAAAGAAAAAAAAAAAGAACAAAAACAGAACAATCCCTTCTATATAATGTGTCCTTTCTACAAAGAGTGAGAAAAAAATATTTGGTCTGTTGTATGCTTTAGGTAGAAGAATTAATATTTAGAATAAACTTGTTTTTTTTTTTTTTTTTTTCATATTCATGTTGGAGACAGATGTTTTTCATATTCGTATTTCCAATTATGGGAATTTTCAGAGTAACAACATTTCCATGCTTTCTGTTTCTCCAGTTAAAAGTAATAATAATAAGAAAAAAAAAATGCTTTGTTTCTGTGCAACTTTAAACCAGTGATATAGCATGAAAAGATGCATCAGGCTGATTTAATCTCCTAGCCTGTAACACAGTTTTCAATAAGGCTTTTATGATTTTTGGTGTTGGTGGTGGCATTTTTTGTTTTTATTTTGTTTTGGTTTGTTTTTTTGGGGAGAGGGGAGGGTTGTTCCTGGGGAGCTTTTTCCCATATAAAAGTATTTGATAAGGAAAAAAGTGACAGTAGCGTACCTATATAACTGTAAGTATAGATACCAATGCAAATGTACCAACATTAAGAAAGTTACCCAGTGCTGATTGCTACTTATCTTCTTTTCCTTCTCCAGGATAAGTAACATAAAAAGCACTGCATAATGATTTATTAAGTATTATCTGTAAAAACAGGGGCTGTAAAAGGGAAACTTGTTGGAAGATAAAAGAGTGGGTGTGTTGGAGGTATAAGTGAAAAGTTTTTTAAGTAGAACAGCTTCTGTAAAAAATATTGTTTTTATATATACCTTATACCTTAATATTTTACTTTTGCACAGAAATAGCCTTTTAAAGGTATTCTCTGCTAATAACAGAGAGAGGCACCTTGAAGATAGGCACCCTGAAGATGGAGCATGTGAAGAATTTATTATGTTGTTTACTTGTACTTTTGAAATACAAATTCCAAAGGATTTTTCCTCTATTTGATATATATAGTAATATGGTTATATATATAGGTATGCTATATTTTTTTTTTAAATACTGTGGTTTTCCAGGCGGAATTACTGAACTGACCCGTTTATAGTTTCAAAGACACTCAGTACCGTTAAGGACAAAACTTGTAGTAAACAAAATACACTATATACAGTAAAGCAACTGTATAAAAACAGACATTTTATTCCAATCCATCGTAACTCAACTTGTCATTAGTATTCTGAAAGTTTAGTTTCTTAACTAATAGTGTGAATTTTGAAATACTGTATGTGACTTTGGTCAGAAAACTGCTGTCAACTTCAGTAGGAGTAAAAGATCTTTGCATTGCTTTGAAATTTTCCCTTTAACTAATATCAAAAGAGCTTTATTCCCCATTAATCAGATTTTTCATAGCATGTATCATATCAAATTAACTGAAATATTCTAACTTTATCTGTTGTAATCATGTATTATTTGCACTAAAGCAATTACAAGAATTTCCTTATAAACAGCCTTGAGTCGTAAAGTACCTTTCCGCTTATCTTCTTTTCCTTCTCCAGGATAAGTAACATAAAAAACACTGCATAATGTTTTGCTAAGTATTGTCTGGGAAAATAGGAGCTGTAAGTGGGCAACTTGTTGGAACATAAGGAGAGTGGATGTGTTGGAGGTATAGGTGAAAAGATTTGTAAGTATATATATAACAAAGATATATCTAGATATATCTTTAGATATAAAAGATATAAGATATATATATATATACATATGTATAAGATGTATATATATAACAAAGTTAAATCTAGATAAAAAATATCTGCTAAAAGTAAATGTAATGGTTTTAAAGTCAGTTATTTTTAATAATTAGGTATTATGAACTTTCAGTAGTGGGTGTTTAGCTTAAGACATAATTGAAAATAACCTTTTGCAGAAAATTCTGAATGTCCTCTCTAAAAATTAAGCTTTTCTAAGACATTTTGGTTTGGGGAAATTGATCCAGTTGCTCAAAATTGCCAACTGCATATAAAGATTAAGTAATATGGTGTCTGTTAATGACCAGTCTATTTTAGTTTAATGATTGATTTTAATGGTTGTAAATATTCTTTATGCATGTGGTAAAATATTCTTCCAGCATTTCACTAGCCAGAGTTAAATGTGTATAACGGTTAGAGAATTATTTTTAAGGGATTTATTATATTATGGTATTTCCTAGAAATCCTGAGAAATATGTATTCTAAGACACAGTTATGAATTTCTTCAGGTAACATTGCAAAAATTTAATTTTTCTGTGAGAAAATAAGGACAAGCAAGTTTTGCTGTATTGAAGAAACTTGGAATGATTTCTTCCCACTCGATTTTAATCAAATGTCTCTTATACGTCTAGTGTTTACTGAAGGAATGATTAATACCTACTGATTGTATAATGCTTGTATATTAATGCATGTAGTAAGGGAAACAAACAGGAAGAACTAGAGATCTGTGTGTGGTCACAAGACTATGATCTCATTACAATCACGGAGACATGGTGGGATGGCTCACATGACTAGAACGCTGTCTTGGAAAGCTAAGTGCTTTTTAGAAAAGACTAGCCAGGAAGACGAGGTAGTGGAGCTACTCTTCATGTAAGAGAGCGACTGGAATGAGTGGAGTTCTGCCCAGGGGTGAACGAAGAGTGAGCTGAGAGCTTATGGGTAAGGATTAAAGGGCAGGCTACCATGGCTAATACTGTTGTGTTTCCTATAGACCACCTGATCGGGAAGAGGAAGTAGATTAAGCGTTCTTCAGAGAGCTGGAAGTAGCCTCTCAGTCACAAGCCCCAATTCTCATCGGGGACCTCAACCACCCTGACTTCTGCTGGGAAGACCACACAGCTAGGCACAAACAGATCAGGAGGTTCCTGCAGTGCATCGATGACAACAGTTTGACACTGGTGGTGGAGAAGCCAACAAGGAGAGGTGGGCTGCTGGACCTTGTATTAACAAATGAGGAAGGACTATTTGGAGACATGAGGGTCATGGGCAGCCTTGGCTGAAGTGACCATGATGTGGTGGAGTTCAGTATCTTGCAAGTAGGAAGCAGGGCAAAAAGTAGGATTGTAACCCTGGACTTCAGTAGAGCAAATTTTGGCCTCTTCAGGGATCTACTTGGAAGAATCCCATCTGTTAAGGTCCTAGAAGGAAGAGAGGTCCAAGACAGCTGGTCAGTATTCAAGCATCACTTCCTCCAAACTAAAGATCGGGTGCACCCCTATGAGTAAGAAGGCCAGCAAAGGGGGCAGGAGACCTGCATGGATGAGAAAGGAGCTCTTATCAAAGCTCACTCAGAAGAAGGAAGTTTACAGCATGTGGAAAAAGGGACAGGTCACTTGGGAGGAATATAGGGACACTATCGGAGTATGCAGGGATGCGACAAGGAAGGCCAAGGCCCATTTAGAATTAAATCTGGCAAGAGATGTCAAGGACAACAAGAAGGGATTCTTCAAATACATCAGAAGAAAAAGGAAGACTCGGGAAAATATAGGCCTGCTACTGAGTGGGGTGGGTGCCCTGGTGGCAAAGGATACAGAAAAGGCAGAGTTGCTGAAAGCGTTTTTTCCTTTGGTCTTCACTGCTAAGATCAGCCCTAAGGAGTCTCAGACCCTGGAGACAAGAGAGGACGTCTGGAGAAAGGAGGACTTTCCCTTGGTCGAAGAGGATCGGGTCAGAGATCAGCTGAGCAAACCCGACATCCGCAGATCCATGGTCCCTGATGGAGTGCACCAATGGGTGCTGAGGGAACTGGCTGATGTTATTACTATGCCACTCCCCATCATTTTTGAAAGGTCATAGAGAACAGGGGAGGTACCTGAGGACTGGAAGAAAGACAATGTCATGCCAGTCTTCAAAAAGGGCATCCACAACTTCTCTGGGAAACCTGTTCCAGAGCCTCACCACCCACAGAGTGAAGAATTTCTTCCTACTACCTAATCTAAATCTACCCTCTTTTAGTTTAGAGACATTATCCTATTACTACACTCCTTGACAAAGAATCCTTCTCCAGCTTTCTTGTAAGCCCCCTTTAGATACTGGAAGGCTGCAGTGAAGTGTCCCCAGAGCCTTCCATTCTCCAGGCTGAACAACACCCAATCCTTCATCCTGTCTTCACAGGAGAGGTGGTCCAGCCCCTTGATCATCCTCGTGGCTCTCCTCTGGACTTGTTCTAAAACACCCATGTCCTTCTTGTTCTGGGGGCCCCAGAGCTGAATGCAATATTCGAAGTGGGATCTCACAAGAGCAGAGTAGAGGGCGAGAATCACCTCCCTCCATCTGCTGGCCATGCTTCTTGTGATGCAGCCCAAGAAGCAGTTGGCTTTTTGGGCTGCAAGACCACGTTGCCAGTTCATGCTGAGTTTCTTATCAGCCAGCACCCCCAGGTCCTTCTCATCAGGGCTGCTTTCAATCCATTCTCTGCCAAGCCTGTATTTGTGCTTGGGATTTCTCCCACCCAGATGCAGAACCTTGCACTTGGCCTTGTTGAACCTCATGAGGTTTGCACACACCCACCTCTCAAGCCTGTCCAGATCCCTCTCTGGATGACATCCCTTCCCTCCAGCATGTCGATAGTACCACACAGCTTGGTGTCATCAGCAAACTTGCTGAGGGTGCGCTCAATTTCATTGTCCGTGTCACTGACAAAGATGTTAAACAGCACTGGTCCCAGTAGCTTTCCGCTGAGGAACACCACTCGTTACTGATCTCCACCTGGACATTGAGCCATTGACAGCAACTCATTGAGTGCAACCATCTAGCCAATTCCTTACCCATTGAGTAGTGCATCCATCAAATCTATGTCTGTCCAATTTAGAGACAAGGATATCATGGGGGACAGTGTCAAATGCTTTGCACAAGTCCAGGTAGATGAAGTCAGTTGCTCTTCCCTTGTTTACCCAAACTGTAACCCAATCATAGAGGGTCACCAGATTTGTCAGGCACAATCTGTCCTTAGTGCAGCCATGTTGGCTTTTACTAATCACCTCCTTATTTTCCATGTGCCTTACCATAGTTTCCAGGAGGATCTGCTCCATGATCTTGCGAGGCATAGAGAGGCTGCCATGTAGTTCCCTGTGTCTTTTTTTTTTTTTTTTTTTTTTTTTCCCTTTTTAAAAATGGGGGTTACCTTTCCCCTTTTCCAGTCACTGGGAACTTCACTGAACTGCCACAACCTCTCAAATATGATGGATAGTGGCTTAGCAACTGCAGTTGTTAGTTAGCCCACGGTTTGTTTCCCTAGTCTTCCTTTTATCACCAATGTACCTATAGAAGCCACATCTATTTTACATATATATATTACATATATATAATTTTGTATACCACACTTAATATAGTTTATTTACTATACTTCGTATATGTTATTTGTATATACTTATATTGGTAATCTTACTGGGAAGAGGCTGTGGAAGCCGCCTCTGTGCTGTACACAGACAGTTCCAGCTGTTTCCAATGGCCCCACCACAAGACACAGATGGGTCCGGCAGCCGAGAAGGTGGTAACTTGGGAAAAACATATTTAAGAAAAGGCAATTGATTCGGATGGTCAGAAACACCTTTCTCCCATCTGTCCCTTTCTTCCCATGGTCAGCTTCACTTAAAGAAGTCCCCAACTCCTCCACTTCCCACCACTCCAGGCAGCAAAAGGGGGTAGGGAATGTGGTTTATGGTCAGCCCATAACAGTTCCTTTCTGCTGTTCCTTCCTTCTTACACCTTTTTCCTCCTCTAGCTTGCATTCCCCACAGACTGCAGCTTTCTTCAGGAAAAACCTCCATGGGCTGCATCATGGATATGATGTGGTCATCCACAGGCTGCAAAGGAATCTGTGCTCCAGTGCCTGGAGCACCTCGTTCCCTCTTTCTTCTCTGAATTTGGTTTCTGCAGGGTTGTAGGGGAGGGAGAGGTAGAAGAGTCATAATGAGAGAGTGAAATTGAGCGTGGAAAAAAAGGGGAGAAGGGGGCAAGGTGTTTCTGCTTTTGTTTCTCACCATCCAAGCTTATTTTAATTGGGAAATGAAATTTATCTTGGCCAATTTTAGGCTGTTTTGTCCATGGTGATAATTGATAAGTGATTTTCCTGTCTTTATCTTGACCCATGAGTTTTTCCATTCTATTTTCTTTCTCTGTCCTAATGTGGATACAGAATGAGAGAGCAGTCAATTGGGTGTCTGGCAGCCAGTCAAGATCAACCCACTGCAATTCTATAAAAGTTTTCATATATGCTCCCAAGAAACGTTGGTGAACAAGGTTTGGGCTTCATAGCTGATGTGTCAGCTGAAAGTTCACTGCTAGGGAGAATTGGTTTTAGACTTCAAGGTCTTACCTGAGTTTATATAAGAAGGCCTTACCATTTGGCTTGATATTAAAAGGTCTTAATGTTGCATATGATGAGAATGTGGATATCAGTACTAATTTTCTTTCACTTATATTTCAACATGCTTGTTCAAGCACTCAGACATTTACCTGAGGAGGTGATAATTTGGGCAATTTGCAGAACTTAAATAATTTGACATCAGTTTTCAAAAAAAGTTATTCCAAATATCTATACACTTAAAAGACAGATGCAATCCTTCACCTCAGGTTAGTTTTCTATATCTTACAGGCATTGTATTTATTTGTTTGGGGAAAAAAAGGGTAGTTGGTTTAAAAAAAAAAAAAAAGAACAAAAACAGAACAATCCCTTCTATATAATGTGTCTTTTCTACAAAGAGTGAGAAAAAAATATTTGGTCTGTTGTATGCTTTAGGTAGAAGAATTAATATTTAGAATAAACTTGTTTTTTTTTCATATTCATGTTGGAGACAGATGCTTTTATATTCATATTTCCAATTATGGGAATTTTCAGAGTAACAACTTTTCCATACTTCTGTTTTCCATCGTATGATTACTTTAATTGCATCTCAAGGTAGCTTGACCATAAAGACAAGTAATAGTTCTCTTGCAGTGATGTGTATTTCCAAACTAACAAGGAAAATTCATTATACGTCAGCAGAACATTGATAGATAAAAAAGAAAACCTTACTAATTCAGATGACAATTTTTTTTTCCCTTCACTGTTCTTACAGTTGAATGTGTGCAAAAATAATCCAAATACGTAAAAATGAACTCCACTTAGTTTGGGCTAGTTGTACATTTGTGTAGACAAATCTTATAGAGCCAGGTTCTCCTAATCCTCCAGTAACATAATCCATCAATAAGGAATCTCATTATTATTCACCTCATCTATCTGAATAGGTGCATACTAATCAGAATAACTAAAAATTAACAATTTTCTTTCCATTCAAAACCTACCCATTTAACCTGACGTACTGAAAACAGTCTGTCAGCTCGTCCTATCCTTCATAAAATTATTTTATGCAGAACAGCAACAACAATAAATGACTTTTCTTTTTTAATTAACTGTTTCCACAGAGCACAGCATGTCTGCAGCAAAACATGGCCTTGTTACCAGTTACATTGTTTAGTGGCTGTAAGTAGGACCCAGGGAACTACAGGCCTGTGAGCCTGACCTCAGCGCCAGGAAAGGTGATGGAACAGGTCATCTTGAATGCAATCACACAGCATATGCAGGACAACTGAGGGATCAGGCCCAGTCAGCATGAGTTTATGAAAGGCTTGCCTGACCAACCTCATCTCCTTCTATGACCAGGTGACCCGCCTGGTGGATGAAGGAAAGGCTGTTGATGTAGTCTACCTAGACTTCAGCAAGGCCTTTGACACAGTCTCCCACAGTATTCTCCTGGAGAAGCTGGCAGCCCATGGCTTGGACAGGTACACTCCTCACTGTGTTAAAAACTGGCTGAATGGCAGGGCCTAGAGAGTGGTGGTGACCGGACTGAAATCCGTCTGGCAAATGGTCACCAGTGGTGTTCCCCAGGGGTCAGTGTTGGGGCCCATCCTCTTTAATATCTTTATTGATGATTTGAACGAGGGAATTGAGTGCACCCTCAGTAAGTTTGCAGACACCAAGCTGGGGGGAAGTGTCAATCTGCCGGAGGGTAGGAAGGCCCCTGCAGAGGGACCTGGACAGGTTGGATCAATGGGAAGGGGCCAATGAGATGAGGTTCAACATGGCCAAATGCCAGTCCGTTTGACCAAAACAACCCCATGAAACGCTACAGCCTTGGGGCAGAGTGGCTGGAAAGCTGTGCAGAGGAAAAGGATCTGGAGGTGCTGACTGATGCTCACCTGAACATAAGCCAGCAGTGTGCCCAGCTGGGCAAGAAGGCTAATGGCTTCCTGGCTTGTATCAAGAATAGCGTAGCCAGCTGGACCAGGGAGGTGATCGTTCCCTAGTACTCAGATCTGGTGAGTCCGCACCTCGAGTACTATGTTCAGCTTTGGGCCCCTCAGTACAAGAAGGACATTGAGGCTCTGGAATAGTTGACGTTGGCTGCAAAGAGCCGGCACAGTCGCAGCTGCAGTGCCTGATCATGAGTTACAGGGAGATTTCTGGCCCTTGCTTCGCCAGGGGTGGCCAAGGACAGCAGCTTTACCAGGCAGCACCTGCCAGCTTTTGCGTTGACTGTTCCCATGCCCTCTGCCTAGAAAAAGGCTCCGGGAGGGTGGCGACGTGTCGTTGCCCACCACAAAGAGTGAGGGCCATCAGCACGTGCGCACTGGTGTGCAGCTGCTGTGGCAAGGTGTGGGAGCTCTGCACCAACTATTGGCAGTCTGCAAGATTATAAACTTACCACGGTGTCCACTAGGCAAGAACTCACTCCAAAAAGACTGTTGCAACCCAGACAGAGGGCCTGCCCAGAGACACGGCTTTCAGGCATCTGGCTGCAGGGAATGCCTGAGCCTGCTGCTGCCAGGGGAAGACAGCGGGGAGACTGCCTGTTCTCAGATGGAAGGTCTGCTCACCATGATGGCTGAGCTCAAAGAGGAGGTGGAGAGATTAAGGAGCATCAGGGTATGTGAGCAGGAGATTGATTGGTGGAGTGACTCCCTGTCATGCCAGAGAGAAGGGCACTGGGGGGATGCCACCCAGACTGTGGTGGAGCCCCTGCCCTGTCACTGTCGGGCACAGGAAGGGGACCAAAAAGACGAGGAGGGTTGGAAGTGAGTCCCAGTTCAGTGTCGTGGGCAACCCCCCTCCCTACCTACCTCACTTCCCCAGGTGCCCCTCCATATTAGGCCTGAAGCCCTGGATCTCGAAGGAGAGGTAGGCGAGGATGTGGTGGAAGGCCTGCCTATGAGGTCACATAGGAAGATGCAGGTGATATCATGCCCCAAGACTGCCTCCAATAAGAAAGAAAGAAGGGTAATTGTAGTAGGAGATTCCCTTCTGAGAGGAATAGAGGGCCCAATATGCAGAGTTGACCCTTATCGTAGGCAGGTCTGCAGTCTACCTGGAGCCTGGATCAGGGATATCACCAGGACACTCCCCAATCTGGTGCTCTCAACAGACTACTACCCACTATTGATCTTCCAGATAAGTGGGGAGGAAGCTGCATCCTGTAGTCTGAGGGGAATGAAGAAAGACTTCAAGGCCTTCGGACAGTTGGTGAAAGAGTCTGGGGTGCAAGTTATTTTCTCTTCCCTCCTTCCATTCTGGAGTGATGACATGGGATAGAGTAGAAGGATCCAGTCCATAAATGCTTGTCTACATGACTGGTGCTACAGGCAGGGCTTTGAATTGTTTGATAATGGCTGTTTTTATAAAAACAGTAATATATATACTCTGACAGTAATACGTGGGAAAGGTTTATCTCACAGGGGAAAAAGGATTCTGGGACAGGAATTAGCAGGGCTCATTTGGAGAGTTTAAACTAGATTCAAAGGGGGATGGAGTTGTAACTGGGCTTATACTGGTGGGGCAGTGCTCTAGCATTGAGTAATCCTGGGAGGCCTCCCACCCACCTAGGATGAAATCGGTGTGCTCAGCTAGCTCCCTGAAGTGCCTGTACACCAATGCACGCAGCATGGGGAATAAGCAAGGGGAGTTAGACATCCCTGTTTGGTCAGGAGATTATGATCTGGTGGCAATTACAGAGACATGGTGGGTCAGCTCACGTGACTGGAATGTGGTCATGGATGGTTATGTCCTTCTTAGGAAAGACAGGCCAGTAAGGTGAGGTGGCAGAGTTGCTCTTTGTGTGAGAGAGCAACTACAATGTATTGAGTACTGTCCAGGGGTGGATGAGGAGCGAGTTGAGAGTCTGTGGGTGAGAACTAAGGGACAGGCTGGCATGGGGGATACTGTTGTGGGTGTCTATTACAGACCACCAGATCAGGATGAGGAAATTGATGAGGCCTTCTACAGGCAGCTGATAGCAGCCTCATGATTACAGGCCCTGGTTATCATGGGGGATTTTAACTACCCTGATATTTGCTGGAAGGCCTACTCAGCCAGCCATCCGCAGTCCAAGAGGCTCCTCCAGTGCATTGATGCTAACTTCCTGATGCAAATGGCGGATGTGCCAGTTAGGAAAGGAGTGCTGCTGGATCTTGTCCTCACTGACAAGGAGGGTCTGGCTGAAGCAGTGAAAGTTGAGGGCAGCCTTGGTTGCAACAACCATGAGATGGTGGAGTTCAGGATCTCAAGTGGCAGGAACAGAATACCGAACAGAATTGCAACCCTGGACTTCAGTAGGGCCAACTTTGTCCTTTTCAAACAATTGCTAGGGAAAATTCCATGGGACAAGGTATTTAAAGGTAAAGGGGCCCAGGATAGTTGGTTAGCATTCAAGGACTGCTTCTTCTGAGCTCAAGAAAAGAGCATCCCAACAGGTAGAAGTCAAGAAAGAGAGCCAGGAGACCTGCATGGTTAAACAGGGAATTGCCAGGCAAACTCAGGTGCAAGAGGAGAGTCTACAGATCATGCAAGGAGAGGCTGGCCACTTGGGAGGAATATAAGACTCTTTTCAGAGGACGTGGAGAGGTAACTAGGAAAGCTAAGGCCTCTTTAGAATTAAATCTTGCAAAAAGGATCAAGCACAACAGAAAAGGCTTCTTTAAATACACTGCAGATAAAACTAACACTAGAGGCAATGTATGCCCCCTGATGAATGAGGTGGGTGCCCTGGTGACAGAAGATACAGAGAAGGCAGAGTTACTGAATGCCTTCTTTGTCTCTGTCTATAATGCCGGCGGATGTCCTGAGGAGCCCTGTACCCCTGAGGCCCCAGAGGAAGCCGGGATAAAGGAGGAGTTCGCCTCAGTTGAGGAGGACTGGGTTAAGCAAGCTGGACGTCCATAAATACATGGGTCCTGATGGGGTGCACCTGTGGGTGCTGAGGGAGCTGGCGGAAGTCATTGCTAGGCCACTCTTCGTTAACCTCGGTAAGTCGTGGGGAATGGAAGAGGTGCCTGAGGTCTGTAGGAAAGCAAACATCACTCTAGTCTTCAAAAAGGGCAAGAAGGAGGACCTGGGTAACTCTAGACCAGTTGGCCTCACCTCCATCCCTGGAAAGGTGATGGAACAACTTATCCTTGGTGCTGTCTCTAGTCACATCAAGGACAAAAGGGTCATTAGGGGCAGTCAGCATAGTTTCACCAAGGGGAAGTTGTGCTTGACCAGCCTAATAGCCTTTTATGAAGACATAACCAGGTGGATAGATGATGGTAAAGCAGTGGACGTGTTCTATTTTGATTTCAGAAAAGTATTTGACACCATCTCCCACAGCATCCTCACAGCTAAACTGAGGAAGTGTGGTCTGGATGATTGGGTAGTGAGGTGGACTGAAGGGAAGAAGCCAGAGGGTTGTGGTCAATGGGACAGAGTCTAGTTGGATGCCTGTATCTAGTGGAGTCCCTGAAGGGTCAGTACTAGGACCACTATTATTCAATATATTTATCAATGACTCGGATGAGGGAATAGAGTATACTGTCAGCAAGTTTGCTGATGACACTATACTGGGAGGAGTGGCTGACACGCTAGAAGGTGGTGCTGCCATCCAGCGAGACCTAGACAGGCTGGAGAGTTGGGCAGGTAGAAATTTGATGAAATATAATAAGGGCAAGTGTAGAGTCCTGCATCTGGGCAAGAAAAACCCCAGATACCAGTATAAGTTGGGGACTGACCTGTTGGAGAGAAGTGAAGGGGAAAGGGACCTGGGAGTCCTGGTGGACAGCAGGATGACCATGAGCTAGCACTGTGCTGTTGTGGCCAAGAAGGCCAATGGCATCCTGGGGTGTATCAGAAGGGGTGTGGTTAGTAGGTCGAGAGAGGTTCTCCTCCCCCTCTACTCTGCCCTGGTGAGACTGCATCTAGAATATTGCACCCATTTCTGGGCCCCTCAGTTCAAGAAGGTCAGGGAACTGCTTGAGAGATTCCAGCGCAGAGCCAAGAGGATGATTATAGGAGCGGAGCATCTCCCTCCTGGCAAAAGGCTGAGGGAGCTGGGTCTCTGTAGCTTGGAGAAGAGGAGAGTGAGGGGTGATCTTATTAATGTTTATAAATATGTAAAGGGTGAATGTCAGGAGGATGGAACCAGGCTTTTCTCAGTGACATCCAATGATAGGACAAGAGACAATGGGTGCAAGCAGGAACATAAGAGGTTCCACTTATATGTGAGAAGAAAATTCTTCATGGTGAGGTTGGCAGAAAACTGAAACCGGCTGCCCAGGGGGGTTGTGGAGTCTCCTTCTCTGGAGACATTCAAAACCCGCCTGGATGTGTTCCTGTGTGACATGATCTAGGTGTTCCTGCTCCAGCAGGGGGATTGGACTAGATGAACTTTCAAGGTCCCTTCCAATCCCTAACATTCTGTGATTCTGTGAGGCCTTGGAGCATGTCCAGAGAAGGTCTATGAAGCTGGTGAAGGGCCTGGAACACAAGTCCTATGAGGAGCATCTGAGGGAACTGGGGTTGTTTAGTCTGGAGAAGAGGAGGCTCAGGGGAGACCTTATTGCTCTCTACAACTACCTGAAAGGAAGTTGTGGGGAGCTGGGGGTTGGCCTCTTCTCACAGATAACTAGTGATAGGACTAGAGGGAATGGCCTCAAGTTGTGCCAGGGGATGTTTAGGTTGGAAATTAGGAGAAATTTCTTCTCAGAAAGAGTAGTCAGGCATTGGAACGAGTTGCCCAGGGAAGTGGTGGAATCACTGTCCCTTGGGGGTGTTTAAGGAAAGGTTGGACGTGGTGATTAGGTACATGGTTGTATAACATAACATTATATTATCAGCTTCACTTAACTAATTATTTTTCCCCAGTGCATCTAAACTCCTTATTAATTTAGAAGTGTTGTTAAAGTTACAGTTGCTAAAATAGCACACTTAATATCCAGTTTACCTGTTTTAGTGTTGTTCCCAAAGACAATAATGTAAAAGTAAACACGCCAAATATATAGATCTAAAGGAAATATTTTGTTTGTTTGTTTTCTCTGAAAATACAAAAATGCTACTTACAGAACTGTACAGGCTGTCCATTCTAGTTTCTATATCTATCTAGTTCGGGCAAGTAATATCAGAATTATATCTCTTGTGGCAGAATTTAATGAGAGTAGTTGAAATAAGGGACTAGTTAGATTAGGAATAATATAGAGATACAAAAATCTCTGTTTTGAAAATTTTACTTTTGTGAAGGCATGGAATTGGGTTCATATTACCAATGTTAGTCTGTTAAGTTAAGGACATATTCATCATATGCTAATCTCTGTAGTCAGTGGAAGGAATTTAACACTAAGATGGTGAACATTTTAAACTAAGTTTAGGCATACTTCAAATGCTTATTTTTTCAACTGCTTTTAGAAAGGAAGTTGACATGACTCTATATCTAATTCAGTGGTAAATGTTTATAGTTATGTATAGTTTAGAACATCAGCAGTTACAAAATTCAGACAACTGTGGTTGAATTTTTCTTATAAAACTCAGTTATAAAAATCAACAACAACAACAAAAATCCAGCAGATAAAATGAACAGGGGAGAAAAAAAAAAAAAAAGAGAGAGAAATAAGAAAAAAAATGTCAATTTCTAGTACGTTATTTGGAAAAAGAACTTTGGTTAGAATAGAAAGTGGACATAAATTAATCTTAATATAAACGACATCATTTATCTGTGAAGGAGTTGAAAAGTTAGATAGTCAGAAGGATGAGTTTTACAATTCAAGATAAAAAGAGGTTTAAAATCAACAGCTAAAAAGCAAGGGAACTTGATTGCATCGGGAAAAAATGTCCAGAATTTCTATAAAACTTAAAGGATATCAGACAAAGACTTCACCGTATTAGGCCAAGCTGCTTCCATTCACACTAGTGAAGTACATCTGTGTGTCCAGAGTACAGATCTCTTCAGATATTTCTAATACCCTAGACACCTCTGTTATAGAAGACAAGGAGCAATACAGGGGCAACTAGCATCCTCCCGGACTACAGAAGCATAGTGGTGTAGTGTAAACCCTGGATCAGAACTGATTCTGTTGTTTCTTCAGTGGTAGTTTTTGTGTTAAATGAACTCCCTTCTGGCCTAGAAATCTGTGAATCATTTCATTTCACAGATGATCATGATCATCTTTATTTCATTCTGAATTAGATGCTTATACAATCCACAATATTAGAGAGAGCATTTTCAAAAAATAAAATTCAATGGATTTGAATATAGCTGATAGTTTTGTAAATATAGTGAAGCAGTTCCAAAAACAGCAAAAAGACCATAGATCCAAACGCCTAGTCATGCCCTGATTTAGAGAGCCTAATATAAAAATGTATCTATTCTTTCTTCTAAATCTTTGGTTTCCCGTAAGAACAGAAAAGGCCTCACAGCTAAGTCTCAGCATATTTTTTATTATTATTTGTTAAGTATGAATACCATCATTAGTCTTTTCAGACAATGAAAATGTAACATTTGAGTTTTGGCTTTTCCAGTCTTCCTGTTCTGCTCTACTGTAGCCCAAACAAATAAAAGAGAGCAGAAAGCATTTAACATTTTAGAATGATGTAACACAGAGTTCCTTCATTCAAAGACAGCCATTACATTACACAAATTGTTCTCCATAAGCAAAGAAACTGTCTTCAGTAGAAAAAAAAAAAAAAAAGGAATGAGTTCTTTTGTTTCAATTTGTGTCTCTCTTATTAAAATGTCTACGCTGGAACTAATAATTAATGTTCTTTTTATAGTGAATGGAGAGAAATTAGAGTTTTTAAGGTGTGATTCAGTTACACATTGTTTCTACATCTGCATTACAGATACCTATATTTTGTTTAGATGCATTTCATCCAGGATAACCTGTCCTGGTTTTGACTGGGATAGAGTTCATTTTCTTCATAGTGTCTGGTATGTACTGTATTTTCAGTTTAGGAGAAAAATCATGCTGAAAACACATTGAAGTTTTAGATGTTGCAGAGCAGTGCTTACAGTAATTTAAGGACTTTCCAGCTTCTCATACTGCCCTGCCAGCATGGAGGCTGGGGGTGCTCAGGAATCTAAGAGGGGACAGAACCAGGACAGATGACCTAAACTGACCAAAGGAATATTTCATAGCATACAATGTCATGCAGAACAATAAAAACTAGGGGAGTTGGCCAGGGAGTCATCACTTTTTGGGGGCTGTCTAGGCATTGGTTGGCAGGAGGTGATGCATTGTGCCTCACTTGTTTTAAATATATATATATATATATATGTATGCATACATATATTTTTATATGACATTATTGCTATTATTATTATTTTACCTTCATTTTGTATCCTATTAAACTCTCTTTAACTTAGCCCATGAGGTTTTACTCTTTTTTCTTCTGCTTCTCTCCATTATCCCACCTGGGGATGGGGGAGTGAGAGAGAACAGCTGTGTGTGCTTAGCTGCCTTCCGGGTAAAACCACAGCAATATCTGCAAACCAGTAAATTAAAAATAAGAAGCTACAATGACCAACAGTCAAAAACATTCGTCAGAAAGTTTAACTAAAACTTTGGCCAAAGCACAAAGGATTATTATTCAAAAAACGTAACAAATGGAAATTGAATGTTGTATACATGGGCTTGGGAAGACTTAAGATGTCTTCCTGTATTTTTTCTTTACATTAGTATGAATGTCAAGTTTTGCTATGTTTAACTGAACACTGAAAAACTTTATAGATAATATTTTTTATTGATTATTTCTTTTACCAGTTGTGTTTCTTTTCTCTCTCTCTCTCTCTCCCTTTTCTTCCTTCTCTCCTTCTCTCCTTCTCCCCGTCCCCTTCCCCTCCTCCCCTTCCCCTCCTCCTTCTCCCCTCCTCCTCCTCCTCCTTCTTCTCCTCCTTCTCCCCTCCTCCTCCTCCTTCTTCTCCTCTCCTTCTCCTTCTCCCCTTCTCCTCTTCTTCTCTCCTCCTCCTCCTTCTTCTCTCCTCCTCCTCCTCCTTCTCTCCTCCTCCTCCTCCTTCTCTCCTCCTCCTCCTTCTTCTCTCCTCCTCTTCTTCTCTCCTCCTCCTCTTCTTCTCTCCTCCTCCTCCTCTTCTCCTCCTCCTCCTCTTCTTCTTCTCTTCTTCTTCTTCTTCTCAAATAGTATAAAATGTGGCAGTCTCCTTAAAGGCCTAGATTAACATTAATAAATGAAAAAATAAAGAGAGAAATGAGAGAGCTGACACATGGCGCACAGATACACTGGGGCATTTTTCTTTATCTGTTTGATTCAATTATACACTCAGTAGCCTCTGATTTAACCAGAAGGTGTAGAACCAGTTGCAGTCCTTGGTGAGATGACATAGGTATACAACAAAGTAACTACTGATGATCTGCTCTGCAGAGACCAGTCTTCCTTATTCCCACTTCCCATTATTTCTCTGAAAGAAGGCACAAATTCATTATCTAGTCCTTGCTCTGTTTCCTTCCACAGGACAAAGACAGTTGGGTTTGTGGGTGTACTGGGTCGGGCTGGAATGTTAACTTTCCCTGCAGCTGCCCATACAGTGCTGTGCTCTGCGCTCGTAGCTAAAACAGCAATGGTATCACACCAGTGTTGTGTCTGCTGCTGAGCAGTGCTGGCACAGCATCAGGACTCTCTCCAACCCTCCTAGAGGGTGGGCAAAGATGTGAGAAAAGAAACATCACCAGGGCAGCTGACCTAAACCAACCAAAGGGATATTCCATACCATATGATGTCACACTCAGCAATAAAAGGTGGAAAAAGGAGGAAGAGGGGAGGGGTGGGCTCTCATTGTGAAAACGTCTGTCCTCCTCCTGAACACGGGAGGACATGGTCAAGCATCGCTCATTTGTGGGAAGTAGAGAGTAATTTCTTTCCTCTGCACTTTCACATAGCCTTTACTTGTTTTGTTTAGTTTTCCCTTTCCCCCTCCCTTTTCCCCTTTCCTTTTTTCCCCTTTAGTTAAATTGTTAATTGTTTAGTTAAATTGTTTAGTTAAATTGTTTAGTTAATAATAATCTTTCCTTAATAATTATTTTTTTTCCTTTAATTAAATCACCCTTATCTCAACCCATGAGTTGTTCTTTCCTTTACTTCTTCTCCTCCTCATCTAAGGAGGGGGAGGGAGAGAGCGGTTGTGGTGTTCAGCTGACTAGCACGGTAAAACCACCACAGTGGGGAGAAAATCTTTTGTGTGTGTGTATGGATGTACAGGTAGTCTATAAGACACTCTATTTATACATGATAAATATGTTAAATAAAATCTTGGTTTCTTCTCAGTCTCCCAAAAGAGACTTTTTTTTTTTTTAATCAAATTATTTATCTTGTATCTTTAAAAACTTTGATAATTTTCACAGACATTAACTTGTTGTTTTCTTCAGTTAAATGTCTGCTGTTCCTATTTGGTCGAACATCTTTATTGTAGATCTCACTGTTTAAAAAGAAAGTATGTTTTGTTTAAATACTTTAACTGGTAAAATAGTTGAAGAACTATGAACTAAAGAAATAATTTTGTACGGAATTTAAGACGCAAAGATCTGAATAACTTACAGAGACACACAAGCATAACAGGTTTTTTTTGTTTTGTTTTTCATTTCTTTTTGCAAAGGTACAGAAACTGCTGTTGGATAAGGTCAAAGACTTGAACTAGCTTTGTCCAAATATTAAATGGTTTCTCTGCACTAAACCTAAACACACGTTTATATTAGCTGGATCTGTATTTTAACTGCTGTTTCAAAAATAAATCAGATTCATATAAATAAGTCATAGCTTTGCGGTAGAAGATCAAAAGGAAGAAGTATATTATAAGATAAAGTCATTACAGATGCACACGTATTCAAATGAATGCACTACATAGAATGGGAAGGGGATCAGTTTATTTGGAAAACACACAAATGAAACCCTAACTATTTAGTTCATGGGAAGTACAGCTGGACAAATTCATCCTTGAAACTTAATCATAACTCTTCATAGTAAGCCTAAGTAAATATTGTAACAGTTTACCAGGTGACATCAAAGTGTTGCTTAGGGCCTAATAAAAAATATTTTTTTTGAAATATTTTGAAATATTTTTTTTTGAAAAAAAATGCCTGACAGTTTTACATTCAATCATGATTATCTGTTATAGCCACACCTGTTCTTTGAACAAGCAGAAATGGATCACAACAAGAAAATGTGTGAATTGACGTTATTTTTTACAAATATTTTTTTTAGTGTGACTTTGTGTATGCGTGGGAGTATACTGATCATCACATTTAACATCAGAAAGACAGACAGTCAGCAACCTGTAGAGATTTTTTTTTTTTTTCCTGGTACTGTAGGGAAAATTTGTTCTTAGTAGGATCATTTATTCAGGCTACTTGAACAACTTCGTTGCACATAAGTGGTATAGATGTTATGCACATGCTGGAAAACTAAACATGCCTGGGAGCAGTCTATGGCACTCAGCCTGGTCCACATCCATACTGCTGAACTCTCTTCTCCCCCAGTACGGAATGGTCATAGGCATATTGCCTCTTCGAAATTGCCTCTTACTGCTTCTTTCTCTGGCCATAGAAACTCCCAGACAATGTCTGGGAATTGTGTAGTAGGTCACTAAGTATCCTGGAGCAAAACCTGGACCATTCTAACAGTTTAACAAGGGTATGCAAAAGCACTTTTGTGCTGGTGCTCAGGAACAATTTAATTTGTTGGTTTGAATACAGTTTCACTTCCTCCTACTCATTCTTGTGGTATCTAACAATTTGTTTTCTCAACAATGAAATATATTATCCTAAAACAAATCACAGAGTCCAACATGAACATAACTGAGTAAAATGTATTGTTTTCTGATGAATAAGGGGTCAGGTGATCCCTTTGGGCTTTAGCCACTATGAAATAGGTGCTTCAAGGATTAATCATCACACTTTACTGCTTTCTGTCACAGATTCAAAAAAGCATGGAGAAATACATTAAAACGCTGAGTCTCAGTTTACCCTTTCCTACAACAATACTTCCTGACCTCACAAAAACACTGTGATGTTCATGCCCTAGCTTTTCAGAATTGCAGGAACAAGAGCTTCAAATTAATGGCATAGCTGGTCATTTGAATGCAAATTTAACAGCTGCATGCTCAGAACCTGTCTGCAACATTGTTTATCTGCCTGTATTGAGATGAATTTGACACCACTGGTCTTTATATGTGATGATGCATGCTCCTGTTTTGGAATTCTAAAATGATGGAAAAAAAAGGTATCTAAGAAAAATATCTAGGACAAAGCTCATAGTCTTTATATAGGTCAGTGCTACATATTGAAACAAATAAATATTTGCTGAAAACCCACAATAAATGGCAAAATCAATTCACCAATCACTTCAGTAATGTTTTCATTCCACAGCTATGCAGGTAGGTGATTAGGTACATGCTAGTTATTTTATGCCTATCATTTCAAGGAGTCAGTGAGTGATCTCTCTTAATTTGAGGCTACAGAAATAAAACCCAAGCCCAAATCACTCATCTCTGGTACAAATTATGACTTGACTGAAAAATCCAGTGAGTAGTTTAACCACACAGATAGAGGTCATAAAGAAATATATGATATAGCTTCTTGTACAGTATTATGATTAATATACAGATAGTTACTTTCATTTCTTGACAGAATTATTTGGGATAAAAATAATTTCAGATCTTCATAAAAATCTCCATCTCATGTAGGAAAAAAAAAAGCTCAAAACATACATGAAAAACAGCTAGTTTAAGTCTTAACCTTTGTGAATTGGTGAGCTGTCATTGAAACGCATTTTTAAAATGTCCAGTAGTAATTACCTGGAAATTAATTCTGCCTAAAATAGGTACCTCGGACTTCAAAGGACCTTGTGGATAATGCAGTTTATCATTACATTACAAACCACCCTCTTCTGTTATAAAATTGTTTTACTAACCATGTCAAAAATTGTCTTAGAACTAAATAACTCTTTTTTTCTTCTTTTTTTTTTTTCATTAGAAAGGAGTTCTAGAATCCTTTTTTACTAATAAATAAAGCTTCCCCACACTCCCTCCCCACTACCAATGTAATCTTAATAAATTTAAATGCATTTGTGGCCACATAACTTTTAATTCTCTGGTATTTTAGAAAAAAAACTGTCATATCCTGTTCAGAGTGGTGGTTTTTTTTTTTTGTTGTTTGTTTGTTTTTTGTATGCTGGATGAGCTATACTCCATGTTTATGCAGTAGACACTACAATTTTTAACATGCAAGGGGGACAGTTTCTCAGATATTCCTGCTGTTCCCTGGAGACTGTGTCTTGCATTAAACTCTGCTGCAATATCTGTATGACTTGGCAATGTAAACCTTGTTGAAATATGCCTGCAATGAACATATCTTTCACATCCTAGCAATATAAGAATGTCTGTAAGGTCAAGGTTCTTTTCAGCTACCCCTATATATTGTCTCCAGAAATGTTCATTAACTGGCCTATAGAGCCAATCTCTACTCTACTGGTCCTTCCCCCTTGAATCTACTTTAGTTTGTATTCTACTTTCCCTAACATGGAATTATAAGGATTATGGAACAACTGAAGTTTCATCACTGACTTGTTCAATAGCAATAATACTACACACATTGCCAGCATATTCTTTGGCTGAGAAGATGAGGCTAATTTATTTTGCAGCCAAGTCAATGGACTGGCATAAAAAAAGATGATGTTTCCATCAGGAAGACTTAATTCATAGTGGGCACACCTGTCAAGAAGGATGTAACACATAATCCAGAGCTACTCCCAGACTGGGAGTAGTAAAAGAATCTAAATGTAAATTAAGCAACACATTGTCCAAATATAATTAAGCATACACTAGGAACAAGGTATTTTACCAGATTGTTTTCTATATTAACAAGGATACAGACCACCAGTATTCAAGTGTAACACAGTCTCAGAACAAATCTGCTAAAGATAGAGCAGGTCTTACAGAAAACTTCACACCTACATTTTTCTATAACAGAAATTGATGTGCTTACTGTATTTTTGTTCATGTTGTTTAGTATTAGATTGCTTTTATTAAATCTCCCTTTCCTTTCCTTTCCTTCCCTTCCCTTTAGTTAAACTTTGCCAAGTTAAAAATTAACGTAAAGCCAAGTATGACGAATTTGAATACAATATGGCAAATACATTATGGCTGCATTTTTCAATGTCTTGTGTACGTACAGATCAGCAAAAAATGAGTGGTTTATTTTCCTACTGAACAAAGTGTTATTATTGTTGTTTTTGTTGCTATTTTGTTTTTGTTTCTGTATTTTTATCTTTGCATTACATCTCACTCTGTGATGCTTATTCAACCCCTGTGGGAACATGGGCTAAGCACGCACCAGCTTCTTGCTCACTCCTCTCCCTGTAGAGGGATTAGGGAGAGAATCAGGAAAGTAAAATCCAGAAAAACTCATGTGTCAAGATAAAGACAGGGAAGAAAAGGGAGGAAAAAAACAACAACCACGTTCTTTGGTGCAATCACTCACCAACTCCCACCAGCAGACCACTGTCCAGCCACTCTCCAAGAAATCACTACTTTGAAAAAAAAGTACCTTTCATTATTTGTTGCTGACTGAGACTTTATATGGAATGGGATACACCTTTGGTAAATTTATGTCAGCTGTTCTTCCTGTGTCAACTCCCATCTTCTTGCCCACCCCTAGACTACTCACTGGGGAACAGAGTGAGAAACAGAGAAAACATTGATGCTGTGCCAGCATTTTTTTAGCAACAGCTAAAACTTCTGTGTTACCAACACTTTTAGTCACAAATCTAAAACATAATACCACAATAGCTGCCATGAAGAAAGGTAACTGTATCCTAGCCAGACCAGTACAGGGGACAGTCAAGGTATGTCACCTGTAGTGTTCCTTTTGTCTTCACAGCCTATAGTTTCCCTAAAAATTTCACTATCTTGCTTATATAGCTAATAGTAATTTTTAACATTATATTTTCTTAAGAACATGAAATTTCAATGTATTTGTTCTTGTGGTACTAGATGGAATTAAGTTATTTTTCCCTAATAGAGTCTATGCATTTTGTTACTTCAGTTTGAACAGACACTGAGAGTGGTTTCAGGTCCATGGGACTGTTTGCATTCTCTATAGATGTTTCAACCCTCTATTGCTGGAAGAGTTTAAGATATATTAACACCTGCTTTTTAACCCTTCATTACATTTTTATTTTCTTGGACATTATGTTTTTATTTCCATAAAATTATGGATGAGTTGGTCAGACAGGAGAAACAAAATGTTCCAGTTGGTCACCAAATCAGTTAGTTAATCTCCGTATGTCACAGTAGTCTCTATAGTCTGGGTCCAGACATGTTGGCCCATCAAATTCTTTTACGTCTCTTTCCCAGCACTCTAGTCACATATTCTTATAGAAACATGGAATTTAAAGACTATATGAGAGAAGAAAGCAAATTTGACAATATATTTATAAAATCATAGAATAATAGAATGATTTAGGTTGGAAGGGAACTTAAAGATCATTTTGTTCCAAGCCTGCTGCCGTGGGCCGGGACACCTCCCACTAGACCAGGTTGCTCAAAGCCCTATCCAACCTGGCCACAACTTCTCTGAACAACTAGTTCCAGTGCCTCACCACCCAGAGCAAATAATTTCTTCCTAACATCTAATCCAAATCTGCCTTTCTTTTTTTTTTTTTTTTTTTTTTTTTTTAAGTTTAAAGCCATTCCCCCTTGTCCTATCGCTACACTTCCATATAAGAAGTCCCTCTCCAACTTTCCTGTCAGCCCCCTTTAGGTATTGGAAAGTCCCTGTAAGGTCTTCCTGGAACCTTCTCTTCTACAAGCTGAGCAGCTCCAACTTCCTCAGCCCGTCTTCATAGGAGAGGTGATCCAGCTCTCCCATCATCCTCATGACCTTCATATATATGTTTGGTAATAATCTTTAACTCCAATTACTATATATTCTATATATTCTCTAAAAAGAAAGAGTATGTGAGTAGTACATGAGTCAAGAAAACTTACTGTCTTTTCTCTCGAAAGGGAAGCTGGAGTAGTGCTCTAGAAATGATTGTAAATTTTAACCAGAGACAGTCAGATGATACTGATATTAGTAATGTGAAATTGTTCCTCAAAACTTTGATTTTTTTTTTTTTGGAGTCTTCTAGACAGCATTTTTTCCTAAAAAAAAAAAAAAGTTTTTTTTTTAATTGACCAATGTCAACTACAAAATATCCTTATGCAATCAAAACCACCGCATTAATTTTTCAATCATAGTAATTTTTTCTCTTTGACTTTTCTTTTTGACTTTATCTTTAAACAGTCATGTATAACTGCTATTGCATCTCACTGTGTAAAGTTTTGGCTCACATAGAGCCATAGAGTATCTTACCCACTCCTAAAGATAGTATCTTTCTTATATCAATTTCAGGGAACTCTTTTGTCTATTTACTTTCATTCTTTCTTGTTTTCCTCTCCCACAATTTAAGTTCTTGTGACTAGCAATGTTGTAGCTTTGGTTTTGCTTGTTTTGTCCATGAAATTTAACATCTCTTTTAGCTTTCATGCTGTGTGCAGTCCTGATCTTGCTTACTCCTGTGTGCTCTTTCTCCCCTAGATCTCTTCACTCAGAATCACAGAATCACAGAATCGTCTAGGTTGGAAGAGACCTCCAAGATCACCCAGTCCAACCTCTGACCTAACACTAACAAGTCCTCCACTAAACCATATCACTAAGCTCAACATCTAAACATCTCTTAAAGACCTCCAGGGATGGTGACTAAACCACTTTCCTGGGCAGCCTATTCCAATGCCTAACAACCCTTTCAGTAAAGAAGTTCTTCCTAATATCCAACCTAAACCTCCCCTGGCACAACTTTAGCCCATTCCCCCTCATCCTGTCACCAGGCACGTGGGAGAATAGACCAACCCCTACCTCGCTACAGCCTCCTTTAAGGTACCTACAGAGAGTGATAAGGTCACCCCTGAGCCTCCTCTTCTCCAGGCTGAACATTCCCAGCTCCCTCAGCCTCTCCTCGTAAGACTTGTTCTCCAGACCTCTCACCAGCCTCGTTGCCCTTCTCTGGACTCCCTCAAGCACCTCCATGTTCTTCTTGTAGTGAGGGGCCCAAAACTGAACACAGTACTTGAGGTGCGGCCTCACCAGAGCCGAGTACAGGGGGACAATCACTTCCCTAGCCCTACTGGCCAGACTGCTTCTTATACAAGCCTGGATGCTGTTGGCCTTCTTGGCCACCTGAGCACACTGCTGGCTCATATTCAGCTGACTATCAACCAGTACTCCCAGGTCCTTCTCTGCCAGGCAGCTTTCCAACCATTCATCTCCCAGCCTGTAGCGCTGCTTGGGGTTGTTGTGCCCCAGGTGCAGGACCCGGCACTTGGCCTTGTTGAACTTCATACAGTTGACCTCAGCCCACCAGTCCAGCCTATCCTCCTGCAGAGCCTTCCTTCCCTTGAGCAGATTGACACACGCACCTAACTTGGTGTCATCTGCTGAGGTGCACTCAATCCCCTCATCCAGATCATCAATAAAGATATTAGAGGACCGGCCCCAGCACTGAGCCCTGGGGGACTCCACTAGTGACCGGCCTCCAACTGGATTTGACTCCATTCACCATAACTCTTTGGGCCCGGCTATCCAGCCAGTTTTTAACCCAATGAAGCGTACGCCAGTCCAAGCCAAGAGCAGCCAGTTTCTTGAGGAGAATGCTGCGGGGAACGGTATCAAAAGCCTTACTGAAGTCAAGGTAGACCACATCCACAGCCTTTCCCTCATCCACTAAGCATGTCACTTTGTCATAGAAGGATATCAGGTTCGTCAAGCAGGACCTTCCTTTCGTAAACCCATGCTAACTGGGCCTGATCGCCTGGTTGCCCTGTAAGTGCCGCATGATGACACTCAACATAATCTGCTCCATGAGCTTCCCTGGCACTGAGGTCAAATGCATGCAGAGGTCTTTCTTAAATCTTTCTAGTCTATTCTCCTCAGACACATGCCTTTTCTGGCTACTTTCTTGATTTCCCTACACGGGAGATCTTTTAATCAACCAATTAACTAGTTCTTTTCACTCACCTTTCATCCCAGTTAAAAAAAAAAAAAAAAAAAGATAAAGTATTTTGATATAAAAATACATATTTAATGTCTTAAAATGTAAATTGTTATAATTTAAACAGTCACACACAAAAATAATATCACTATTACAATGTTATTACAGCAATTAACATTAAGCAAAACATACTAACATTAATAATAATACTTATATTTGTATTTATAGCCAGAGTGCCTATCTACAGTTAACAGATTTTTACTTAGACATTTCTTACATTTTAATGCCACAGTATTTCTCCTGTTTCATATAATTTGAACATATAAGTATATATATTTCTTCTCATTCAATATTTGCAATCATTAGTTTATGAATCTGTCAGGTGAAGTCCTTCTTAATGATACCCAAATATTGCCTCTGAAAGTTATCCTGGTCCGACGTAGTTCTACACTAAGTTGTGGTATAAGAATTTTTTTTTCCTTTTTTTTTTTTTCTCAGTTGCTCTCCTATTTTCATATTCAAGAATGTTCTTTAGATGGAATAAGTCATACTTGCATTTGCTTGGTATGCCATGTAAAACAGGCTCCATATTAAAGACTTCTTAAGGAGTTAATCATTGGTATCTCAAAGTATATGATCCTATGGTACTATAATTGAAAGTCGAAATGTACTACATTATTTCAGAACTGTAAATATGCAGGCTCTCAAATTCATAGAAAGCAAACTGTTGCCAGTCATGACTTTACATGGGCCTAAGAAGAGTGAAATACAGAATATTAACATAACTCAGGATATAATATACAGGGGCAGTTGTTTAGTAGAACAGGAACATACTGGTAATTCCTCATTTCATTTCAGCTATGATCCTGATTAAGCTTGAATGAGGCTGTTTTTCTTTTGTCCTCTATTTTTATTTCAATATGTCTGAGAATTTAATGAAGTTGGCACACAGTCCGAAATATAATTTGCTATTTTTATTACTATGTCAATATTGTACATTAAGGCCCTCAACAGTTTTCAATGAAAGGAAAACCAAGCTTAAAACCAAACAACATAGAAATGCAAACAGGAAATGTCTAATGCATGTTTCTTAATACCATAGTGTAGATTAAAGCTTTTGAGGTAGTGTCCTCACTAATTAATTTGAAACAGTGATGAAAAGACAAAGTATCCATAGTTGTAATGTTTCCAAGTCTTTCTGAAAATAACTTTTCATTAAAGACGACCTTTTTAGTTTTTGGTAAATCTTGTATATACTGCCATGCCCAGATAGAAGTCGTGGCTTCTACTCTATCCCGTGTAATATGAATTAAATCTAAATTTCTGACAATCAGACTCATAATGTACAAAATGAAGCTTGGTAGTGGCACAAAGAGTTTCAAATTTTACTTTTATTTTCTCCTTATAGTCCTGTTTTATATTTTATGTACATAAGATTGAAAGTTACCTCTTGGGCCATCAAGACCACATTCTTAGAAAATTTGTTTGATCTCTAGTTATGGAATAAGTGGTTACTATTAAAAAATATATATCTTTTCTTTTCCTTTTCCTTTTCCTTTTCCTTTTTTTTTTTTCCTTTTCCTTTTCCTTTTCCTTTTCCTTTTCCTTTTCCTTTTCCTTTTCCTTTTCCTTTTCCTTTTCCTTTTCCTTTTCCTTTTCCTTTTCCTTTCCCTTTCCCTTTCCCTTTCCCTTTCCCTTTCCCTTTCCCTTTCCCTTTTCCTTTCCCTTTCCCTTTCCCTTTCCCTTTCCCTTTCCCTTTCCCTTTCCCTTTCCCTTTCCTTTTTTTCCTTTCCCTTTTTTTTCCCTTTCCCTTTCCCTTTCCCTTTCCCTTTCCCTTTCCCTTTCCCTTTCCCTTTCCCTTTCCCTTTTTTCCTTTTCCTTTTCCTTTTCCTTTTCCTTTTCCTTTTCCTTTTCCTTTTCCTTTTCCTTTTCCTTTTCCTTTTCCTCTTTCATTACAGCAGTGAGACAAATGTGATTCATAAAATATCCACAGATCTTATAACAGCGGTTATATAAACTTTAGTGACTACATACTTTAATGCAGAAGTTACATCAGCAAATAACTATGGTAAACTAAATGGGCGATGCAAAGTGTTGCCTTTAATTATTGAAATATGTTACCTTAATAAGTCTGGCAGAGAAAAGGGATGAAGGAAGGAAGGAAGGAAAGAAGGAAGGAAGGAAGAGAGAGAGAGAGAGAGAAAGAGAGAGAGAAAGAGAGAAAGAAAGAGAGAAAGAGAGAAAGAGAGAGAGAGAGATAAAGAAAGAAAGAAAAAGAAAGAAAGAAAGAAAGAAAGAAAGAAAGAAAGAAAGAAAGAAAGAAAGAAGGAAAGAAAGAAGGAAAGAAGGAAGGAAAGAAGGAAGGAAAGAAGGAAGGAAAGAAGGAAGGAAAGAAGGAAGGAAAGAAGGAAGGAAAGAAGGAAAGAAGGGAAGGAAGGAAGGAAGGAAGGAAAGAAAGAAAGAAAGAAAGAAAGAAAGAAAGAAAGAAAGAAAGAGGAAACTTTTCCAAGAAAACTTGGAAGTGTACCAAAAAAAAAAAAAAGCCACAACAGTTTGTTTGCTTTATTGTTTGTTTCTTTGTTTATTTACTTATTTATATAGAGAACAGTCTTTTATTTAAATATGCTGTGAGAATCTGATATTGATTTTGCATTTTTCTTCCACCCCTGTTATTTTGTGCCACTTTCAATCTCTTTGTACTGATATTGCTATTAAAATGCATCAGAGCTAGAAAAATATCAAAAAATGACTGAGTTGCTGAACAGAATCATGAATAACTCCAATTTTGTGTCATTGGTCTAAAATAAATGAGAGAAATTTAAGTTCGAATTCTTACAGTTGAAGCAGTCAATTGAAAATGAAAATCTTTCTTAAAATACAAGAGAGAAGAGGGAAATTACTAGATAAATACTATATGATGGGATATTCCCTTTTAAACCCACTCTGTTATTACTCTTAAATGATGGCTGCAAGCACCATTGAAAGGAAGAATTCTGACTAGGGTGTTATAAAAATTGCAATGATGTGTAAAATAATCCTTTTATGTAAGATTAGTAGCACAAAGTAAATCTACCTTAAGTTAACGGAGTAGAGATATTTCGTTCTGCAGCATAGTAATTCAGAAAACCATAATTCAAATTAAATATTAGATTTTTATATCTATCAAGAAACTATTAAGTATCTTATTTAAAACACCTGAAGTCATTTTTTAGTGATAGTCATCTTTATTAATATCAGTGGTTCCTTGTGTTCATTCACATTTATGCTCCCTGTTAAATGAGATGACAGAATATTAACGAAGTGTATCGTAAACAATCTTGGCAAATAAGACATAAGTGAGTTTTAAAATGTATCACAATTAGAAAACAAAACAAAACAGATGTGTATATATATGTTGACTAAGATTTCAAATAATGATGCAGTAGTTAGGTTCTACTGAAACATTTTAAAGGTTGATCTTCAGAAATTAAAAGATATAACAATATGTACTGCATTGTTGGTGCATAACAAATGAATATCACTGCTACAGGAGGGTTTAGAATATTTTCCCTACCTCCATAGAATATAGAGTTTCTATTTAAGAATAGAGAGATATTATTCATATTGTCTCTTCATATTTTCCTTTCATATTGTCTTTGCTGATCTCTTCTCTATGGTGACCTCTATAGTGACCAGTTATAATTCCCGGACCAGTTCCAGGATGAGGGAACAGCATGAAGCTGTGAGAGGGGAATGTTCAGGCTGGGTATTAGGAAAATATTCTTCACCATGAGGGTGATTGGGCACTGGAACAGGCTCCCTAGGGAAGTGGTCACAACACCAAGGCTATTGGAGTTCAAAAAAGCATTTGGACAATACATTTAAACATATTGTTTTGGGTGTTCCTGTGTGGATCTAGGATTTGGACTTGGTGATCCTTGTACATCCCTTCCAACTCACTTTATTCTCTGATTCTATGATTCAATGATTCATAGAAGGGGGAGAGTGAAGGTGGTGGGGTGAGCAGAGAAAGAGAGAACGGTGGTATGTGATCTAGTCAGCCAAAGATAATCGAATCATAGAATCATAGAATGGTTTGGATTGGAAGAGACCCTAAAGATCATCTAGTTCCAGTACACCATGGGCAGGGACACCACCCACTAGATCAGCCCTTCAATACTTCCTGGGATGGAGAATCCACAACTTCTCTGGAAAACCAGTTCTAGTGTTTCACCACATTCACAGAAAAGAATTTCCTCCTTATTTCTAATCTAAATCTACCCCGTTCCAGTTTAAAGACATTGTCCCATCACTACATGCCCTGACAAAGAATCCCTCCCAGCTTTCCTGTAGGCCTACTTGAGGTACTGGAAGGCCACTATAAGATCTCCCCAGAGCCTTCTCTTCCCCAGGCTGAAAAACTTTACCTCGCTCAGCCTGTCTTCATAAGAGAGGTGATCCACCCCCTTGTTCATCTTTGTGGCCCTCCTCTGGACTTGTTCTAATAGGTCCATTGTGCTGGTAACCCCAGAGCTGAACATAGTACTCGATGTGGGATCTCACAAGAGCAGAGTAGAGGGCGAGAATCACCTCCCTCCATCTGCTGGCCATGCTTCTTGTGATGCAGAGCAAGAAGCAGTTGACTTTTTGGGCTGCAAGCCCACGTTGCCAGTTCATGCTGAGTTTCTTATCAACCAACACCCCCAGGTCCTTCTCATCAGGGCTGCTTTCAATCCATTCTCTGCCAAGCCTGTATTTGTGCTTGGGATTTCTCCCACCCAGATGCAGGACTTTGCACTTGGCCTTGTTGAACCTCATGAGGTTTGCACACACCCATCTCACAAGCCTGTCCAGATTCCTGTGGATGGCATCTTTTCCCTCCAGTATGTTGATAGTACCACACAGCTTGGTGTCATCAGCAAACTTGCTGAGGGTGCGCTCAATTTCATTGTCCATGTCACTGACAAAGATGTTAACCAGCACTGGTCCCAGTAGCTTTCCGCTGAGGAACACCACTCGTTACTGATCTCCACCTGGACATTGAGCCATTGACAGCAACTCATTGAGTGCAACCATCTAGCCAATTCCTTACCCACCGAGTAGTGCATCCATCAAATCCATGTCTGTCCAATTTAGAGAAAAGGATATCATGGGGGGATAGTGTCAAATACTTTGCTAACTCCATCTCAGAAAACCACCAGATTTGTCAGGCATGATCTGCCTTTAATGAAGCCATATCGGCTGTCATGAATCACCTTATTTTCCATGTGCCTTAGCATAGTTTCCAGGAAGATCTGGTCCATTATCTTGTCAGGCACAGAGGGGAGGCTGACTTCCCTCTTTTTCCTTTGGTCTTCCTCTTTTCCCTTTTTAAAAATGGTGGTTATGTTTCCAGTCAGCAGGAACTTCACCACTGACTGACACAAAATGACGGGAGCAGCAGTAAAGGACTTAGGAGTGCACATATTTTTTTCATCAGTCCTGACAGTCAAAGAGGAGTGGATTGAAAGGGACAGTTGTATCTGGCAAATCAACAGGTGGTTTCAAATCTGGTGCAACAGACAGGGGTTTGGTTTCTTAGATCATGGGACTCACTTTGAGAAACCTGGTCTGCTGGGGGCTGATGGGGTCCACTGTCAGAGAAGGGGAAGAGTATCTTCAGCCATAGGCCCTCCAGGTTGATGAAGAGGGCTTTAAACTAGAGTTGCCAGTGGAGGGGAACCTTAATCCACCCAAACTCCCATTCTGATGCCAGTGTCAGTGATAGATGCCTAAAGCCTGGAGAACAGTCATGGGTCAACAGAAAAGAACCTGAAGAGCAGCACAAAGGAAGTCCAGCTGCTCCAGCCAGTAAGTCAGCTTCATCAGAGGGACAACTTAAATGTCTCTATACCAATGCACGTAGCATGGGAAATAAACAAGAGGCGTTAGAGATGTATGCATGCCTGCTGACCTTATTGTCATTACAGATACGAGGTGGAATGGCTCCCATGACTGGATATACTGGGTCTGGCTGGGGTGTTAACTTTCCTTGCAGCAGCCCATAGAGTGCTGTGCTCTACACTTGTAGCTAGAACAGCAGTGGTATCACACCAGTGTTGTGTCTGCTGCTGAGCAGTGCTGGCACAGCATCAGGACTCTCTCTAACCCTTCCAGAATCAGTAGGCTAGGGATGGGCAAAAAGTGAGAAAGGAACATCACCAGGGCAGCTGACCTAAACCAACCAAAGGGATATTCCATACCATATGATGTTCACACTCAGCAATAAAAGGTGGAGAAAGGAAGAAGAGGGGAGGGGTGGGCTCTCATTGTGAAAGCATCTGTCCTACTGAACACCGGCTACGTGCGTTGGGGCCCTACTTCAAGGACGTGGTCAAGCATTGCTCATTTGTGGGAAGTAGAGAGTAATTTCTTTCCTCTGCACTTCTACACAGCCTTTACTTGTTGTTTTATTGTTCCCATCCCTTTTCCCCTTTCCCTTTTTTCCCTTTAGTTAAATTTTTTAATTAATAATATTTGTTCCTTAATAATTATTTTTCCTTTAATTAAATTATCCTTATCTCAACCTGTGAATTGTTTTTTTTCCTTTTCTTCTTCCCCTCCTCTTTTGAGGAGGGGGATTGAGAGAACCGTTGTGGTGGAGTTCAGCTGCCTAGCAAGGTAAAACCACCACACTGGAGTGTTACGATGGAAGGATACAGGCTCTTTGGGAAGGACAGGTAGGGGAGACAAGGAGGGGGTATCACCTTCTGTGTCAATGAGCAGCTGGAGTGCATGGATCTCTGCCTGAGGATGGATGAGGAAACGAGAGAGAGCTTAAAGATTAGGACAAAAAGGAGGGGAGGGACAGGTGACATTTTAGTGGGCATGTACTACAGACCACCTGATCAAAAAGACCTAGTCCTCTGTAGAGAGAAGCAGCGTCACATTTGCAAACCCTGGTTCTTCTGGGGAACTTCAACCACCCTTATACCTGTTGGAGGGACAACACATCAGGACAAACGCAATACAGGTTGTTCCTGCAATGTATTGATGACAACTTCCTTCTCCAAATGACAGAGGAACCAATGAGGAGAGGTGCTGTGCTGGATCTCATTCTCACCACCAAGGAGGAGATGGTGGGGAATGTGAAACTCAAGGGCAACCTTGCTTGCAGGGTTCATGAAATGGTGCAGTTTTGGATACAGAGGGCAGTGAAGAGGAAGCAATGCAGGCTCGCTACCCTGGATTTAGGAAAGCAAACTTTGGTTTATTAAGGAGACTGGTTGACAGAGTCACTTGGGAGGTAGTTCTGGAGGGCAAAGGAGTCCAGAAGGCTGGACACTCTTCAAAAAAGAAATGTTAAAGCTACAAGATCAGGTGGTCCCCACATGCCAAAAGATGAGCCGGCATGGAAGAAGACTGTCCTGCCTGAACAGGGAGCTGAGGCTAGAGCTTAGGAAGAAAAAGAGGGTTTATGACCTTTGGAAGAAGGGGCAGGCCACTCAGGAGAACTAGAAAAATATTTTGAGGCTGTGCAGGGACAAAACTCAGAAGTCAAGGAGGAGGGGCAAAAGGCCAGCTTGGGTGAGCAAGTATCTTCTTCAAGAGCTTCAAGAGCTTCAAATTAATATGGGGAAGGTTGAGTACAGAATATTAAAAAACATCTTGAGAGAAAACTTAGACCATTATCTTGCAACTTTGCATGGACTCTACTTGTCTTGGTAGAGGCCTAAGGGAGCAGAGGACATGCACATGTGAATGTAGCCACAGGACTGAATCTTTCTGCTGGGAATTTTGTCATTATTCATGCTGTCTAAGAAATTCTGGAATCATAGATTCAAGGAATAAAGTGGGGACAGCATTCTCCTTGCTTAACCTAAGAGGTGGGATTCGGGTGAAGATTCATATACCTAGATATAAGAATAACTTGGATTCTTACAGTATTTAAGTTGAAGGATTTCATTCAGTTGCATAGACATAAATGTCTTGTATAATTTGAAATGACCTGGCCACCAGTGTGGGACTGGTAGGCATGACACAACTAGGAGTGTGATTCATGCCCCTTTCTGAGTGGTATCTAGTGTCAGAAACATAACTTTACTGTCAAAAGGCAAAGAAACTGAACTCATCTAGGTTGCAATAGAAGCTTAGGCATCTGGTTCGTATATTGAAACCTGCACATGAACAAGAAGGGTGTCTAAACAAGACAACTAATTCCATGGGAGAAGCCCTCAGGTAGATGATATATGCTGATAGGTTTGACACACATGACACAAGAGCTATGAAAGGGTGATTGTGACATGTTCTCTGTAATCACAATATTTATTACATCATCTCTGTATTGCAGAAAGAGATAGACCATAGCAGAGAGCTGAGGGAAAGTATTAATGTTCTTGTTAAAATTAAGATTTCAGAGGCTGCTAAACAGGACACCAAGTTGCAACCTAAACAAATTTGGTTCCTAGTCTGTACTAAATGCCTAAGCACACCATTTTGTGTGTATATAGTTTTCTAAGTAGTGTTAGATTAAAGTTTACCCAGCCTCTATGGAAACCTCAAAAGATCAGCAGATTCTGCAGTCACTTCTTTCTCAGTATATTAAGCAAAGTTTTTGAAAGGAGATTTGTTTCTTCCCAAACAGCAATGAGACGTTTGTTTCATTAAAACAAGTTAAAGAATTACTGAAGCAGCATTTTGTAGGCAAAGTTTGATTTTTTTTTTCATGCTATTTATAATTAGACTAATGTCTAACAAAACTTCTTGGTTCTGAAACTTTCCTCACCTTCTTAGTTATGATTTTTCTCATCTCCTTCAAAATCCATAGAAATAATAAAACTCACAGAAATGAAAAAACTCATAGAAATGTCACCTAAATGGAGTCATTTCCAGAAACTGGAAATGAAGTTAAACTATGCTCTGAACATATGAAAAAGAAGTCTGAGCCCTAAACATATTCAACTTTTCAGGTTTAACTCCAGGTGCTACTATAAAATATAGGTCTATGTTCAGTCCACATCATTCAGAATAGAAAGAGAATATTTATAGTCACCCATTCTTAAAATATTCCATCCAATTGCCTCCCCCCCCCCCCCCCCCCCCCCCCGCGGTCTTATATTGTGTGTTTATTTAGCTATCCAAACTATTCTACTCATTGCTACTGGGAAGCATATGTTCTGTTTAGACCTTCCAAATTAAATCCTTAAAACTAAATATATGCCATGAGCTGATGCTAAAGGCTGATTGAACCCAGGGTTTCAAGGAAAGCACAACAGAGGTAGATACTACCAAGAATCCTCTGATCCTCCTCATTTCCAATCACTTTAATACATCACTGTTTGGGCTCACCAGAGAGAATAGATTGTAATGTTTTGGTGAGAGGAACAGATTTAATTTGAACCATAGTCTATACGTTGTGGAAGATCAAGGCTTAGGGATCTTGCTGTGATCCAACAGGCTGCTTCTAATTTTTATGAGAAATTGCATCCCAAATTTGTTAGTACAAAAATGCTCAAGTTTGCCATACTATCTTATTTATCACAGAATCACAGAATTACAGAATAGTTGAGATTGGAGGGAACCTCTGGAGATCACCTAGTCTAACCCTCCTGCTCAAGCAGGGTCACTTAGAGCATGTTGAATAAGATCACATAGGTAGCTTCTCAGGGTAACCTGTACCAGTGCTCTGTCACCCTCACAGTAAAGTTTTTCCTCAGATTTAGATGGAACTTCCTGTGTTTCATTTTGTGCCTGTTGCTTCTCATCCTATTCTTGCGCACCGCTGAAAACAGTCTGGCTACGTGCTCTTGATACACTTCCTTAAGATATTTGTATACATTGATAATATACTAATAGGGCTTTAAACTATATTCAAAGGGAAAAGAGAGAAAACTGGGCCTGCCAGTGATAAGCTACGGGACTACACGCCAAAAATTGAGGGACTGCGTGCTAGAAAGACCCTTCAGTCTGCCCCACAAGGGGCTGGGTTTAATGAAGCACACCTGAAATGTTTCTACACAAATGCACACAGCAAGAGAAATGAGCAAGAGGAGCTAGAAGCCTTGGCCCAGTCCCACAGATGCAACATCTTTGGCATAAGCAAAACTTGGTGGGAAGAGACCTGTGACTGTTGTGTTAGGATGGACAGTTACAGGCAATTCAGAAGGGATAGGCACGGCAGGTGTGGCGGTAGGGTGGTGCTCTGCGTAATAGAGGCACTGGGCTGTATGGAACTTGCAGTTGGCGACAATCCAATTGAGAGCCTCTGGGTAAGGATTAAGGGACAAGTAAATCAAGGGGATGTCACTGTGAGAGTTTACTATAAACCACCCAGTACTGTAAACAACACCGATGAATTATTCTTTAGGGAACTTAGAGAGACTTCTAGATCAGCTGCCCTTGTCCTTATGGGGGACTTCAGCCTGCCATATGCCAACTGGGAATATCACATAGCTGAGACAAACAGGTCCAGGAAATTCCTTAAGCAACTTGATCATAACTTCTTGGTGCAGGTACTAGGAGAGCTGACTAGGAAAGGTTCCCTCCTATACCTGTTGCTTGTGAACAACAGGGGTCTTGTGGGTGAAGTGGCCTTGGCCATAGTGATCATGAAGTAGTCAAGTTAAAAATCTTTGGCGATAGGAGGAAAACTGCCACCAAAACTTCAACCCTGAACTGGGGAAGAGCAGACTTCAGACTGCTCAGGGAACAAGTTAGTGAGGTACTCTGGGAAATTTCTTTTAAAGACATTGCGGTCCATCAGTGCCTGTTGGTTTTTAAGTACCACCTCCTAAGAGTACAGGAACAGGCAATTCAAAAATGTTGGAAGTCAAGAAGAAGGGGCAGAAGGCCATCTTGGATGAACAGCCATCTTTCTCAAGAGCTAAGGCAGAAAAAGAAAGCATATGGCTTCTAGAAGAAAGGTCGACTGACATGGGAGGACTACAGGGATGCTACTCTCTCTTGTAGGGAGAGAATTTGTGAGGCCAAGGCTCAATTAGAGTTGAAGCTGGCCAGCAGTATGGGGGACAATAAAGAAGGCTTTTTCAAGCATGTTAACAGGAAAAGGAGGACCAGAGCAAACATTGGTCTGATACTTCATGAGGATGGTCAACTCACAAACAAGGACATAGGTAAAGCGGATAAGTTTAATGCATTTTTCACCTCTGTCTTCAACACCCGTGATGGGCTCTGGGATTCCAGCAGCCCTGAGTTGGAGGACCGTGACTTTGGGAATGATAAACGCCCATCTAACCCTGAACTTGTGCAGGATTTGCTGCTCTACCTGCATGCATAGAAGTCCATGGGGCCTTGTGGGATTCAGCCCAGGGTACTCAGACAGCTGGCTGATGTCATCACAGGACCTCTCTCCATTCTTTTTCAATGGCTTTGGAAATCTGGAGATTCTGGAGATCTGGAGAGTCCCAGCTGACTGGAAGCTGGACACGTGGTCCCAATATTCAAGAAGGGCAAGAAGGAAGATCCTGGCAATTACATGCCTGTCAGTCTTGCTTCAGTGCCTGGTAAAATTATGGAGAAGATTATTCTGGGAGTTATTGAAAAACACTGGAAGGACAATGCAGACAGTGGTCAGAGCCAGCATGGGTTCACTAGGGGAAGGTCATGTGTAACAAACTTAATTTCTTTCTATGACAAGATCACCCATCTAGTTGACCAAAGGAAACCAATTGATGTAATCTTTTTAGATTCCAATAAAGCTTTCAATACTGTCTCTCACAGTATCCTTCTGGAAAAAATGGTCAGAATACAATTAGATAAAAGCAAATAAGATGGGTGACGGGCCATGCCCAGAAGGTTCTTGTAAATGGGATTACATTGGGATGGCAACCTGTCACTAGTGGGATTCCCCAGGGCTCCATTTTAGAACCAGTCCTCTTCAATGTTTTCATAAAGGATTTTTGACCTGAGGGTTTTTTTTGAGCAAGTTCATGGATGATACCAAATTGAGTGGAGCTGTTGACTCTGTTGAGAATGGTGAGGCCACAGAGAAATCTGGACAGTTGCCAACAATATGAAGTTTAACAAGAGCATGTGTCAGATTCTGCACCTGTTAAGAGGCAACCCTGGCTATACGTACAGACTGGGCGATGAGATGCTGGAGAGCAGCCCCACAGAAAGGGATCTGGGGGTTTTGATCGGCAGCAAGCTGAACACAAGCCAGCAGTGTGCCTTGGTAACCAGGAGGGCCAACTGTGCCTTTGGGTACATAAGCACGGCATTGCTAGCCAGTTGATGGAAGTGATTGTCCTGTTCTACTCTGCACTGGTGTGGCCTCACCTTGAGAACTGTGTGCAGTTTTGGGCACCACAGTATAAGAAGGATAAAAAAGTGTTAGAGAGTGTCCAAAGGAGGGCAACAAAGATGGTGAAGGGTCTGGAGGGCAAGATGTATGAGGAGCAGCTGAAGCCACTTGAATCGTTCAGCCTGAAGAAGAGAAGACTGAGGGGAGACCTCATCATGGTCTACAGCTTCCTTATGAGGGGAGGAGAGGGGCAGGCACTGATCTCTTCTCTCTCATGACCAGCAATAGGACCTAAGGGAATGGGTTGAAGCTGCGTCAGGGGTGGTTCAGGCTGGATATCAGGAAGAGGTTCTTCAATGAGAGGGTGGTTGGGCACTGGAACAGGCTCCCCTGGGAAGTGGTTACAGCACCAAGCCTTCCAGAGTTCAAGAAGTGTTTGGACAACTCGCTCAGAAATATGTTTTCTTTTTTTTTTTTTTTTTTTGGATGGTCCTTTGGGGACCCAGGAGTTGGACTCAATGATCCTTGTTTGTCCCATCTAACTCAGGATATTCTGTGATTCTGTGATTCTATGAAATCCCCTCTCAGCCTTCTCTCTCACATTTTCCTCCTAAGAGGCTCCAGTCCCCCTTCATAGGCCTCCTCTGGACTCTCTTCAGGAGTTCCATATCTCTTTTGTACTGGAGGTCCCAGAACTGGACACAGTACTCCAGACATGGTTTCACCAGAGCTGAGTAGAGACAGAGGATAACCTCTCCAGACCTGTCGACAATATTCTTCCTAATGCACCCCAGAATACCATTAGCCGTCCTTGCCACAAAGGCACATTTCTGGCTTATTGATCTACACTCTAGATTATTTATCTGTTCATTGTTAAATAATGATATCGACAGGCTTTTATATTCTAGCTCCAAAGATAAGAAAGAACACTTACTTTTAATTGTAAGCAAACCTTCATCTTTTCTGAAATCACCAACTAGAAAGTACCACAATCACACACTACCATAAACAAGATATCACATTAAATAAAACTATGATAAATAAATAAGGTAGACAAAAAGTAATTTCTAAACTTCTAGAATCTATAGCAGTTTGTATTACATTTTGGTAAAAGAAGTACAGTATGTATGTGCAGTTGGGAATTTAGAGAAACATAACAGCTTTTAACTAACACCTTCACTTGACTTAGGGGAACCTTGGTGCATTTGCAGTGGGTTTATACCTTTATGGAATGCAGATGAATTTCTCAGAGTGATTTTTTGTTTTGTTTTGTTTTGTTTTAATTACAATACTGCCTTAATCAGTTTTTTTTTTCAATTAGAATCAATGATTATATATTATTCATATACATAATATAAAATATTTCTCTAAATCATCATATATGACCACTAACAAAGAACAAGGTACTAAAAAAGTTAAGTCTAAGTTCTGTTAGCATTAGTTATCTCTCTTCTAAGTTAGCCTTTAATTTATTGGTATTTGAAGAGTATAGTCACAGGTTTGTGCATATTCTTATGAATTCTTATGTGCATATGAGTTTTCATAGGGTCTGGCAAGAACAAAGTTTGGAGAAGACCAATGGATGATTCAATGAGCTGTTGCAGAACTGTAATTTAGAGCAGTTGCAAGGTCATTAAGAGTTATTTGTCAATCTTCCCTAATGAGCTGCTCAGACTTTTCAGCATTTACGTGTACTGTTGCTGACACAAGTCTCACAGATCATGGTTTGTCACAATTGTTAGTCTCACCTGATTTGAAATGCTTCGACCATCTGTACAGATTTCTCAGTTTCATGGTTTCAACCTTGTACAGTTAACATATTCTTGTAAGCCTATTTGGTGCCTAAACTTTCACTTTGCAAAACTTCTTTCCAAACATGTTACTATTTTTGGTGCCTGCACTGCCTCTGTTCAGTTCACTAGCATCCAAGCAGCTGCTGTAGAAACCCTCAAATGCTGAGAAGTTATAGAAGCAAAATCTTGAAATCACTCATCTCTAAACAAACTGAAAAGATATATTTTTCCCCATTTAAATGTTAAAAAGCTTATGACACTCAGCAAATTTCAATAGATCTGTTTGCAATTTGTGATAATAATACATCTATTACTGAAAAAAAAATCTGGAAAATCTAATGATTTATGAATTTCTATATGCTTCAGCTGCAGATACTCAAAACTGAGAAAATATATACTCAAATGTGACACTATATGTTTGCCAACCTCTGCTCTTGATCAAAAACCTAATTCTGTGCTAAGTGACCCATGATTGGTGCAGTCGTTGTCTGCTTACAGTGTTCTTATACACCTAATTTTTGGAAATCGATCATCACAACTACTCTGAATTAAAACTAATAGGAAAAAGAAACACATGCAAAGTTGTTAGTCAACATTTTGTGGGTGGGGAAAAGAATAAAGGTTCTTAGAAGCTTGTTCCTTCTAGAACAGAAACCAAACCAAAGCGAAAAAAATAAAACCTGCTGGCTAGAGAAGAAAATTTATCAAAAGGGATGAATTCTGGATCTTGATTTGCACTCAAAGAGAAGGTAAAAGATAGAAGAGGGATAACAAATCTATAGTATCTGGAGGGGTTCCAAGGAACTGATTTTGTAACTGAACTTCCGAATTTCCCCTTTTTTCTCACTGTTAATGGTATGTATGAAGACAAACATTTTTAATTTCATTAGTGGAAATGCATTATCGATAATATAATTACTAATATTCCCTATATATGTATATATATAGGGAAAATCAAACAAACAAAAAACAACATCAACAACAACAAAACACCATAAATCCCATCTCCAGATGTTAAAAGCCTTCAACCAGGGAACCAGAAAAGCAGATATTTGTATATGATTCCACAATCAGATGCTAGTTTTATTTGTATGCATTCTTTCAATAATATAACCCAAATGTATTTTACTTGATAAATTTTTATGCAAATCTTACAACATATTTTTCTACCACATGTTGGAACATTTGTGTGAAAAAAAATCCCATCTTTATGTTTGAAATTTATGGGAACACAATTAAAATGAGAGGGGTCCAAAGGTATCAAGATAATTACATTTTTCTAATCTTACTAAACAAGATAAATTACCTGCAGGCCCTCTTATAAAAGATGAAATCTTCATAATAAGTGAATTAATCAAGCAGCAGCTTGCTACTGCACATGCATTTATAACAGGAATGATTCAAAGACTTATTTTATGGGGAAATTAATGGAAACAGGCTTTTCATTCTTCTGCACCAATTGAAAACCTCAGCAACCAGCTGCCCACTTGTCAAGAAAACAGAAAGAAGCTGGAAACAAAGATAAATAAAAACACCTTTTTCCTGGCACTTTTGAAGAGAAAAAGCAGCTCTCATTTACAGCAGCCATCTGTTTGTTATTTAATATGGGTGAATTACATGCTGTAATGAGTTTGTTTCTGCATCACTCAGTGCAATGGAACACAAGTTCACTCTCATAATGTGCAGCAGTTTTTAAAAGCTAATCATTTAATTGGACACAATAGTCAATGACAAATGGAGATGTAAAAACTCAGCCAGCTGTAGAGTGAATATGTAATCATTGTGAAATCATATTATTTTACATGCATAAAGACTCTTTAATAGTAGCTGATATTGGTCAGCACTGCAGACTCTGAAGAATGGAAGAAACATGATGAAAAGCAGTATTTCAAAATCATTCTTAATATAATTGGACTATATTCAAGCACATGCTGTAGCTGCCATTAGGTTTAGGTACTTTATCATTTCCAAATTGTTTAGTGGCCTCTCCCAATTTTTGTTTACATTTGCTTTCAATGTTTATGGTTTGGTAGGCAATCATATACATTATGTTAGGACTCATCTGATTAGTTTCTATTCAGGCTGCCTCATAGCTCCTACTGATTTGCTGCTTGTTTTATTTATAATGCTAAACAAAGAGAAAGTAAAAGGAGTGAAATTCAGGAACAAAAATGGATTCAGGGAATTTAAACTTTGGTTTAGACATCTATTTATAATGTGATAGGGAATTTCTATGTTTTCAGAACTTTACAAAGAATCAAATATATTTTCTAATGTGCAGTTCTTTAAACATTTCACAGATGTAGGCAGTTTGTAAACTTTAGCCAATTTCAGTAAAAGGTGGTCTTTTTCTTTTGTACTAATTTTATGAATTCTTCCCTTGTGAAGACCGACTAAGAATCCTTTCCTTTGGCTTAAAATAAAGCAAGAAAATTATGTTTAATGTTGCAAAAAAACAAGTTAGAGATATTGTATATCTCTGAATAAGGCATGACAGTTCTCTCTTTTGGGTAACTACTGAAAGCAGCCAAGCGGAACCAGGTTGCAGTTTATGTTATAAGATTCAAAGGCTGTGAGTGATTAGATGGAACACATCAGCTTTCTGATATCATGATTAAACGTGTATTTCCATTCCATTTCTCGATGTTACATAAGAGTTTCTGTACTAGGAAGCAATATAGGCAGATATATCCTATAAGTTAAAATATGAAGAGGTAAGAAGTGAGAAACAATATTCACAGGTAAAACTGAAACGGTGCAGTTTATTTACTCCCCACAATTTTAAGGAATTCATAAGGCAGACGGAGAAAAAAAAATAAAAAATAATAATAAAAAAAAGAGGAATGAAAAGAGTATCAACAGCTCTGAGAGATTGTACTTAAAATACCAAATACCAACAGGGGTTTAAGAAACTAGAAAAGAAAGGTGAAAGTGAAGCTACAGAATAGAAGGGTAACAGATAGTTTCACTCTTTAGGTATGAAGGGCAAGATGTAGTAAACAGCTTGTTGTGCCAAAACCATTCACCCAGGAAATACACTAAAGAGAAATGCACTGGAAATTGGAAAAGTTTTTCAAGCACACCTCACAAACACAATCTGCAGGTAAAAACATCATACAATCCCTACCTAGTAGATGATGAACAACCAGGTAAGGAGAGTGCAGTTTAAATCGCTTTTTAATAGAATAAATGAAACTAAAGTTCAGAAAAGCAAATATCAAACTTAGTAATGATGCACACAATATGGAAGACATAAACATTTGTGTGGAGCAAGCACTATCTTCAGTGGCAATGTCCAAAGAAAAGCTGAACCTGTCATGAACTCCCAGGTGGTTGACTGTTAAAGGCGGCAGTGGGTTTTCCAATTAGCGTGGGGAGGATAGTGCAGACAACAATTCCCCTCTACCTGTGGCAATCTGACAGAGTGCTACACTGTGGTGGTTGAACCATAAATTTACAGAAAAAGTATGAATAAATATTCATATTCATAAAAAAGAGAAAAGCTTCAGAAAACCAAATTAAGCTATCTCATGCTCTGTTTTTAATACTAGATTCCAAATATTGAGGACATAGATAAGGAAACATACATAAATTCTCATGACTACATTTGTTTGTTTTTCTGCAAGAGTAATAAAGTAACATAACAGCATATGATGTGATATCCTCACCTAGTCTATCAAGCCAAAGTCTGTGCATTACTTCATACAGAACACTTCATAAACAAACAAACAAACAAAAACCCATACTGATCACAACAGAAAATTCCTATTAAAAGAGATATAACAGTTCCATAAAAATTGCCCACTTTAAATATAAGGAAAACTGAATATTTACAGAATTATAAGAAATTAGTATGCATTGAACATGGGAATAAACTTACTAGTAGGCTACGTATGCATGATGAATAAGTGTAAAAGATGGAAATTACCATTTAATCGTAGCTTACACTAGCAGAACTTGAAGACAAATGAAAGTAAATGATTTTTCAAATGGAACTAACATTTGAAACTGTGTAACTCTTATGATGTAAGAAAAGAATGTATATATCATATCTTACCTTCTAATTTTGCTCAGGTACCCACGTAACACTATTAAAACACTGACATTTGTGATTAGACAAATTAGTTCATCATATTAATGTAGACATTATGAGAAGAATTTAATCTTTGAACTTGTTTCTGAGAATTTCACACTGAAGACTCTATCCTATAAAAAGTTTCCCAGTGAATTAAAAATTCACTATATTAAGTTTCTCGTTTATTTTTTAAATCCTCTTAAAATCGAAACATATACTTTAGACAACTGAGTTTTTGACTTTTCTTCACTCCATTTCTCCCTTTCCCCCTCGCTTTCTTCTGTCACATCTAGTATGTATAAGGAGTCAGTAAAAAAGTGTTTTACTCCTATGTTTTCTATTTGCTAGTGGAATATATCATATCTGATATCAAAGAATGTAAAATTGAAGGCAATATCCCTTGAACACCAAGGACAGGGTTTATGTGGCAAGGGTTTAGTAGCAGGAGGGCTGCGGGGGCGACCTCTGTGAGAAAACTCTAGAAGCTGCCCCATGTTAGATAAGCCATTTCCAGATGGCTCCAGATGGGACCAGCCACTGGCCAGAACCAAGCCAGTGAGCAACGTTGGGTGTCCCTCTGTGAAATCAAATTGAAGAAAGGGAAAAGAGCTGCTGGGCAACAGCAGCTGAGAGAGAGCAGTGAGAACCAGCCCTGCAGGCCCCAAGGTCAGTGCAGAAGGAGGGCAGGAGGTGCTCCAGGCTCCAGAGGAGAAGTTCCCCTGTGGTCTGTGGAGAGGCCCCTGGTGGAGCAGGCTGGCCTTCTGCAGCCCATGGGTCCCACAGCAGAGCAAATTCCCATGCAGCAGCCCATGGAGGAGCCCACAGTGAAGCAGACAGATCTGGCCTGAAGGAGGCTGCCGCCTCTGGAAATCCCCTCCTAGAGCAGGCCCCAGGCCAGAGCTGCAGCCCATGAAGAGGAGTCCACACAGGAGCAGGGAGTCTGGGGGAAGCTGCTGTCCGTGGGGGTCCTGTGCTGAAGCAGTTTGCTCTTGAAGGATTGACCCCATGGTACAGACCCATACTGGAGCAGTTCTTGAAGAGCTGCTGCCTGTGCAGCAGCAGCCCATGCAGGACCAGTTTGGGAAGGATGGCATCCTGTGGGAAGGACCTCATCCTGGAGCAGGGGCAGAGAGTGACCATGAAGGAGCAGCAGATTATGAAGTGTTATGGACTGATCACAACCCCCATTCCCCTTCACTGCTCACAGGAAGAAAGGAGAAAATAGTGGATGGGAGGAAGGTGTTTTTAGTTTGCTTTTTGTTTTTCACTGCTGTATTCTGTTAGAAATAGGCAATAAATTACATTAACCTTCCTATGCTGTTTTGCTCATGATGATAATTGTTGAGTGATCTCCCTATCCTTAGCTCAACCCCTGAGTCCTTTCCATCATTTTTCTCCCCCCTTCCTTTTAAGGCGAGGAAGTGAGAGACTGGCTAAGGTAGAGTCCAGCTATGTAGCAGGGTAAAATCACCATAGATGTCCAAAGTCCATGTAAAATTTAGAAAGCAGAGCACCAGTGAAACTCAAATATTTCAGCAATCTCCACATACATAACATCCAAATAAAATCTTCTTAGGCATATAGGACGTTGACATTCCCTTTTGAATTCATATGGAAGTTCTGTACATTAACAATATGGATTCTATTTGATCATACTGTCATTGTCAAGTGCCAAAACTTCCTCTGGGTTCCCTTCTGAATGGACAGACTTATTTTTAATCAATCACTTTGTTTAGAACTAGATTGCAAATCACTTCCTGAAATTACTTGGTGATAGTACAGCAGACAAGAATGAGTACAGCCAAGATCTGTACATCGCTGGAGGGAAGGTGTACCATTCAGAGGAACCTAGACAGGCTTGAGAGGGGTCAACAAGAACCTCGTGAAGTTCAACAAGGCCAGATGCAAGGTCTTACACCTGGGTCACAGCAGTCCCAAGCACAAATACATGCTGGGCAGAGAATGAATTGAAAGCAGCTCTGAGGAGAAGTACCGGGGGGGTGTCGGTTGATGAGAAACTCAACATGAGCTGGCAATGTGTGCTTGCAGCCCAGAAAGCCAACTGTATCCCAGTCTGTATCAAAACAAGAGGCTAGCAGGTCGAGTGAAGTGATTCTCCCCTTCTACTCTGCTCCTGTGAGACCCCACCTGGAGTATGGTGTTCAGCTGTGGGGTCCCCAGAACAAGAAGGACATGGAAGTATTAGAATGAGTCCAGAGGAGGACCACAAAGTTGATCAAGGTGCTGGAGCATCTCTCCTACAAAGACAGGCTGAGAGAGCTGGGGTTGTTCACCCTGGAGAAGAGAAGGCTTCAGGGAGACTTTATAGTGACCTTCCAATACTTAGAGTGGGCCTACAAGAAATCTGGAGAGGGATTCTTTATGAGGGTGTGTAGTGATAGGATAAGGAGTAATGTTTTTAAACTAAAAGAAGGTAGATTTAGACTAGATAGTGGGAAGAAATTCTTTCCTCTGAGGGTGGTGAGGCACTGGAGGAGGCTGCCCAGAGAAGCTGTGAATGTCCCCTCCCTGGCAGTGTTGAAGACCAGATAGGACGGGGCCCTAGGCAACCTGGTTTAGTGGAAGGTGTCTCTGCTCATGGCAGGAGAGGAGCTTGGAATTAGGTGATCTTTAAGGTCGCTTCCAACCCAGACCATTCTATGATTCTATGAGAGCCACTTATGAGCATCTGCCCCTATTGAATGGGACTCAGATCTACCAATATCTACTTAAAGAAGATTTCACCTCTGCCTCAGTTACTAAACCTTAGCCCAGATACATGAGGGGCTCAGTGCTATCACTGAAGTTATGGGGAACTGGATGGTATTGAGAAACTGATAGACTGCATAGCTAGCCCTGACTTTAACTGATAACCACATTATAATCCCATTATAATGCCAAAACACACCTCCATCCCAAAGGCTACCAGCCTCCAAGGTGCGACCACCCCTCACTGAGCATGCACTCTGAATTTCTCTGAGCTTTTACCTTTAAACCAAGGTGAGATAAATTTATACCAATCACAACGAAGACACATATGACTAGAGTCACTCAAGCTCCACCTAAAAGTAAGAAAATAGTATAAGATGGCCCAAGAGAAGGGAAATTAGAGGGAAGACACCATCTCAGACAAGTTGGAAGGACACCACTGACTTCTGGGATCAGTCGACGGGCTGAACCTCTCTTCACCTCCTATAGAGACAACTATTGGGTGAGATTCAAACTCTCAGTTATACTGAGTGCTTCCCCGGGAAACCTAACATTCTCTATAGAGTTGTTTCATAAGTTAGCACACATGTAGTTGGTTGTGTTAGTCATATTCTTGGTATTTGCACATGTTGTAGACAGTGTATTTATCACCAGCAATCCAAAAAAACTCGTACACCTGTTGCTTCAATAAACTACACCAGTCATTTACTAGACTGAAAGTGTATTGCTCTATTTGTGAATCGGAGATCATGATTAATGCGACTGGACTTATAGAGCTGATTGTACTATTTGTTCATCTGTGATCATGGTAATTCAATATACATTGAATGCAACCGTACCAAATTGGGCAGCACTCAGAGTCTATGCTCAGCTGCCCCCAGCCCCTCTGATATCTGAGGACAAGCTGAAACACAAGGGGGGTTAGGTCCTACAAAACTTCCTTACCCTTTAACACAAGAGTGGGAAGCATGACCTCTGTTTGAAGGTGCAATCAGGCCATTACACTTGTGGGTGCAAGTTTTAAGAAGTGCTGAGCTATGTACTCTTAGTGCTCATTTCTCATACTCAGTAGTTTTTGTGTGTCTTGATTTATACTTATGGCAGCAATATTTTTAAAACTTGATAACGATATTTTAAAAAAATCTAAAATGTTTCTGTGTTCATGAGGGTCATCAAATCAAAGTTTAGAGACAAAACTTTTTTTTTTTTTTTTTCCCCTGTGACCCAGAAAGAAGAAAAAAAATGTAAAATGAGAGTCACACCAAATTAAATATTTTTTTCTTTTAAGATTCCATTAGAAGTAGAAAAATATAGGTTCCAGTAAAATTCTAAGCACTTTCTGGCTATAGGGAAAAAAGAAAAAGGGAAAAGGAATACATTTTATATCATAGGTAACAAATAAAAGAAAAAAATTTCTTCACCTCCAGAACAAGTACTGGCCACAAAACTAGTTCATTCTTTTGAGATAACTACAGGCTAAAGTTACATCTAGTCATCCCAGGAATGGAGTTAAAAAAATAAATTTAGGCTTTTGCCATGTTTTCAATAATATTATAGTAGAATTTAGATAGCAGCATTTAGAAAATAAAAGAACTGCCATGTCCTAAAGAGCTTTTATTGTGACAATGAACCCCTGTTCATGTTGAGGTTTCCACCTATAGGTGAAAGAAAAATATCACTTCCTTTCAACACAATATCTAAAAGTCTGAAATAATAAGATTACTTATTAGTACTTTTTGTTGTTGTTGTTGTTGTTGTTGTTTTAACTTGAAAACGATGAAGAGTTTTTTTTTTTAACTGGTAGTATTGTATACATAAACTTTATATTTTGCATGAATTTCACAAAATAATCGTACTGTTTTACAACAATTAACTATAATCCTTGAGCATTAGTCAAATTATTGTAAGATTATTTTTTTTATATATATACTCTGAAAATGTTTCCTTAGACTTTTTTTTTTTTTAGTTCTTGCTTACAGATCAAAACATTGCATGAAGTTTTTCTTCTCAAATTAAAACAGGTTTTTAACATTATCTTTTTCATTTTAAATGTTTGTTTCAGCGTCCTCTATAAGCTCAAAACTGGGATTTGAAAGGTACATAGAGGAGCACCCAAATAACATTTAGAGGAACACTGAAACAGAATAATTGCCTGATTTATATGGAAAATGTTATTTTTAATTAGAGTTGGGTGCTTAACCTGCTTAGATATTGCCCCAATGACTGTGATAATGAGTGTTTTAACAGTGAGAGACACATGATAAGCTGTCTCAGTTCTTTGAAATCTAAAATAAGAGGACTTGGTCTATTGAATCTGCTATTTTAGTAGATCAGGTTGGTCAAAATTTCAGATTACAGAAAGAACTGTGCCATAATTCTAAACATAGCCAAGAGATAAGATTCTATTTGCAAAGATTAATAACTCTACAAGTTCATCCATTTCCTTTTTTATGGTAAGTCAGAAAAAAGATATCAGATAATGTTTGCATAAATCTAACATAAAAATTAGAGTAAGACATCTAAAATTTAAAATAAATGTTATCAGACTGTCACCAGTACCTTCCTCTACGTAGGAGCAGCTCAGGCCATAAAGAATTGACTAGAGATGAGCTCATATAGCTCATTACTTGTAAGTAGAATAGTTTGTTTCTATTTTCATTTCATTACCACATAGAAACAAATTAAAAAAAAATAATTAAAAGAATTTATCAAGCAAAAGAGAAGCACAAGTTGATAGAGATGAGAATCCAAACTTCTGTGGCCTCCGTGGGTTTATTGGTGTTGTATTTTCTTGGATAAGAGAAAATGAGAGACTGAGAAATCAACAACAGGACCATGTGCCTAGAAAGACCATTGCTTCTTAAGACTTTTTTGAGCAAAAACCTCTCAGTGGAGAGTTTTATGTATATATTAAAATATCAATAATTTTCTATTACAGTTGATCTTACTGTGTTACAAATCTGAAAAATTAGAGCAAGGCTATTTTAGATAAGTCAGCAGTAATGTTTTATGCTATATGAACTGACATTTTGCAGGCACCAGAGATTCAATTAGATAAGCTATTTCAGTATCTGTTAAAGATTGTAAACATTTTCCAAAAATGTGCTCTATATATTGTACATTATGTGACATAATGTTACATTATGAAGTCTGATAAAATGCCAAACAAAAATTATATTTTATTTAGGCACTAGTGTATGCTGCCTATAAATGTTCATGCCAGCTGCATGAATCTGAGAGCAGAATTTGTAATGACATAGACACTGCCTAATCTAGGGTAAATCTTTTACTCCCTTCTAGTGGGATCTTTATCAGCAGTGACCCAGAATGACAACCAATCATTGAAACAAAAAACTCATACACAGAGACTGAAATGTTAAACAAGTCTGTCCTCCTCCCACTTGATAGGTATGTCTCTGTTCTCAAAATGTTTCCAGCTGAATGTTTGGATACATTATGTTTAAATCTTACACAGATGGAGAGAAAAGGGAGGCATTGTTTTTCCATTTTCTGTGCCTTTATCCTTCCCTCCTCAGAACTGCATGGACAGATTCTTAGCTTGTATGAATCTTTGCAACCCTATGAAGCCTACTGCAAAGCATATTTCCCACTGTTATCTGCTCAGAGGGATGCTTATGCCTGAGAGTTTTTCACATCCTAATTATTCTTTAGCAGAAGAATATTCTCTTTCTCTCTCTTTTTTTTTTTTTTTTTCAAAACACAGACTGTCATGGACATACATCTAGTTGTATTTTTACCTATCTTGACAAAACATCTCTAATGTTATCCCTTTCAGTTTTCTAACAGAAAATTGTCATGAGATTACAACACAGTATTTTATTTCAACGTTATTTATAGCTCTGATCTTTGCCTTCAAATAGTGTTCATCTATTATGATTTTTTTTTTTTTTAGGATCTTATCTCTTATTATGTTGTGAAAACATCTTGAATTACATTGTAATTATTTGTTTTCTGTCTCGTAATGTTATGTTACAGGTAAAACTGTGACTGACCTTAACTGAAGCTACAGGAATGAACCATATACCACCTATCTTTTCATGCTAGTATAATGAACCTTACAAGGAGAAGAACCAAGAGTGGCAAACATTCTCCCCTGGGGTGGACAATTCTAGGAGGAACTGAAAAGATATGTATGAGGATGAGGATACGGAACCTTAAGTCTGCCTCCTATAATACGCCAAATAGAACAATTCACAAGGGAAAAGATAAGCCATGTATTATAAAAGGATGCAACAAAATGATTTCCCCTAAAGCAAAAGGAAAGCAAGAAAAGAATTGTGACTGTGTGTCCCTGGGCTTCTCCTAACACGACTAAGTCTAAAAGCTCAGTCTCACCCTGTGTAGAGATTTTAATCTGGTTTAGATGTTTTGCCTTTGGACTGCTTTAATAAATTTTGCTGATAGTAATAGGAAATCCAAGAACCTATATGAATAGTGTGATCATTGTAAACAGTGGAGGAAGTTTATCGTAATATTTATTTACATAACTACAAATGAAGTAAAGCAAATAATTAGTGTTGTTGTTGTTGTTGTTTTTTAATGTTAAAAGATGAGAGAAGTTCAAGGAAAACAAGAATAAGAAAAGAAAACAATCCCCCCCCCCCAAAAAAAAAAAGCTGAAGAATCAATAGAGGTGTTGATCTATTCAGTATTATGTTGCAGCTTCAGGGGTTTGGGATGCATTTTGTCTCTTTCATATGTCTGTAGTTATAATGGAGAGATGATATAGACTCCAGTAACTTATGGGGTTTATCTCAAACATGTGAGTGCCTCATAACTTATTAGTACCAGAAGCCACGATGAGTTATGTCACACTTCTCTTGTCTAGCCTCCAAAGCTTGTAACTCACTAAAAACCATAAGAACTATAATTAATTCAGCACATTTTTTCAATCTTACTGATTTGTATCCCGATTTGCAATTTTTTCTTACACTTCCCCAGTGATACATGAAAACTAGAAATGAATACAAGAACGTGAGGCTAATGCAATCTCTCTAACCTACTGTTCTCTGCATAGCCAAGAAAGTACTTCTCCTTGTCTTCAATTTCTTTTCATAAAGGACTAAGAAACTGCAGAACTTTACAAGATCTATTCTTAAAACTGTAAGGTTTTCAAGATGCAAAGTATTTAACTGATTCGCAGTGGCTTTCAAAAGCCCTGGAGAGGAGTCTGCAGCTAAGAAATTTTCTTGGTTCTTTAAACATCGTTAACTTATGATCCAGAAACTTTGCAATCTACAGTTATTTGATCTCAGTGTACCATCACTCAGAGTGGGCTTTATTATTATTATTATTATTATTATTATTATTATTATTATTATTATTATTATTACAACAACTATAATCTTTAGAAGGCAACATATGAAGACTGTGCAACAGACTGGCATATTATGAAAATTATTATCTAGAGATGATACTGTACCTTTAAATACAGTGAAATCTGGTTTTAGAATACTTACAAGGAAGCTGGGCTGACTGTTTTCATTAGAAGTCATTGAATGCTACTGTATTTATTTAGCTACATCAACTAATTGCCAGTGAATAAGCTCAGTAGAATAATTCATTATTTACAAAGAAAGAAAATGACAAACAGTTATGACCTGTAATTTCAGCTTCTCTAAGATACTATACAAGTAACCAGAATTTCTTCTCACCAAACTCTGTTGCACTTAACTGGGAAGGTTTTAGTGGTAAGCGGGCTGCAGGCTGGTTTCTGTGAGAAGAGCCCAGAAACTGCCCCATGTTAGAAAGAGACAGGGACCAGCCGCTGGCCAGAACCAAGCCAGTGAACAACGTTGGGTGTCCCTCTGTGAAATCAAATTGAAGAAAGGGAAAAGAGCTGCTGGGCAACAGCAGCTGAGAGAGAGCAGTGAGAACCAGCCCTGCAGGCCCCAAGGTCAGTGCAGAAGGAGGGCAGGAGGTGCTTCAGGCTCCAGAGGAGAAGTTCCCCTGTGGTCTGTCCCCCTGCAGCCCATGGGTCCCACAGCAGAGCAAATTCCCATGCAGCAGCCCATGGAGGAGCCCACAGTGAAGCAGACAGATCTGGCCTGAAGGAGGCTGCCGCCTCTGGAAATCCCCTCCTAGAGCAGGCCCCAGGCCAGAGCTGCAGCCCATGAAGAGGAGTCCACACAGGAGCAGGGAGTCTGGGGGAAGCTGCTGTCCGTGGGGGTCCTGTGCTGAAGCAGTTTGCTCTTGAAGGATTGACCCCATGGTACAGACCCATACTGGAGCAGTTCTTGAAGAGCTGCTGCCTGTGCAGCAGCAGCCCATGCAGGACCAGTTTGGGAAGGATGGCATCCTGTGGGAAGGACCTCATCCTGGAGCAGGGGCAGAGAGTGACCATGAAGGAGCAGCAGATTATGAAGTGTTATGGACTGATCACAACCCCCATTCCCCTTCACTGCTCACAGGAAGAAAGTAGAAAATAGTGGATGGGAGGAAGGTGTTTTTAGTTTGCTTTTAGTTCTCAGTTCACTGTTAATAATAAAAAATAAATTACATTAATCTCCCTATGCTGAGTCTGTTTTGCCTATGATGGTAATTGGTTGATTGATCTCACTGTCCTTATCTCAACCCATGAACCTTTTTTGGGGGGAAGGGGCGAAGGGGAGATTCGAAGTGAGAGAGCAGTGTGGTGGAGCTGAGCTACCTATTGGTGTGAAACCACCAAACAGTTATATATACTCCAGTATATTGAAAAATAAATCCAAAGATTACATGGAATTACACAGGTAGTTATTGTCACTGTTGTTATATTGTGGTAGTGAAGAGTCTATTAGAGTGCTATTTTGAATGGCATAGTTTAGTTCCTGTTTCCTAGCTATCCTTTGCTGTATTTTTTTTTCCAGTTCATTAATATAATGTAGAGAGATTACATGTGCCAATTAATATAAATAAAGCTGTAAAAAACCTCTCTAGCACTTAAAAAAAAAAAATGTTATATTTGAAATTTCCTTCCCTTCACTTTTTTATTATATCTCTGGTTGTGGTCATTTGTCCTACATTTCAAAGGGCATGAGCTTATTATTGGTTTCTGGCACTATTAAAAAGTACATTTGAAAGGATTTATATGTTTTGATAAAAAAGTATTGACGCAAGAATAAAGAAGTTACATTTAAGCTCTTTGTTGGAAGGAATAGGTGACCTAGACTAGGTAATGTGTATCTCAGACATAGGGCTGTTACTTTGTAGGGTGCCTTCCTGAGTGTTCAGAGGCAATCTGGCAAGGTTAAAGTAAGATTATTTGTAAGGAATCTTCAGGCATAAGTAAAACAGGATGGAATTTGGGTGGCTGCTTCAACCTTTAATGTGTCACATAGGGAATATTCATTATGGTGTAGTCTTTCATTGGAATCATACCAATAGAAGCTCTCATAATGTATGCACTCATGAGGTAGATTTCAGATTGATTGATCAGTCCTAATTCTTAGGATGCCTTGCAAAGCTTGACTTTGAAATTTTAAAATATATTTTCTTAATGTAATTTCAGTGGGATTTTTAGCAGGGAAAAAAAAAAAAAAAGAGCAACACATTGGTGTTTTGTCACATAATTCTAAAAATGCTCAATTAGAGACAAAGGTGTGAACCTTAACCACCTAGAACTTCAGCACAAACTCCTTGAACTAAACCAGATGATGACTAAGGACAAAAGTAGTTGCCTTCATGTCAAAATGGTGGGTACCATTCACAGGTAGTCCAAACAGCAGTAATGAATACAACTTTATGAAGTAGGTACTAAGTATGGGCCATTTCTATCCAGCCTGCCATCTTGTCTCCAGAAGACATATGGGAATTTCAGTGATAGTTTCCTCAGTTGCATACTCTTTTGCATGATCAACTCCAAGCCAATAGAAATGGGAATGATAAGGAGATCAAATTTTCCACATAGGAATGAATGCTTTCTCTGATGGAGAAAGAGAGGTTTCAAATAAGCGGTGTGTTATCTCTCATATGTCTGACCACAAATGTAAGTGGAGAAACAATAAGGGATAAATTGGGGTTATTGTGTGCTCTTAGCTCAAAAGAATCCTTTAAATTGCTCTTTTTTCTTAAGACTCGTTCTTCAGAACACATCGTTCTAGCAAATTTTTACACAGAAAAAAAAAGGTAACAAGGTTCTGAAGCTTGGTTTACTCTACTGAAGATTTGGGTTGTATTATTAGTTTTTGTAACATCTTAGGGAAGTAGGAAATTTCAGAAAAAGATTATAAAGGTAAAAAAAATCAGTAATATCACTAACTAGAAAATGATTTAGTATGCAGCTCTCTAAAGTTAATAGATATACTAGCTTAGTACATAGTATTAGCTCTCTCATAGTAGCACTGGTGCAAATTTTTGGCATCAGTAAGAACATTTCCCCAAGATCCTCTGCAAATTTTGTGTTAAGTAATCTAAAGTGAGTGAGATAAGAAAATACAGTGCACGCACATAGTTCATAGCTAGATTTGTTAATAAGCCAGGAATTACATGCATCAGGTAAAAGTGAAATCCTTAAGATTCTGAAAGTAAGGATTTATAGCCCCAATCAGACATGCTTTTTTGATCATAATACAGTGATTCTGGCTATACTAGTCTTATATGCAAAGGTTTTGGTAGTAATGGGGCTGCAGTAGAGGTCTCTGTAAGAAGAGTTCAGAAGCTGTCCCATGTTAGGTAAGAGTCAGTTCCAGCCAGCTCCAGTAGGGACCCACAACTGGCCAAAGCTGAGCTAAGGAGCAATGCTGGTGACACCTCTCTGCAAGCATATTTAAGAAAGGGAAAATATGCTGTGCAACAGCAGCTAAGAGAGGAGTGAGAAAATGTAGCAAAAAATAATCCTGAAGACACCAAGGTCAGTGAAGAAGAAGGGGCAGGAGATGATCCAGTTGCTGGAGCAGAAATTCCCTGGCAGCCAATGGACAGGCCCATAGTGGAGCAGGCTTTCCCCTTGCAGCCCATGGGGTGCCATGGCAGAGCAGTTTTCCACACTTCAGTCCCTAGAAGAGCCCCCAGTGGAGCAGGTGGCTTGAAGGAGGCTGCAGCCCATGGAGAGCCCACACAGGACAGACTCCAGGCTGGAACTGAAGCCTGTGGAGAGGAACCCCTGGTGAAGCAAGAGGTCTGGCAGGAGCTGCTGCCCTTGCAGGACCTATGCTGGAGCAGGCTATTCCTGAAGGACTGCATCCTCTGGTAGATACCCATGCTGGAGCCATTCTTGAACTGAAGCCTGTGAAGCCTGTGAATGTTTTATCAGTTCAGGAAGGATGGCATCCCATGTAAGGGACCCCATGCTGGAGCAGGGGAAAGGAGGAAGAGAGTGAAGATGAAGGAGCAGCAGATGATGGAGTGTTATGGACTGACTGCAATATCCATTCCTGGCTCAGAGAGGTAGAAGTGTGTGTGTGGGGGGCGGGGGGGGGGGGGGGGGGTGGAGGGGGGTTTGTTTCCTTTTAGTTCTAACTGTTCTATTCTCTTAGTAATAGTCAATAAATTACATTAATCTCCCTGTGCAGAGTCTGGTTTGCCCATGATGGTAACTGGTGAGTGATCTTTCTCTCGTTACCTCAACCCTTGAGCCATTTTTTTTTTTTTTTCATCGTATTTTCTCCTGCTGTTCTGTTGAGAAGTGAGAGTGAGAGAGTGGTGTGGTGGAATTTATCTAGCCTTCAGTGTGAAAATAACACACGGGGCCATTTCAAAGGATTTCTATTTACGTGGATAGGTATGTGAAAAAATTCTACTATATCAAAGAATCGTAACATAAGTGCATGTGACACCAAGCAGTTTCCCTTTCTACTGTTCACCAAACATTCAGAACTGAATTAAAACTCCTTTGTTTCCAATAAATATTAAAAAAAAAAAGCAACAAAAACACAGAATATGCAAGAGTTAGTTTTCATGGAATTTATATTTATACACGGTATAAATACATTTAAAAATAATAAAAAAGAGAAATATTTAACTTTCTATGCTAAAAAAAAAAAGCAAGTCAATTTATTTATCCTTTTTTTTTAAAAAAAATAATATTATTGTTACCCTTGTGACAATGTTAACTGTTAACAGTAACTGTTTACACAAAACATGAACTGAAGTAATAGAATTTTAAAGAGTTAGGAAATTTGTGTCATCTTGCTGAGTGAGCAGATATATATATATGTATATAAGCTTGCCAAACCTGTGAGCAATGATAAAGGAGCTTAATTAAAGTTCATGGACAAATTAAAAGTGAGGAAAAAATAGAACATCAAGAACTACATTAAAGAAGAAAACTTGTATCTTAAAAAGAGTAGACCCAAAGGTATCGGTACAGTAATAAGTAACACGAGGGGTGACCATCAACCAGAAGATAAAATGGAGTAATATGGGGTATAGAACAAGCTGTCCAGGTGTAAAGTCTGTTACTCTGTGTCTCAAGATTACCACTGAAGACCTCCAACTCAGCTGTCTGGGAAAGGATATCTTTTGCCTACGTCAAAGAAAGATCCCATGAAAGTATCACCTGTTTGATACCAGATTGATTTTTGTTTATTTTTCTCACAGCAATGCTATAATTCTATGTTCTCGTATGCCTTTTCTTAAGTTTTCAGATCTGCTTAATAAAAAAATTCAAGGTACATACTTCTTGTAACAGAAATAAAGAGTACTTTGTTGAAGGAAAGAAAACAGATTTTGATAGTCTGAGTTATTTTAGTATTCATGAGACTGACTTTTCAGGAAGATAATATGTTTTTTCAGGATGCTTTGGTCTTTGCAAAAAAAAGTGGTCTGATGTCTATTTTCCATATACCCTAACATTTCTTACAATTTTTTTTTTTTTCTTCTATTCTTTCCTCCCCCCTGTTCTGGTTGATGACATCATGATCTGAATATATTGATCCATAACTGTGGATAGAATGCAATGATAATCATGATAGTTTTCCTCTAGAGAAAAAAATGGACACTTCTAGAGATCGGTTCATTCAATTTTTGTGTATATATATTTATGTCTTAATAGGTAGTTCATTAGAGATGTTTACACTGTCTGATGCTCATTGAGTGGAATCTCTTGCTGTTTCATGATAATGGAAAACTGATGAAAATTTGGTGTTTAAAGAAGTTAATATTAACAATTTTTATCACCCATGCAGTTGTTCTGCTTTGTGGTGAGAGCAGCTGCAACAAGACTGTGGTAAAGGTAAAATGGGCAGTGGATCAGAGACCACTCAGTAACCTCTATTAATTACCTGCCCTGACAACTGCTTTGTTTACGCACAGAGACAGCTATGATTTCATATATTGTCTAAATTTTCAGAAAATACCTGAAACAGTTATTATTTATCAAATCAGGACAATAATTCAGTTTTAATTGCGGGACTTCTAATAATGTTTGATTTTAAACAACTAGCTCTGTATCAAGTTAAAATTATTGGGATGATTAATGTAAAAATGTTAACGTGTCACTTGCTTCTTTTCTTCACCTTCTCCCATGAAGGACACAGTATTACGGAAGATACGAAATGTCCCTCAATACCACTTATGGTATGTTCTGGGACTTTTTCCATTTACTTTTTAAATTTTTCCTTATTTTGTCTTCTGATTATCTTTTCACTTTTCTCCATTTCTAGGAATAAACAGAAAAGTTTAAAGAGAAGGAAATTGGAAGTATTAAAAATGGAACTTTAAAGAAATGGGGGAAAAAAAAAAGATGAAAAGACCATTGAAGCAATTGAAAATCCAGCTATTGTGATAAAGTATAATATTCCTGTCAGATTTTCAGGGTGTCATGGTCTTTCATTTTCTCATGGACAGTACACACGACAACCTCTCATTTTTTGATAGTCATGTGAAATTTACATAAACATATGTAGGTAATTTCTATTTCAAAATGTTTCTAAATATTTTCTCTGCCTAGCATAAATCCAGTATTTATTTTAACTTTGAGCTTCTTAAGACCTGAATTGGGAAACTTGTTTTAAAAATCATATCGTTTTAAAATCTTACTCATCTGAATGCAAGTGCCTTACAAGCTCATACAATGTTGGTTGTTTATAAAGCCTTAGATATTCAAATCATTTTTATGTTTTCTATTTGTTATGCAAATTTTTAAACTTTATATATCAAATGATTTATCTTCATTAATACAAATTTCACTAACAGGATTTACAGGAATAGATGTGTACTCTAAAGATGCACATTCTTAGTACCTGGAATTATTATAAAAGCATAAAAATAGTGTGTAATGCTTCACTCTAATCAGACTCATTTTTATGTGGTTGTTGAAAGGTTTTTTACATTCCATTCTATGTCTGGAGGTCTGTGTATAAAACTGGTTTAGGAAAAAAAAAAAAAAGTGAAGACACCTGCTGGCTTATAACACAAATACTAAAATATCTTAGAGCCTGCTGAAAGGAGAATTGGAACAATATGTCATTACTAAGGCTCACTTGCAAGTTCTAATGTATTATAATGAAAACAGTATGACAAACCTAATGAGACAGTGAAGATTTGGGTAATTGTTCCTACAATGTATGGTAACTTTTCCAGCCGTTATTGGCAAACATAAAACCTAATGAGACTTTATTAATTTAAATGCAGTACATCTGCAAAACATTTCCTTAGTTGCAGTCTCCTCTGATAATCTTCCTTCCCACATGTACTTGATCCTTTTAAGTTAATTGTTCTGCATAGTATACTTTCTAAACAAAACATATAAAATGCTTACCATAAATGTGCATTAACTCCTTTTGCCAGGCTTACTTTTTGTGGGTACACTATCCAGCACTGGTTGGATAGACTACAGTTTCTTTTCTCTGTGTGAAAATGTATATAACACAGCCTGTATTTTTTAGAATATGACTAAAGCTGTATCTTATAGACCCAATTCATCACATTACTTTTCTAAGAGTTCTATAGAAGAAATTCCGACTTTGAAAGAGTAATATTTACTATGACTGAGTAGAGTCAATACAGTCATACTTCACAACTACAATTATTTTTTTTTCTGTACAAGCTTGTTAAAAAATAAAATATATATCATGCTTGTTATCTGTCTTTTTCTTTTTTTTCAACTTAATAAAGCCAAAACATTTTAAAGATTTCATAAATAATCTACCATGTGACGTAAATTTTAATTGTTTTACATTTCTTAATCTAGACAAGCATAAAAACATCAATAACCAAGTTTCCTTACTATAATTTCTTTAAATAACCAATGATTAAACTGCACTATGAAACGGTGATTTCATCAGGATTTTCGTTGATTTATTGATCTTGGACCATTCTGTGAGTTTTGTTTTTGAATTCAGGCATGTCCTCGTGGCTACATAATCAGCAGCTCAGGTTCAACGTATCTGAAACAAAGGTCTTATTCTTTCCTTCCATATTACTATTCTGCTCTATTTTAGCCACCAAAATGTTTCGGGTCCAGAAATTGAGTATTGTCTTTGATCTGAACCTCCTTCTGAAATCTCATATTTGGCCTACCTGTACTTTTTCCGCATCTCAGACCAAAAGGTCTGAGACCTTTTTCATGCAACCATGTCTGAATTCATTTGTTAAATGTTCAGATAAACTTTCTTAATACTTGCATTAATACTTTTGCTATAAACATCTATAATGCTACACCACTAGTCTACAAAAAGCATCAGTAAGACCACAACTGAGGATGACATTTCTTCTTTTTTTTTTTTTTTTGCTGTTATTATTACTATTATTTTAATATTTCAGTAATCCTTTATCCAATTTTGAGGTTTCAGTTTCCTTAGGGTAGAACCTGTCTTCCTGCATCATGTTTGTATTATGGGTGTACTTAAGGGATACGGGTGGATTTATTTGTGATAAATAACCAAGACAAGGATATATAAATATAGGCTAGTTACCTCATTCTGTATACTCCATGGAAAGAGATAGGCACCTTATAAGAGAGGAAGGATCAGATGATACGTTCTGAATGCACTATTTCTCTCCACTACCTATAAAAGCAGACAATGGTAGCTAGCTTAGATGTACATTTCAGATACATATATGTCAGGTATGATGAATCCCAAACATAACATTGCAAAAAACTTCACTGTCTTCCTTCTTTTCATAATTTTATACATCATATTTTCTGTAACCTGAGAGATCTCTCAAATAAATTTGTGCTATTTTTAATATGAAATATTTCTTAAAATTATGTAAAATGCTGTCTGTTAATAATTATTTCCATGAAAAGAAATATATACAGAAATGTTGCCATTGCCATTGACTAATCTGTTACTCGGTTGCTCTGAATTAGAAATGCTTCAGATAAACCTGATTTCTGGTTCGTTCTATCCATCTACTGCATTTAGTTTTTCAAGTTACAATATCATAAAAGGATGACAAGAAAAGTCTTGACTTTGCAGTCCTGGATGAAAGAGCATTTCTGGATGAAGGTACCCATAACACACTGCCAAATCATGGCACAAAAAGCAATAGACCTGTCATGAAGTTCAAAAATTATATTGTCTCTGTTAGAATAACTGTGAAGCGATCATGTTTGTTTTTCCATTGAATTTTGCAGGTTGTTTTAGATTTATAGCATGGATTTTTATTAGAGTTCGTAAAACTTTAGGGAATGCAGTCATCTTTATCAATTATTCTTGCACTTGTTCAGGTAGTCCTGCACCACAATAACACAAATATGCCCAAAATAATGGAATAATTTGTCTTAATTGTGAATCATACTCTCACATGCCCTAAACTCATTCTAAGAGACAGGACACAGTCAGGACTCAAAGCCAAAACAAGCTGCACAGTTAGAAAGCACACAGCAGGACAACAGCACTCATGTGTCTGCAGGAGGCACTAATAAAAAGAAACAATATTTTTTTTCAGCCTAATTTCTATTGGAACCACATTTGGCAACAGTAAGACTCTGATCTGAACACTGCACTCATTTGGTGAAATCATGGAACGTAAACCCTTCTGCTCTGACTAATTGAAACTTTTTTTTTTTTCCTACAAAATGGCTGAACTCCTTAAGTAAGAACTCTGCTCCCTCTGCGGTTTGAACTGGGAGTGTTTGGTGATATGACAAAGGTGAAATCGTAAGTGTCTCTCTGCCTGTGCTAGTCTTAATTGGTTGCTGAGGATTATACAAACTAGTAATTTACTGTTGTAATTAACATCCTAACAGAGGTGAGATTATCTGAAGGCAGATATAGTATTGTATAAACACTCTTAACCAGTTTCCAATGACACATTAATACTACCAACTTTCTTGTGACCTTTACCATATAGATACCAATATTTAATTTCTTTCCCTTCCTGTGTCTGAATGTTGTTAAAATGCTGAATATTTTTACAAGTATTAGAACAATACAATTTGGTTATACTGATTCTCCTTAGTTCTAGCAACAGGCAATATATCTGAAAAGACAGCTTTAGAATTGAACTTTGCACAGAAGCTCTTATGCAAACCTTCCCAGAAAAGTATTCCAGATTTCTCAGTTTGTGATACTGCACCATTCATACGCCTACACACATCCAAAATAGGGTGAAAGGAGTGTCAGCATTTAGCAGACCCCTGTGGGCTGACCGTAAAGTATATAAAACACCCAGTAGGAAAAAGAAAGGGGGCGAGGGGAGTAGCTAATCTGCCAGCCAGCACAACAACCAACAGAGACTTTAATCAGCAACTGGCATCCTACTTTTTACCCCAAAGACTGCATAAAATAAGGAAGATCTTGGAGGCCTGACAGGGAAAGGGAGCTCTGAGATTAAGAGAAATATGACAACTTTCTTTTTTCTCAAAAGACTGTAGGCATCGCAAGATTTCCCTACTATATTATGATGCATTTAATTTTTATTTTTTCGTTACAGAAAGGAACATATAGGTAAATGACACCTGAAGTGTTTGGTTTCTGAAACCTAAGAGAAGTGGAATCAGAAGCCTCTCAAGAAAAGAGAATGATGCTGGCTTTTATCTGTGGAAAATATTACTCATTACTTCTAGAGCATCACTTTAGTCTAAGTTGGGTGAGAACTCTGGAGGTCTCCAAGCTAGATCAAATTCATGTTTAGGTCAGATTGCTCAAGAACTTTCTCCGACCTATGCTGCTCTTATCTGTGCTTTCATTTTTCAATGAATTTGTCACAGACCTCTTCACTTGAGAGATGAATTTTACTCTTCTATGCTTGTGCTACTGAACAGTACCCTTTATTTTATAGTATTTAATATTTTGATGAGTGATTGTATTATGCTTTTGCATGATTGAGGCATCTGGTTAACACTGGATCTAGCCTTCATGCAGCCACTGTTCAAACATTGCTGAAAATCTGGGCTCCAATCTGTTTTAAATTTAGCAGTTTTCTAACCAGGGTAATCCCAAACACAGCCTAGGAGACAGTGCTCTAAAATATCCCAGACCTATATACAGGCTAGATGCGAACAGCAAACCCTGTTTTTCCTCTCTACCAGTCACGTAGAACCAGCTGCCCAACAAGTGAGGAATGTTTTCTGTTGCAGCTGTGCAATTCAGGCTAAGCATGGCCATTGTCTGACTTCAACCATTTGCATCTAAAAGTAGTTAAAGTAGTCCCAGTGGCAATTAATTAGTAGAGAGGATGGAAGTGAGAAGATCTAAAGGCCATGTGCCTTGGGTTTTCATGGCAAGGGTTTGGTAACAGGGGGGCTGCAGAGATGGCCTCTGTGAGAAGATCCCAGAAGTTGCTCCATGTTAGTTAAGACCCAGTTCAAGATGACTTTATAAGGGACCTGCTGCTGGCTAGAGCAATCCACTAAGCGATGTTGGTTGTGCCTCTGTGAGAGCAGATTTAAGAAAAGGAAAAAAACTGCTGCACAATAACAGCTGAGAAAGAGGAGTGAGATACAGTCCTGCAGACACCAAGGTCAGTGAAGAAGGAAAGGGAAGATGTGCTCCAGGTGCCAGAGAAGTTCCCCTGTGGCCTGTGGAGAGGCCCCTGGTAGAGCAGGCTGTCCCCCTGCAGCCCATGGATACCACGGCAGAGCAGATCTCCACATGGCAGCCTATAGAGGAGCCCATGGTGGAGCAGGTGGGTCTGGCCTGAAGGATGTTGCAGTCTATGGAGAGCCCCCACCAGAGAAGACTCTGGGCAAGAGCTGCAGCCCATTGAGAGGAGCCCACGCAGGAGCAGGTGATTTGGCAGGAGCTGCTACCCATGGGGGACCCATGCTGGAGCAGTTTGATCCTGAAAGATGGACCCCATGGTACAGACCCATATTGGAGCAGTTCTTGAAGAGCTGCTGCCTGTGGGAAGCTCACACAAGATCAGTTTGAGAAAGACTGCTTCCTGTGGGAAGGACCCCATCCTGGAGCCGGGGCAGGGAGTGACCATGAAGGAGTGTTGGAGATGAAGTGTTAGGGACTGAACACAGCCCCTATTTCCATTTCCCCCGTACTTCTCAGAGGGAGGAGGTAGAAGAGGGTGGATGAGGGAGAAGGTGTTCTTTGTTTGCTTTTAGTTTCTCACTTTTCTAGTCCACTATTTATAGATAATAAATTACATTAATCTCCCTATGCTGAGTTTGTTTTGCCTGTGATGATAACTGGTGAGTAATCTCCTTGTCCTTATTTCAGTCTCTGAGCCCTTTCCATCATATTTTCACCCCCTTTTCCTTTGAGGGGTGGGGGAGTGAGAGTGCGGTTTTGGTAGAGTTCAGTTGTGTAGCGGGGTAAAACCACCACACTATGATAAAAGCAAGTTGTCATTGAGCTCTTTAATTTGCCACATAGATATCAAAATCACATATAATGTGTATGTGATAATATATCTCTTAGTAGAAGCCTATTTTAAATTCTATGTACCCTGTGATTCTTCCATACCCTGAAAATTGACTGCATTTGTAGTGTAGAAATCATGTGCATTTAATACACCTGGTTTCCATTTTTCCTTTCTTCCAGACTTCAGTAGTTATTTTGCCCAAAACACTGAGCCACACTTGGTTCTTACTAAGATCCTCATGAATGTTCATGATCTTATAAACTACTGAATACAGAGAATTTAATATTTTCCCCAATCCAGACAAAATTCCCGGTGTTATATACATATATATATATGCTTTACTGTATGTATCCCTATTCTATCTAAACCTGATTAAAGTTGTATATTTTACTGTGTTGTAATATCACTCTAGCCTAATTTACCTTTCCATGCAAAATCCCCTTTGGCAAAACCTGTAAAACATGACCTTAACTCTATATACCATATATATCATATATACTTTTTTTTTTTTTACCATGTGATATTTTGTAGCTCATATTACTTAAAAATCTGACCTTTATTAGAATCTTTAATATATCTTTGTGCTTACCAGGAATGAGCTACCAAATCAAGAACAGATGATCATATTCTGCCAAGACTTAAAAGGGAAAGTAATTCTTTGTCCATTTGTTATAAGACGTTGTACCTAATTCACATGGTGTTTTTATAGTAGTTGAAGACTGTGCAATAAATTAATAGATTAACACTGCTCTATTCCAGAATAATCAATGAAAAGTGACAGCTGGTTGATTTCTTTTTTTCTTTTTTTTTAATGAGAAATTACTTATTAATTGATTTTAATATTCTTCAAAAGGTGATTTGAAATTCATAAGTTTAAAGGAAACTAAAGAAACTTCTTTACAAAGGCAGTATATATATATATATTTTTTTTAGCAAAAAAATAAAATAAGATACAGAAACATGCTTGGTTTTGACTGCTAGTGTCCATTCCTTTCTTTAAAACTGGCAATTTGAAATTCACATCCAGCAAGGATACTATTAGAGCACTATCAAGAGGTTTCAGTGTTAAAAATTTGGAAACATCTTCCTGTTGACTACAACTTCCTAACTTCAGTTGAAATATTTCTTCTGAATGAACTGGTGAATACCTGCTAGACTATAAAGAAAAAATAGGTGAAAATCTCCCTTGGGTCCTATGAATGTAGAACTTAGGTACTATAACTAGCAAGAAACAGATGGCTCCAAAGCACAGAAGCATTTTAAAATAAACATTAATACAACTTGGGATAAAATTCTTATTAGGAATGCAGTTTTAATCATGTTAACTGTTGTTGACATTGGTACTTAAAACTGTTTCATAGATCCTTACAGAAGGAAAAGTCTAATTAATGCAAGATATGATGAATGTATGCCATTAACTGTATTATTTACAGTAAATAGTCATCTCCTGAAAAAATGAGTATTATTTTAGTTTCTTGAAACATAGTCTATAAATATTTTTAATTGCTTTCATGATATTTTCAGTCTGCTTGTTACTAGTGTCTAGTCATTTGCTGATTTTAAAATACGTTTGCTGATTTATATGTCATGCTAACCTTAAGTATCTTCTGTAAGGAATGCTGTGATTCTTTGGCTCTGTAATCATAAGTGTTTAATTGACCATTAAAAAAGGCAGCCATTTCATTATAGTCAACTCTACTAGACACAAGAAAACAAGAATTTGTTTTTATTATTACATTTTAATAACTGTACTACAGTAGTGGAATGTAGGGACATAAGGGAATGTAGGGAATAAGGGACATAATTGGAGCACCACCTAGAAGGTCAGCTTTGAAATAATCTTTCTGCCTGCTGTTTTTGCTGTTTCCTCTGGATGAACAGCTTTGTCATGAATTCACATAGAGCAGAGGAGCTGTATTATTCAGCCTTTTTTTCAAAGGCTATGGAGTAGACTGGGTTCTGGAGAACACATTTCTGCTCAGATTTACTTTTCTGTACTTCAGTTTAGATACATCCAATAGAATAATGGCAAACAAAAATTGTCCAGAATAATATGTTTAATAAATAAAATACATATAAATTCATCTATTTGATGTTCAAGGCTGTGCAATAAGAAGAGAATACATTCCATCTTCCCAATGGAAGACATTGATGTATCTCGTGTACCTCCACTTAACTCCTATGATATTGCATGTGTCACTCAGTTCCTGGGTTATTTTTTTCTATGTTGAGTCACATATTCTTGAATTCAGTGAACAGCTATGAAGTTAACAAGAACAGTATTGATTTCCGTCAGCAATTAATTTCAGTAACCAGGGCTAAAGACCAATCCTTCTAAGATACTGTCATATTGAGAGGAAGATGTCTCAAGTCTTGAGTGATCCTTCAATGTGCTTCACTGCAATGCATCTGCATTCTTAGTTTGGGAAAATTTAGCTGTCTGAGCTGTCATCTCACTCATGAGCTTGGAATTGCAAGGTAGTCAGTAGGGAATCTAACCCATGGATTTTGAAACACCAGAATACTGAAAAGCTAATATGTCAAACACAGAGAAAGAATTACGTATTTCAATTTTAGGAATCATCGTTTGGTAAATTCATTTTGCCAGGAAATTCCTTCACATCTACTGATATGAGTCCTATTCATGTGAGCAAATGTGTCTAAAACATAGATGTCCAAATCTCAGCTAATCATGTTAGATACCTTTATATTTAACAGACTCCTTTAGGGCATGGTCCATTTTATCCTAGAGTAGACATATACATTCAGTCAGACAAATTAGACCCTTAAATTACTTATTAATCTCCATTGACTAGAAAATGACCCTGTAATGACTAGCCAAGTATAAGTCTGTGTTGAAGCTATCTACATTTATATGAGATGAATTTCTTCCTAAGGATGGATTTAAGCAGCCTAAACATAGTGCCATGTGAGATATCTTAGATTTGTATGATTCACCACAAGGTGCTGTCTAACATGAAACAGAATGACCTAAAAAACAGAATTAAGTAGCTTGTGTTTAAGAAACTGAATTCCTTCCCCAAACTTCTTGAATCATGTACTTAAATCTCTAAATAGACTTAGAATCTATAAAAATAAAATAAAATAAATTATAATAAAAATATAATATAATAAATATAATATAATATAATATAATATAATATAATATAATATAATATAATATAATATAATATAATATAATATAATATAATATAATATAATATAATTAATATAATATAATTTAACACAGCCATTCTTAGACTGGAATAATTTTGAATGCCAGGAAAATTCAAACATACAAACTAAATTTGTCATCTGGCAAATGGCATAACTATTACAAAACAAAAGTTGAGGTCTTTCTGGTGTTACTTTTTTAGTCTGGAAACAAGATGTTCCGTTATTTATCAACTAAAGTAATTTTAAAGTTTCAGCATGTGCTACCATTTATAACACTACTTAGAGATTTGTCTCAAATTTCATGTTGTAAAGTCTTTTCAGTGCACCTATATCCCATAACTGAAGACTTATGCAACTGATTTATATCTTAGATGCTAGAAAGCAGTAATTTTTATGGGGGCATGAAGAAAAAAAATTCAACAAGAGCTGTGAAAAATCAATAGTTCAGGAGAGATAATTGAACTCTAATACTTTGATTATAAGTTTTTCAGGGCAAAGACTTTATATTTTTGGAGGTCCAGCAGAGACTGAGTCCCACACAATAGTGCTTGCAACATCAAATTAAAAACTGTTATGGAAAATTGGGGTAGATGCTTAAAGGTAGGGACGAACTACACAGAGAATTTCAGTGTGAATTGGAAATAATTTAGTAGAAAAACTGAAACCAAAATTAGGAATGTGATAGGAAAAACAAAGTTCTGGAGAGTATAATAATAAATTTGAATCAAAAGCTACTTGAAGAAATAACAAAGCTGAGACTTGATGGGGAAAAAAAAGTCAAGTAAAAAGAAACTTCAGGAGATATAGCGCAGATAAGAAGCTGTCATGGAATGGTTAAGGCAGGGAGTGCCTAGGAAATGGAACTAAGAAAAGAGCAAGGTTACTGCAGAGAGGTGGACAAGCTATGCAAAAGTTTCAGCCTTTCTAGCAAAGCAAATGAAATCTGTACGACTTCATTATCATAGCTAGAATTTCAAACACAAAGTTTGCTTTTAACTAAGAAAATAATACACAGACCCAGCTGTGTTAAAGGAACATTAATACATTTGCAAAGCTGAACAGTAAAATATAAGGAAATGCCATAAATAATATGCTGTCTAATTTATCACAGTTGCCTTCTTACAGACATACTGCACAATGTTTCTTACTACGTGGTGCAGCTTAAATGCTGTTCTTATTGATATTTTTTATTAGATTAAAAGTCATAGGGGGAAAAAGAAACAAGATCTTGGACATGCATATTCAAAATTTGTATTTCTGCTTACCTGATCACTTCTTAATTTTATCACTATAGATTACCTTAAGAAACAGACAGATAACATCAGAGTCCAAATAACAAAATACTAATCTGGAGAAGTAGATACTTTTGCTCTTTCACTTCAAATGTCCTGAGTGATAAAGTGAAGTAGTTTATATCAATATTTTAGTTTTTTATTACCACTAATTATGTAATCATCCTTTCTGGATTACTTGACTTCTGAGTTTGGGCGTGTCTTCTTTATAGAAGTTGAGACTACTTAAAATAGTGACGGAGCTTATAAGAAATGCACTGTAAACGTATAATGCCCTAACTGATGTTTAAGACCTGACTTTGAAGATGAGAAATTCAGAAAAAAAAAAGTCAGAAAAAAATATTTAAAACTTTTTCTCTTTTCTTCAGTTTTAAACCACATGGTGCTGTAAAAGCAAACAGTTTTTTTTTTGGTTGTTTGGTTTCTTTTCTTTCTTTTTTTTTTTTTTTTTTTGGAAATGCCATCATTGCCTCACCAAAAATTGTAGCTGAAAATTATAATTCTGTCTTCAGAGCAAAATATGCAGTAAATTCTTGGGCCTTAGACCACACTTTGAAAGATGTAGAGAAACAAAATGTTGAGTAGATGCTAATAAATGAATGCTTCTGTTAACTGCATTAAAAGTGGAAAGGACAAATTGAAAATGTAACAAATGCTCATATAACTAGTGTCTGTTGTAGGTTACATATATGAGAGAAAAAATAAAAGATTAAAGATATATTAGACCCTTATTGATGGCATTCCTTGATTTTTAATTGTTCAACTTCACAATATCAATACTGTACTATTAAAAAAGTCTTTGGTTGTAATAAAATAGATATGGATGTCTGTCTTTAAACTGAATTAAATACATTAATTAAAATAATATTGAATATTCTGCAGATTCATTTGTTGATCGTTAGTATTACTGCATTTCTTTTTAATGGGAAAAAATGTATTGTTGGGTAAAATAATTTTCTTGGGATGACTATGTATATATGTATAGTATGTACTATAGAAACTCATAGAAACATAGAATACTGGGAGTAGGAAGGGACCAATAAGAACCAACAAGCCCTGGCTCCATGCAGGAACACCCAAAAATCAAACCATATGTTTGAAAGCATTTTCCAAACACTTCTTGAACGCCAACAGGCATGTAATAAGTAATGACTGCCTCAAGCTCTTTTTCCAGCATTTTTTCAGCACTACTGAAATCCAGTCATGAAAGTGATTACATCTAGGTAGAGAAAATATGAGATAAAGAGTTCAGTCTGCCTCAGTAGAGGGATGAATACATAGGCCAGATTGGAAAAGCCTTAAGGGCCTCTACAACAATGCACGCAGTATGGGAAACAAGCAGAAGGAGTTGGAAACCATGGTGCAATTAGACAAATATGACCTGATTGCTATCATGGAAATGTGGTGGCATGGATCACAGAACTGGAACACTGGAATAGAGAGCTACAAACTCTTCAGAAGAGATAGGCAGGGAAGGAGGGGAGAGGGTGTTGCCCTCTACATTAGGGAAGGGTTTGATTGTGAAGAGATGCCTCTGAGAAACATATACGGAGAGCTTGAGTGGACAGCTTGAGACTGGTGAGCCTCATCTTCTCCAGACTGAACAGCTCCAGTTCCCTCAGCCTTGTAATGCTTGTTTCTTATCCCTTCACCAGCTTCATGCACTTCTCTGCACACACTTGAGCAACTCAATAACCTTCTTACAGTGAGGGCCCCAAAACTGAACACAACACTCAAGGTGTGGTCTGACCAGCATTGCATACCAGTGGACAATGACTTCCCTAGTCCTGCTGGTCATGCTATTTCTGATGCAGGCCAGTATGGCATTGGTCTTCTTGGCCACCTGGGCACACCACTGGCTCATGTTTAGCCATTTGTCTATCAGCACACTAAGTCCTTTTCTGTTGGGCAACTTCCCAGCCACTCTTCCCAAAGCCTGTACAACTGGTGATCGTTATGACCCAAGTTCAGGACCTGACAATTATCTTTGTTGAATATCATGCTATTGGACACAACATATCAATCTAGGATACCCAGAAGCCTCTGCAAAACCTTCCTAGCCTCAAGCAGATCAATACTCCCACCTAACTTAGTATCATCAGTAAACCTACTAAGGGTGCACTCAATGCTCTCATCCAGATCATTGATAAAAACATTAAACAAAACTGGCTCCAAGACTGAGCCCTGGGGAATGCCAATAGTGACTGGCCACCAACTGGATTGAACTCCATTCATTGTGACTCTTGGAACTTGGCCATCCAGCCAGTTCTCCACACAGTGAACTGTACACCTGTCACAGCCATGAGCAGCCAGTTTCTCCAGAATACTGTGGGAGACAGTGTCAAATGCTTTACTAAGATCAAGGTAAACAACATCCACAGCCTTTCCGTTATCTCCTAAGCAAGTCATCTTGTCATAGAAGGAGATCAGATTAGTCAGGCAGGAATGTTACTCCTTGAAATATTCTCTTCTATTCATCAGAAGCAAAAAGGAATAAAGAAAACTATGAAGGAAAGTTAGGAAGTATCGTTCCTTGGTTCTCTGTATTTCCTCTTAGTCCTTCAACTGTTGATAAAGCCCTAAAAGTTGGTAAATGCCAAAGCTTGGAAAAAGATATTGGGGTGAGTGGATACTTATTTTGATCTATTATATGAACTATATTCTTATGAGAAATAATAAAATCTGAGCTTTCAACAATACCGATGTGTATTACAATATTGAGCTGTTCTGTAGATCATTCCTCTTTTTATAATGTTCACTTGAGTTGTCTTCTCAATTTCTTAAATATTGCCTTCAAGCCATGAGAAGTTTCCGAAATGTAATACTCTGGTTCCATAGCTTGACTAACATGGCAATGTAGTGAACAAAGTACCATGTTGTGGGTGACATTGGTAGCAGAGTTGGACCAGATGATATTGAAGGTCTTTTCCAACCTTAATGATTCCGTGATTCTATGATTCTATTTCTCATACTTAAAAATAAAATAAAATTAAATTAAATTAAAAAAAAAAAAAAAACACAGCATGTAATGCAAAATCCTATTCCAAAGATCATGAAATATAATAATAAAACTAGTAGTTTTAGTACAAATCACTTGATTTGCACTAGAGGTAAGCCAGACAACTGAGTTCTTGTCTCATCATGGATGTACAGGATATCTTCACAAAGTAGGTTCTTACTGTCGTTTTTTTATGGAAGTAGTGTACATGTGGAAAGATTTTGGAGAGTACATGAAAATCAAATTCTCAGTTGGTATACATTCATTTACTTGCAATGAACATTAATTTAAAATAAAATATACAGTTTTGCAAACATACAGCTTGTCTTGTATAGCTTTATTTTATTAGTGTGGTTTTGGTAGTCCTATATTCTTGTACTCCTATTCCCAAAAAAATTTTCTGCTTCATTCTGTTTTAAAAGGTGAAAAATGTTTTGTGTCATTAGACAAAGAAAGCAAATACTCAGAATTCATTCTGTAGATTTGTCAATACAGTATAAAATTCAGTAGTGACTAATTGTTCACATTAATAGTTTTGTCACTAATAGCGTCTTCAAGTTTATAGTAGATGTACTCAGAATAGGTTATAACCTATCAGATAGGTTATGCAACACTTGTGATGTTTCATACTGAACATGAAATTTAGGTAGGCAACAAACCTAGGCCATGAAAGTTAGAAGAAAATATTATCTGGTAATCTATTTCTTTGAGCTAAAAGATTAATATTACAATTTTCATGAAATATTGAAGGCTCTTTGGGTCATTTTAGGAAAATGTAGAGCTAAATATGAAGGGTTTTTTTTTTTGTTTTACTTTGTTGATTCTTGTTTTATTTTTTATTTTTATTTTTCTAATTCTCTATACATATCAGGGTGACAGATATGCTTATATTTTGCAGAAATGTGCTTCTGAGTGACAGGAGCCTTGAAATGTTTTTTATGTGTTTAACTCCAAATATCAAGGACACGATTTAGTAGAAAGCCATCATGTTAACACCATTAATAGCATTTTCACCAACATTTATATTCCTATAATGAATAAAAGTATTTACTTTTAAAACAGACAGTACAGTGTTTCCACATACTTTTTTTTTTTTTTATGCTTTCATGAGTTCAGAGTTTCCTATTGAAAGAGTCATCCCCAAGTAAAGAAATACATTAATTGATGAGAGTTCTGCATCGGAAATATGAAGACATATACTTTTGTTGTTGTTGTCATTCCCAGAAATTCTGCTTGCATTTTCTATTATTAAAATGAACGTCAACACAGAAGAAAGTATGTTCCTGCTGTCACAGGGCGTATGCTTAGACTACATCTGAACATTGTTTTTTAGGGAGAAGTGTTCAATGATTTGATCACCTGTCAGACTTGTCTCTGTGAAATGTCTTGCAGAGCTTTCAGTTCTCTTTCTCTTACCATCTGTGAAGCAAAGAACAAAGCCTCTTCTCTATAAACTATGCCAGCATAGAAAAAAATATCAGAGACATCGATCTGGGCTTTTGTCGTCCATGTGGAATTCTTGCTTTTTCCATAGAAATATACAAAAGTAGTATCACAGTTTTTTATTGTTTGTTTTCAAGCCAGTATCTAACTGCATCCTACTATAATCTGCCGTATATCTTATCTGCTTGTTTTCTTTCTTCACTTTCCAAAATTCTTTGCACAGATAGATCAGTACAATAACATATAACATATGTTTCTTTAATGCAATGTTTTGCTTTAAACCACTAAGGTTGGAACATCTTAATAGTTCTTAAAATAAAGATTATCAATTGAATTATTCTTTCATCAGAAGAGGTTTTTGCATTTTAAAATTAACAATAGCATTGATTCATGCTCAATCACTTCAGTAAGAGGATACTGTTACTCTTCTTGACACTCTTTGCACCTATATCACATCACAGCTTGTCTAGCTTTCTGGCCAGAAGAAAATATTTTAACTGCATGCTCTTCTGGCTTAGAAAGGTCTCTCATGCTCCCTGTACCAGAAGAAAAGAAGCATAAATCTATGTTTTGCCAACCCAGTGAAAATTCTTTGCAGTTTCAAAATTATACACTTGCTTTGAAAGGACTGAGGGATATCTTGTTACTTTGTGTATATTAATTAATGCTAGTGATGGGTTTCAATAATTATTTGCTTAACATCTTGTTCATCTGTATGGTTAATGGAAATCTGAAAGTGATAGGCAATAATGCTGTTTAAGTAACTTTTATTCCATTTTGTATTCTTTTAGAAAAATAACTAGCAAGTACACTATCCTCCAACAAGAAATTCACTCTTCCTGACTCTGTTAATATATGAATATTTATTTCAAAATAGAAGAACAAGGAAAACAGCAATATTTCTTTTGAAAGACCATTAATTTTGTCACTCAGCTTTCAGGACGGCAATCCAAATTCCATTTTTTTCTTTAAATCAGACACAAAAAGGATATAGATCCTACCTAGGAAGTGATTCATGTCATTTTGTAAAGGATAACAAGCTCTTTTGCTGAAGTTCTTTCATACAATGGCTGACCCAATAACTATATTTTGAAGACTTAAGAGATGGCTATATATGCAGGACCATTTGATCACTAAGGACTTTCACAACAGATGTTTTCAGAATCTTGTTCAGTCTGTTCAAAATAGCTTGATGATATCAGAAATCAAAAGGTAAACATAACTGGAAGAATAGATGAATACACTGTAGTGATTTTATTTATTTACTTATTTATTTTTCAAGTGTAAAGAAATGCAATTGACTGGGGGATTCCACTGGTTCCAGGGTTAGACAGCATGTGACAGAGATTGTAGACCAGTAGTCAGGTGCCTTAGTGTCCTTGCACCGTTAACCATAGACATAAATTTTTAAATTACACCAATTAAGTTTTAAAATTAAGACTATTCCAAAGAATCTCTTTAAAAAAAAATTTCTGTGGAATTTTCTCTGATTTTAAAAGAGACATTGCACCCAAGACACATACCTGCACTTTGTGAATACAGACATTTTCAGGATTTTCAAATGTAAAATCAACATTCAAATTCTCTTTATTTAAATAGACTTAGAAATTTAAAGCAGATGATGATGGTTTCAATGAAATGAATAAATAATTAAGGCAAATCTGTATACTTGTCGGAAACTCTGACTGTTATGCTTTTCAAGTATATCTGATCAAATCACAAGTTAAAAAATGCCACCAGGTAACTTACACTGGTTAATAATCATAACCTTTAATCACAGATGAAAAGAATGATACAATTCTGTTTATTTAAAATATGCAAGATTGATATAAAAGGCAAGTTATCATGCTTCATGCAATTTTAAACATTGATTTGACTGTGAAATACAAAAGAGATTTCACTTTGCGAACTGGTCACTATGAGAGCATTGTCAACAGGCCTAGACAATAATCATTGAGTGTTTTAGGACTGCTGCTGTTCGCAACTGAGCTTGTTAGTTAAAAGCTGGCAAAGACTCAAGTATTTAAGAGGATTACTTCTTTAAAGAGTTTTTATTTTTCTTTTAAACATTCAAAGCTGTATCCATTAACGGTTTTTGCAACAGAAACAGTTACATCTGAATCTGATTCTGTTTTGATGAATATTTAGGGCCTCAATCTTGCAAATGCTTGCAGAGGGATCTTTGAAAATACATAAGGTATCAGATAATTGTACTCCACATACAAAATCAGAAGAAATTTGGAATCATTTTGCAAATCCTACTAACACTGACATCTCTAATGTTACATACCTTAAAAATATGTAGTATATGTATGTGTGCATGTACATACAGATCTCTTTCTCTTTCTCTTTCTCTTTCTCTTTCTCTTTCTCTTTCTCTTTCTCTTTCTCTTTCTCTTTCTCTTTCTCTTTCTCTTTCTCTTTCTCTTTCTCTTTCTCTTTCTCTTTCTCTTTCTCTTTCTCTTTCTCTTTTCTTTCTCTTCTCTTTCTTTCTCTTTCTCTTTCTCTTTCTTTCTCTCTCTTTCTCTTTCTCTTTCTCTTTCTCTTTCTCTTTCTTTCTCTTTCTCTTTCTCTTTCTCTTTCCCTTTCCCTTTCCCTTTCTCTTTCCCTTTCTCTTTCCCTTTCTCTTTCTTACTCTTACTCTTACTCTTACTCTTTATCTCTTTCTTTCTCTTTCTTTCTCTCTTTCTTTCTCTCTCTCTTTCTATCACTCTCCACTTGTTTGTTGGAACTCTTATTTAACCAATCAATCAACCTGTTTGTTTAAAAATTATGAATTAATTTCTAAATATTTAAATGATGGTGGAAATTTGAAGTGGTGTAAAATAGACTTAGAGTATTTAACCATGAATCTATACAACTTCTGGAGTCTGAAGGCAGACAGAACTAGCAGCATATAGAAGAAATCTTTAACAAGCACCTAAGTGAAATCTTATCCAAGTCAAACTGGATTTCAGTGGTTTCACTGGAAGGACTGTGGTGGTTTTACTCAGGTGGGCAGCTGAGCTCCACTACAGCTGCTCTCTCACTCCCCCTCCTGAAAGAGGAACACAGAGAAAATATGATGAAAAGGGCTCAAGGGTTGAGATCAGGACAGGGAGATTGCGCAGTAATTATCGTGTCGGGCAAAACAGACTCAGCATAGGGAGATAGTAAGATTTATTGCCTATTACTAACAAGCTAGAGAAGCGAGAAACAAAGGAAAGAAACCAAAAATGCCTTCCCCCTCATCCACCCTCTTCCACCTCCTCCTCCCAAGCGGCGCAGGGGAACGGGGGTTATGGTCAGTCTATAGCGCTTCTTCTCCACCGCTCCTTCTCGGTCACTCTTATCCCCTGTGCTGTGGGGTCCCTCCCACGGGATGCTGTCCTTCCTGAACTGATCCTGCATGGGCTGCCCACAGGCAGCAGCTCTTCAAGAACTGCTCCAGATATGGGTCCATACCACGGGGTCCATCCCTCAGGAGCAAACTGCTCCAACCTGGGTCCCCCACAGGCAGCAGCTCCTGTCAGGTCAACTGCTCCTGCATGGGCTCCACTCCATGGGCCACAGGTCCGGCCCATAATATGCTCAGGTGGGGGTCCTCCACAGGCCGCAGCCTCCATCAGTCCAGGTCCACCTGCTCCACCAGGGGCTCCTCCACGGGCTGCAACATGGAAACCTGCTCCACTGTGGTACTCCATGGGCTGCAGGGGAACAGCCTGCTTCACGATGGTCCTCACCACAGGCCGCAGGGGACTTCTGCTCCAGCTCCTGGAGCACCTCTCCCCCTCCTTCTTCACTGACCTTGGCGCCTGAAGGCTGTTTCTCACTCCTCTCACTCTCCCAGCTGCTGTGAGGCGCAGCGTTGTTGTTGTTTTTTTTTTTTTTTTGTTTGTTTGTTTTTTGTTTTTTCTTAAATATGCTCTCACAGAGGCACAAAAAAACATCACTTATTGGCTCGGCTTTAGTCAGCAGTGGGGCCCTTATCTAACAAGGGGCAGCTTCTGGATTCTTCTCAGAGAAGCCACACCTATTGCCCCCTGCTACCAAAACCTTTCCACATAAACCCACTACACTGAAATCAAAGAAAACTATGAGAACATGAGACTCTCTTGGAGAAACCTGGTCTACTGGGGACTGATGGGGTCCATCTGCCAGAGAAGGGCAAAATCATCTTTGGTCACAGGCTGGCCAAACTGGTGAAGAGAACTTTAAATGGAAGTTACATGGGGAAGAGGAACCATTCCTATCAGTTTGATGCCAGTGCCAGCAATAAATGCCCAGAGCCTGGAGAAGGATCACAGGCACAGGTAACTGGGAGAGCACCTGAAGAATAGCACAAAAGAATTCCAGCCACTCCAGCCAGTAATTCAGCTTCATCACGGGCCTAACTTAAATACCTCTGTGCAAATACACATAGCATGGGCAATAAACAAAAGGAGTTAGAAACATGCAGATGCCTGCAGGACTGTGATCTTATTGGCATTATGGAAACATGGTGGGATGGTGCTTATGACTATACAGTTGGAGTGGAAGGATACAGGCTCTTTAGGAGTGTCAGGCAGGGGAGACAAGGACAGAGTGTCACCATCTATGTCAATGACTATCTATCTGTCACCGTCTATGGCAACGACCATCTGGAGTGCATAAAGCTCCACCTGGGGATGGATAAGGAGCCAACTGAGAGCTTATTAGCCAGGATTAAAGGGAGGGCAAGGACAGGTGACATTATAGTGAGGGTCTGCTACAGGACACCTGACCAGGAAGACTGAGTAGATAAAGCCCTCTACAGATAGATAAAAGCAGCCTCACATTCACAAACCCACATCCTCATGGGGAACTTCAATCACCCCAATATCAGAGAGAGAGCACAGCAGGGAATGAGCAATCCAGAAAGGACACTATTGAGGGTGGAAGCAAGGACTGGTAACCTGAGAGGAATACAGAGAAATTTTCTGAGCAGCCAGGGTTCAGGTTAGGAAAGCTGATAAGCGCTGATAGAATTGAATCTGGTCAGGGACATCAAGGGTAAAAGGAAGGCTTTTATAGGTACATCGGTGATAAAAGGAAGACTAGGGAAACTGTGGGCCCTCTCTGGAAGGAAACAGGAGAATTAGTTACCTGGGATAGAGAGAAGGCTGAGTACTTTATGACTTTTTTGCCTCAGTCTTCACTAACAAGTTCTCTAGCCACATAGCCCAAGTCCCAAAATGCAAAGGCAGGGACTGGAAGAATGATGAACCGCCCACTGCAGGAGAAGATCAGGTTGGAGACCATCTAAAGAACCTGAAGGTGCACAAGTCCATGGGATCTGATGAGATACATCCACGGGTCCTGATGGAACTGGCAAATGTAGTTGCTAAGCTATTATCCATCATATCTGAGAAGCTGTGGCAATCCAGTGAAGTTCCTGCTGACTAGAAAAGAAGAAATGTAATGCCCATTTTTAAAAAGGGAAGAAAGGAGCTACTGGGCAGTTAGTCTCCCCTCTGGGCCTCGCAAGATCATGGAGCATTTCCCCCTGAAACTGTGCTAAGGCACATGGAGAACAAACAGGTGATTAGTGACAGCCAAAATAGTTAAGGGCATGTAATACCTGACAAATTTGGTGGTCTCCTACAATTGGGTTACAGTGTTCATGAATAAGGGAAGAACAGCAGTCGTCATCTACCGGGACTTGTGCAAAGCATTTAACACTATTCCCCATGATATCATTGTTTCTAAATTGGAAAGACATGATTTGGCCAGATGGAGTACTCAGTGAATAAGGAGTAGGCTGGATGGTCACACTCAAAGAGTTGCAGTCAATGGCTCAATGTCCAGGTGGAGACCAGTGATAAGTGGTGTTCTACAAGGGTCAGTCTTGGGACTGGCACTGTTTAACATCTTTGTCGGTGACATGGATAGCAGGACTGAGTGCAGCCTCAGCAAGTTTGTTAATGACACCAAGCTGTGTCGTGTGGTCAACATGATGGAAAAAAAGAATGCCTGGATAGACTTGAGAGGTGGGCTGGTGCAAACCTCATGAGGTTAAACAAGGCCAAGTGCATGGTCCTGCATCTGGTCAGGTCAGTTACAAGCACCAATACAGGCTTGGAAGAGAATGGATTGAGAGTAGCCCTGAGGAGAAGGACTTGGGGTTATTGAAGGATGAGAAACCTGCGCCAACAACGTATGCTTTCAGCCCAGAAAACCAACTGTATACTGTGCTGCATCAAAGAAAGAAGCATGGCCAGCACGTCGAGGGATGTGATTCTTTGCCTGTACTCCACCCCTGTGACACCCTACCTGTAGTATTGCATTCATCTCTGGGGCCCCCATCATAAGGACATGAACCTGTTGGAGCATGTCCAGAGGAGGGCCACAAAGATGATCAAGGGGCTGGAGCACCTCTCCTGCAAGGACAGAGAGAGATGAGCTTTTTTAGCCCCAGTAATAGAGTGCTTTGAAGAGATCTTACAGTGGCCTTCTTGTACCTGAAGGGGGCCTACTAGGAAGCTGGAGAGGTACTGGATCTAGGAATGTAGTAATAGGACAGGGAGTAATGGCTTTAAAGGGGGGCAGGTTTAAATTAGACATTAGGACGAAATTCTCTCCTCTGCGGGTGGTGAGGTACTGAAGCAGGCTGCTTCAGAGATGTTTTGGATCCCCCCTCCCTAGAGGTGTTCAAGGCCAAGTTGGATGGGGCTTTCAGCAACCTGGTCTAGTCAAAGGTGTCCCCAACCAGGCAGGGGGGTTGGAAATAGGTGGTCTTTTAGGTCCCTTCCAACCCAAACCATTCTGTGATTCTCTGATGATCAGACTGAGATTTTCCTTAGGAGAAAGAAAAAAAAACAAAACAAAACAAAACAAACAAACAAAAAAAACCAAACAACAACAACAAAAAAACACTCCTTGTGTTCTAGGCACTATAAATAATATCAGGACAATTAATAAAAGTTTGGAAGGAGGTATAAAAATGACAAAATAGTAATATATTAAATAAGGAATAATCCTGAGAATTGTTTTCCCCGTAGGGAGTTATTGCACTACTCAGCAATCTTCATGCAACGACGAAAATGCATGGATTCTATGGTTTGGAGATACTGATACTTGAAATTCTATGTGATCTTTTAGTATGAGTAGGTGGAATTTTGCTTTAGTTGTCTTCCTCATCTAAGACAGATGATCAGTGAAAGCCAACTTCATCCTAGGCTGCATCAAAAGAGGTATGGCCAGCAAGTCGGGGGAGGTGATTGTCCCTCTCTACTCTGCCCTTGTGAGGCCCCACTTGGAGTACTGTGTCCAGATCTGGAGCCCCCAGCCCAAGAAGGATGTGGAGATGTTAGAATGGGTCCAGAGGAAGGCCACAAAGATGATTAAGGGGATGGAGCACCTCTCCTATGAAGAAAGGCTGAGAGAAATTAAGCTGTTCAGCCTAAAGAAGAGAAGGCTCCGGGGTGACCTCATTGCAGTTTTTCAATAGCTAAAGAGGACTGTAGTGGATTTACATTCCAAGGTTTTGGTAACAGGGGGTCATAGGGGTGGTTTCTGTGAGAAGAATCCAGAAGCTGCCCCATGTTAGATAATAGCCCCACTGCTGGCCAGAGCTGAGTCAATAAGCGATGTTTTTTGTGCCTCTGTGAGAGCATATTTAAGAAAAAAAACAAAACAAAACAAAAAAAACACCAACGCTGCGCCTCACAGCAGCTGGGAGAGTGAGAGGAGTGAGAAACAGCCTTCAGGCGCCAAGGTCAGTGAAGAAGGAGGGGGAGAGGTGCTCCAGGAGCTGGAGCAGAAGTCCCCTGCGGCCTGTGGTGAGGACCATCGTGAAGCAGGCTGTTCCCCTGCAGCCCATGGAGTACCACAGTGGAGCAGGTTTCTATGTTGCAGCCCATGGAGGAGCCCCTGGTGAAGCAGGTGGACCTGGACTGATGGAGGCTGCGGCCTGTGGAGGACCCCCACCTGAGCATATTATGGGCCGGACCTGTGGCCCATGGAGTGGAGCCCATGCAGGAGCAGTTGACCTGACAGGAGCTGCTGCCCGTGGGGGACCAAGGTTGGAGCAGTTTGCTCCTGAGGGATGGACCCCGTGGTATGGACCCATATCTGGAGCAGTTCTTGAAGAGCTGCTGCCTGTGGGCAGCCCATGCAGGATCAGTTCAGGAAGGACAGCATCCCGTGGGAGGGACCCCATGTGCAGCAGGGGCAGAGTGACCGTGAAGGAGTGGCAGAGACGAAGCATTAGGGACTGACCACAACCGCTATTCCCCCATTCTCCTCTGCCGCTGAGGGGGAGGAGGTGGAAGAGGGCAGATGGAAGGAAGGCATTTTTGGTTTCTTTCCTTTGTTTCTCGCTTCTCTAGCTTGTTAGTAATAGGCAATAAATCTTACTATCTCCTTACTTTGAGTCTGTTTTGCCTATCAAGATAATTGTTGAGTGATCTCCCCATCCTTATCTCAACCATTGAGCCTCTTTGCATCACATTTTCTCCACCTTTCCCTTTGAGGAGGGTGAGTGAGAAAGTGGCTGAGGTGGAGCTCAGCCGCCCACCCAAAAAAAACCACCACAGGACATAAAAAAGATGGAGAGCAACTCTTTGTTCAATCAGATTATGACAGGACAAGGAGGAATGGTTTTAAGCTAAAAGAGGGGAGATTTAAATTAGAGATTAGGAGGAAATTATTCTCTCAGAGGGTGTTGAGGCACTGGAACAGGTTGCCCAGAGAAGTTGTGGATGCCCCAGCCCTCGAGGTGTTCAAAACCAGGTTAGATGAGGCCCCGGGCAACCTGATCTAGTGGGTGGCACCCCTGCCCATGACAGGGGTGTTGGAACTAGATGATATTTAAGGTCACTTCCAACCCAAGAAATTCAATGATTGTATGATTTTATGAATAGTGGCATGAAATTGCTTGGCTCGACCATTTCTAGGCCACATATCACCAAGACAAAAGAAGGATGTCATAATCTGGAAATCAAATAAGTATGAACCTAAAAAGAAAAGAAATACAAATTATTACTGAGGCCTGATAGGTGGGATCAAAAAACATTTGAATTTTTTGAATTTTTGAATTTTATTCTGCCTTAAGTATGAACTTCAGTTTTTGACCTTCTGGGCTTCTGTGTTCCAAAAGAATTTATCCTATATTAGTCTATACATTCCTTATGCATAAGTATATATTTAAATTAATAGGAAACAACCCTAAAATAAACAAATAAACAAAACCTACCAACCAATAAATTAACCAAAAACTTTTAAAAATACAAACATTCATATAAATTTACACAGCTCTCATTTGTTAATAATGTAAAATGACACGATCTTTAATTTTTTTTTAATTATTTCCCAGAAAGCAAATCTAATTGCTGCTCAGGTGCAGAGGGAGTCACGCTCAGTGAATACTTCTTTTATTTTATATCTTTTCATGGTGATATTACATACTGCTTATCACTAAGCATGTCAGAAGTGAAAGTACATCAACATCTGCAGCATGTTCTTTTCATTCATCCTCAGAAGGATGTTGATTCTGCTTGCCAGGGCATCACATTATCTGCTTCTCTATCACTATGTCTCTTTTCTTCCCCCCTCCTATTTTATGTTCTAAGAATACGATATTAGGAAATTAAACACTGATGTTGCATTATGAATCAGTTGATGTTATGTGGTAAAGTTGTAAGACTGGCAGTAGTTTTCAAGTCTTGTCTTCCAGTTATATGGATATTTTCTGACAAAGTAATCATAAGAATTTATAACTGTCCTGTGTACAACCATCTAAATGCTACAAGATCTGAAAGAGATATTCCACAAATATTACATAACACTTAACATCTATCACCTGTTTAATAAAACAAAAACAAATGAAAAAGCAAGAAAACAAACAGAAAAAAAAGGAGCTAATTAAATATCTTCAGAACAAATCCAGAAGAAAAAATATTACTTTTCTATTAGTTAGATCTAATTTTGATGGTAGTACTTGAAAGCCCAGTGCAATGAGTTTGTTTGTTTGTTTTCTTTTATGCAAAAATTATATATATATATATATAAAAAAAGGGGGGGGGGGGGCAAAACAATGAAAGGATGTTTGAAGACCCTGTAACTTTCATGGGAAAGACAGAAAAAAAATCTGGTTTATTCCTTAACAAAATGGCCTTGCAATTCTAAACAATTCACCTAAGAGATATTTTACTCATTTATTTCTAAATAAGTTAATATTATTTACTTATATATTTATATGCATATGTATAATAGGAATTAAAATATTTTATGTATTATATATACACATATATTTATCTTATTTAAACAAATATCTAGTACTAATTCCTTTATTTTTTGACTAAATGTTATTGATATTTCAGGCCAATATGTGCTAATAATAGAGTAAAAATACTCTTTTTTTTTTTTTTATGTGGACATGGAAGAATGCAAAAATGCAATTTTAAAAAACAGATTTCATATTAAAATATAAATCTGAATTTGCTTAAAAATCTTCAGAAACTTTAACAAGCTTTCATCAACCATGCTTCCTATGATTTAATTTTTAAATCCAAGTAAGGAGAATTTTTCACGGTTCTGAAGGTTACCTTAAACATTTTGGGCAAATTGGTGAGTCTTTAATTTATAAAGCCAGTCTGATGGCTTTACATGTGGTTCTTAATTAAACCAAATATACAGAACAACATAATTTCTGAGAGCTTCAAAACCCTTTTCAGAATTAGGGGAGATTTCAAAAACATCATAACCAGAATATCATTGTGTAATTTAAAACCTTACTGACTTCATTAACTTGTTGAGTAAAAAGAAGTTGATACAGATTTAGTTTGACAAGAAAAAATGTGAACAAAATAAAAAAAAATAAAAGAGAAGAGATATTTTAGTAATCCTGCTTTGTCTCATACTTTCATCCATTTCTGCACTTCAATAGCTGATATTTTTATTGTTGGCAGAATTTTCAGGTGAAGCTTCATGACAAACGTAATGAGTAAACAACAATCAGAGATGCTTGTGGTACTTTTAAGATAGTTTTTGAGATGCTTATTGATGTTCTAATCTCTTTTCTGAAGAAAGAAATGTTTATGTAAAGCTGATTCTTGAAATCAATCTTCATTAAAAGCTGTGTGATAGAAAGATTCATAAAGCACTTTTTTCTTTCACCTGCAAAATCAAATCTATCACAGTATATTGATAAATATACTCAGATACACATTACAAATGCAACTTTTTTTTTGTTCCAAAATCTAATTTCAAAACATATTGATAACTCCATTTAAAGTAATATTGCATTCAACTGAAGCAAAAAAGAAAGGTGAACAGCGTGAATGTGGAGAGACTGTGGATTAATAATGTGACCTTTCACTTATTTGTCTGAGGTCAAAAGTGACTGAACCAACGCTTGAATAAGACAGATGGCTAAAATCCAGTATGTCTAAAATGATAATTTTTGCATGCTATTTGTAAAGAAATCATTCTCAGGTAATTGTATTATCTTCCTGTGAGGGCTCAGGAATGTGTTTTCTTGTACTATGGTAGAACTACAGTTTTTGCAAATCAGTTCCTAAACAGATTGCATAAAATTGTCCTGATATAAATTACTGGGAATCAGTCCAATTGGAGGATGTAAATCTTCCTTTCCATCAAATGATTACACAATATTTACACAACCCAGGGCAAAATCCAAAAGAGAACAGAGTCTGTTGTAGGAATTAAGACAACTTTTATGATTTATTTATTTATTTAGAATCCTTTTTGGGTACGTATTCAAAGTTTTATGTTATGTTAATTTACAGATTTAGTGAATAAATGGGGGCCAGTAGGTGACATTGTTCACATACATTCTTACAATTGAACAATTTTTTTTGTTCTACCTGCATTGTGGAAGTAAACAAAAAATAGAATTATTTTGAAGATAAATTAATGTTCTTGCTTATTTTTCATGAGAATATTTCTACAAACAGAAATAATTAACCATAGGGAAACAAACAAACAAACAAACAAAACACTATTATTGGCTTAGACAGTATTCTCTTATGTCTACCCGACTGACTAGAAGACAGCTTGTTATTATTATGTCTAACACAGTAAGTTTCAGGTACAAAATTGGAGTCTTCTGTTACATGAATGACCTCCAAGAAACAGAAAATTGAACTGGAGAAGATTTCCGATAGTAGTTTTCACACAATTAATATGGTTAGGGAAAAATTTATTCCACAACAGTGTGGCTGGTACGTGAACCTCAGATTCTCAGACAAGCTGTAAAATGCATTGGTACATATGCATGATACCATACCACACCTTCTAGTTTATTATGTATTTTCAAAAGACTTTGTGAAGAAAAACAGAGCATTAGATTTCATCATATATAGATATGTATATATATATATAAATGATTGCTTTTAATAGATGCAGGAGCTGAGGAACCCAGTAGTAGATGATAAAAATAAATATCAAAAACTTAGCAACCTGTTGATGTGTTATACTTTTATACATACAGAAATAGTGATAAAACATTAAACCTCTATAAATGAAAACTTATAAAACAATATATGTGATCAGGCAATGTATGTTGTATGAAAGCTGTAATTTCCATTTAGAAAATCATAATAATTGAAAATACAGGATCAGTGTACCCTTGAAATAGAAGAGAAATAAAAAAGTGCTTACTATGCAATCAAGTTCTGTATTTCATTATTACTTCAACATGAGGACAAATACTGATAATAACGGGGAAATGTTTCCTAAATCAAAAATCTTTGCAAATCCTTGATGTCTATAAATAGCGGACCTTGAATTAATGAGTTCTTTGACAAGGAAGCACCTTTATCAGCATTTTCCCCTGACATTATATCTGAAACAAGTCACTGAAGTTGTGGTGGGTTTTTTGGTTTGTTGTTTTTTGTTTTTCACCATTGGTTTGACTTGGCTGGCTGCCCAGCTGTAGAATCAGCATGACAGAAAACAGTAAGACAGGAAGAGGAATTAAACAGTATACAAGTTAAGCAGACACTCTGTGCTGAGTCAGTTCTGATGCAGATGAAACAGTACTGATTCACTGGAATCATAATGTGGAATATCGTAGAAAGTTTCCAATTTTAAATATTGACACAAGTCAACCTTGCACAGAGTTTAAGACATGACAAGATCAAAAGACAAGGTAATATTGCTGCAAGTCAAAAAAGATGAATATATATGAATATTAATTGAAAAAAGCCAACAATCTGAGAAAGTGGTAAAAAAAATAAATTAGTTGGTATATTTTCATTCCTGTTTTCAGAATATAATGGTAAACTTCAGAGTTTCTTCTTCAGTTTCCTGTTCAATACTACATAAGAATTGCAGCTGTTTTTTCACCTATAGCCACACATCACAGTTCTTCATACATACGTGCATATGCACACACATAAAGTCAGATATCTACAGTCTCCAGACGTTTGATTGTTTGGTGTTACTGAAGATAAAAAATCATGCAAATTTTGTCTAAAATGTCTACCTTCTATGTTCTAGCTATCTGTAAAGAAATAGCTCTCAATGCCCACTACAAAAACACTGCCACATACATTATAAATGTGTTTTGTGCACATTCTTGAGAAAATTTTAACTAAAGTATATAGTGACAAAATCTATGGTGGACAGTAGAGACAGATCAGGAAAGTAGAAACAAGATAAAAAGGAAATAGACTCCTCAAGAGAATTAAAGCACAGACACAAACATTGGGAAAGGAAAAAAAAAATAATAAACTCTGGAACAGGTGAAAAACACACATGAACATCTCATATAATCAAAATAAAACCAACAAGCAGTGACGTATTTCCATAATTCATAATTCTCAACTGCACAACATGAGTTAACTGACATATTTTCATTTATGATTGACCAGTTAACTTTCTCTGTACTGCTTTAGCATTCTCTGCTACTGAAACTTCTTCTTTCCCATTTGTGGGCTTGTAGTGTTGAATATTTCACATAATTACTAGGTGTTGTCAAGCCAGAGCAAAGCAGTGCAGTGGCTGGCTGGCTGCCCAGTAACAGAAACAGAATAGTAAAATCTTTCAAACAGGATAGGAAAAGAAGTTAAACAAGAGACAAATCCTCAATTTTTTGGCAGTTATTCAACTTGGCAAACTGGGAAATTACAGATGGAAAGTAGAAAAAAAGGAAAGAGACAGTTATGAAAAAAAAAAGAAGAAAGAAAGAAACGTCAAATAAAATTTACAATACCATAATACTAATAATTCCATCAAACTTTGGATAGCAGATACAGCATATGACATACAATATACTAGTGAAAATGAACTCCTTCAGGCTAGAAGTTCCTGAGATAACTGAGCCAAAGAGATCAGGGAAGACATTATCCAACACATTCTGGGATACTGCCCTATGAATGGGATAATGCTCTCTGAATACTGCCCTATGACTGAAGGCTATTCAGGGAGAAACAAAAGCAGTCAACCTGATTCCATGCTGACTGAGCAGGAAAAAAAAAAAAAAAAGTAAAAAAAAAAAAAGTTATGACATCTCAAAACTATATATGCACAAGTTTTTAAAAACAATTGTGTAAAGACATGTTATATATAGAATACATATTTCTTTCTTTCATTTTTTTTTCCCTGGAAAGCAGTAAGGAAATTACCATTCATATTCAAAAGCTTGATAAAAGCAAGTTTCATTTTGTCTGTTTGTGTCACTTCCTTCACTTTCTCCATTTTCTGTCAGTCTGTGCATTTTTCTTTCACTTACTCCTGATAAGAAAATACCTTGTAGGCCTATAGCTTTACTTTTCATTTTTTTATTTTTTTTTTCCAACCTCTACCAAGTCTCTGTCAAGAGGTCTAAAACTTTGAGGATGAGATTCTTGTCCTTACCGTTTCTTCCTCTGGCTATTGTCCAAGGGACAAATATGTACTACAGTGGTTTCTGAAGAGATTTACTTGGTGCAAAGACTGTAGGATCAATGTACTTTTTTATATAGTTTATATAGTCCAGACTTTGGAGTATGCTGAAGTAAGAGCCAGTGTGGAGTCGAAAAAAGTGTTCTTCATAACCAATGATTATTCTGTGAATGTCAGCGAAACAGCTTTAATAATTGAAGGAAATAAACTGAGACATCCTCACTTTGCTGTACTGGACATGAAAAATATAAGACCTCTTCCTTTATTTTCTCCTCAATTTTTTAACCTTCCAATAAAGTTGTAATCCAAAATCCAAAACCTGACCCAACAAACATACAACTTTGCTGGGCTATTCAGGCTAGACCTAAATGCAAACCATTTGCATAAATACATATGATGCTTATTGGGTAAACTTACCTTTTTTTTTTTTTTTTTTTTTTTTTAAAAAGAGATTACAGATGAATAAAAAATACCTTAAACAGGTAGCAGGCTATGTTTATGATTGGCTACTCACCTGAGTACATGTTCCAGAATTTAGGTTTGTGTGGTCTACTCTGTGTATGCTTATGATATTACAGATCTCCTTCTTAATGCTTTCATTTCTTAAACTTTTTTTTTTTTTTTGGTAGTTATTTTTGTATATATACAGGTTACAGACAGCTGTAAGGAAAACGTTGCTATGAATACACTCATTTTGATCAGAAGTTATAAAAAGCACCTGACAACATATTGAAAAACTACATCTGTGTTTCAAATTTGTGATTGAACTAAAACATGTATTTTGTAACTTTATAGCCTCCTATGGTGTGAAGTGCATATTATCTGATTAGACAAAAAACAAGCCAGTACAGCAAGTGAAGGGTCACTCATAATGTTCCCTAAATTGCTTATATCAGTTGTGAAAATAGTTCCACTTTTTTATCTTTATTTTTTCTTTCTTTCTTTTTAATTGAAAAAGAATATGATTACCAGAAACTTCAGAGAAAGGCATTTCTGAAACACTTTCAGAATCTTGGCATATGTTTTCATTCTCCTCTGTCTGGTTACATTAGACTGTGTAATAGGGTGAAGGTTTTACCTACTATCACACTCAGGAGATTAAGCACAATATGGTCCTTCCATATGGTATTTGTGCCTAAAAACCATTGAGATTAGAATGCCTATGCTGAACATCACTCCATCTGCTCATAAGAATGGCCCATAGGTCTTGGTAGAGCTACTGATTTTCTGAGAGATTTAAATTAATATCTTTAACAGTGCCTCAGAAACACCTCAGTAATTATTGTTTCATTTCCCCTTCCCCACAAATTAGGTTATTATATGTTAAGCTAGCAGTTATTTTGCTTGTTTCCACCATGTATATTCCATTATTAAAGGAACAGGTTTATTTCATTTCCATACTGGAAAATTTATGTTCTTGTTAGGAGAAAAATAATAAAAAAATAAAAATCTGTTTTGCACTTTATCTCCAAAGAAGACAAAAATGCAAAAATTCACATTCAAAAATTCACATTCATTCCTTTGCTGGACATTTCAATTCAAGAAAAAAACAAAAATCATTGTTTTTTGAAAACACATATACTTCTCTGGTAATAATATTTGTAACTTTCCCACAGAAGAAATTTGTTCCTCAAGCTCCCAAGCTTGAATAACTAGAGCATCCTGAAACCTGAACAATTTTTTCTTAACATTTTTGATTGTCCAGAAATTTAAGAAAAAAATCTCTTATTTCTTCAGTAGTAGGTGAAACTTGTTCTTAGATTCCTTTCCATCTGGACCAGGGTGAAAGGGTAGGAATACTGAATTCACAAGATGAAGGAAAGGAAGCTAAAAGTGTGTCTAAAACAGTGACAGTCAAAGAAGATAGTTATACATCTTGTTCATGGAAGACACTATTTGCATAGCTTTATCTCAAATAGCTGATAATGACATCTTATGTCAAGCTCTCTCATTACCCTTTGAAGCTGTTTTTTTTTTTTTTTGGGGGGGGTGACAATGGGAGAGTGGGGGAGAAGGAGGAAGCTAATTTTTTGTTGGAGATGATATTTTGTTTATCTTTTCTCTTACATAGTCCTTTCTATCACTCGATATTGAGCAGTGTGGTGGCTTCTGTTCCACTGTTTTTGTCACTCATTCTTCCACCAAAAACCTGGGCACCAGGGATACAGAGAAGGCTGAATACTTTATGATTTTTTTGCCTCAGTCTTCAGTGACAAAAGCTCCAGCCACATGGCCCAAGCCCCAGAAGGCAAAAGCAGGGACTGGGAGAATGATGAACTGCCCACTGCAGGAGAAGGTCAGGTTCCAGACCATCTAAGGAACCTGAAGGTGCACAAGTCCATGGGACCTGACAAGATATATGCACAGTTCCTGATGGAACTGGCAAATGTTTTTGCAAAAGTATTTGCTAAGCCACCCTCCATCATGTCTGAGAAGTCACAAATCACAGAATTGCAGAATATTTTGGGTTGGAAAGGACCTTAAAGGTCATATAATTCCAATCCCCTTGTCATGAGCTGGGACACCTTCCACTAGACCAGGTTGCTCAAAGCCCCATCCAACCTGGTCTTGAAAACCTCCAAGAACAGGGCATCCACAAATTCCCTGGGCAACCAATTCCAGTGCCTCACCACACTCTGTGTGAAGAGCTTCTTTCTAATGTCTAATCTAAATCTACCCTCTTCCAGTTTAAAACCATTACCCCTACTCCTATCACTGCAGTCTTTGATGAAGAGTCCCTCTGCCGCTTTCCTGTAGGTCCCCTTTAGGTATTAGAAAGCCACTATAACATTTCCCTGGAGACTTCTCCAGGTTGAACAAACGCAGCTCCCTCAGCCTTTCTTCATAGGAGAGGTGCTTCAGTCCCTTGATCATCTTTGTGGCCCTCCTCTGGACTAATTCTAATACTTTCTTGTCCTTCTTATAAGAAGGGGGTGCAAGATCTGAACGAAAATCTCAAGGTGTGACCTCAACAGGACCGAGTATGGAGGGACAATCACTGGTCCTGCTGGCCAAAATATTCCTGATACAAGCCAGGATGCTGTTGGTATTCTTGGCCAACTGAGCACACTGCTAGCTTATTATTCATCTGACTGTCCACCGGGTCCCTTTCCGCTGGGCAGCTTTCCAGCCACTCTTCCCCCAGCCTGTAGCATTACTTGGGGTTGTTGCACCCCAAGTTCAGGACACGGCACTTGGCCTTGTTGAACTTTATACAGTTGGCCTCAGCCCATTGGTCTGGCCTATCCATATCCTTCTGCAGAGCCTTCCTACCCTCAAGAAGATCAACACTCGCACGTAATTTGTTGTTGTCTGCAAATTTACGGAGGATGCACTCGACCTCCTCGTCAAGACCATTGATGAAGATAATGAAGAGAACTGGACCCAATACTGAACCCTGGGGGATACCAGTAGTGAGTGGCCTCCAACTGGATTTAACTCCTTTCACAATGAATCTTTGGGCCTGACCACCCAGTTTTTAACGCAGTGTGGGATACACCCAACCAAGCCATGAGCAGACAGCTTCTTCAGGAGAAGGTTGTGGGTAACAGTGTCAAAAGTTTAAATGAAGTCTAGGCAAACAACATTCACAGCCTTCATCTACTGAATGCACCACCTTGATGTAGAAGATCAGATTCATCAAGCAGGACCTGCCTTTGATAAACCCATGCTGACTGGGCCTGATCACCTTGTTGTCCTGTAAGTGTTACATGATCGTACTCAAGATAATCTGCTCCATGAGCTTTCCTGATACTGAGGTCAGATTGAGGGTGCAGCAGTTCCCCAGATCTAAGTTTCAGCCCTTCTTATAGATGGGTGTCACATTTGCTAGTTGTCATGCAACTAGGACCTCCCCTAATAGCCAGGACTACTGATAAATGATGGAAAGCGGTTTGGTGAACACTTCCACCAGCTCCCTCAGAACCCTCGGGTGGATGCCATCTCACCCCATAGACTTGCATACATCTTAGTGGAGTAGCAGGTCGCTAATCATTTCCTTGTTGATTATGAGGGCTTCATTCTGTTCCCTGTCCCTACCAGCTCAGGGGGTTGAGTACCTGGGCAACAACTTGCTGCAAAAGACTGAGGCAAAGAGTGCGTTAAATACCTCAGTCTTTTTCTTATCTCTTGCCACTGTTTCTCCCCACATCCAATAAAGGATGAAGGTTCAACTTAGTCCTCCCCAAAAGGACCATCCAAAAAAAAAAAAAAAAAGAAAAGAAAACATATTTCTGAGTGAGTTGTCCAAACACTTCTTGAACTCTGGAAGGCTTGGTGCTGTAACCACTTCCCAGGGGAGCCTGTTCCAGTGCCCAACCACCCTCTCATTGAAGAACCTCTTCCTGATATCCAGCCTGAACCACCCCTGACGCAGCTTCAACCCATTCCCTTAGGTCCTATTGCTGGTCATGAGAGAGAAGAGATCAGTGCCTGCCCCTCTCCTCCCCTCATAAGGAAGCTGTAGACCATGATGAGGTCTCCCCTCAGTCTTCTCTTCTTCAGGCTGAACGATTCAAGTGGCTTCAGCTGCTCCTCATACATCTTGCCCTCCAGACCCTTCACCATCTTTGTTGCCCTCCTTTGGACACTCTCTAACACTTTTTTATCCTTCTTATACTGTGGTGCCCAAAACTGCACACAGTTCTCAAGGTGAGGCCACACCAGTGCAGAGTAGAACAGGACAATCACTTCCATCAACTGGCTAGCAATGCCGTGCTTATGTACCCAAAGGCACAGTTGGCCCTCCTGGTTACCAAGGCACACTGCTGGCTTGTGTTCAGCTTGCTGCCGATCAAAACCCCCAGATCCCTTTCTGTGGGGCTGCTCTCCAGCATCTCATCGCCCAGTCTGTACGTATAGCCAGGGTTGCCTCTTAACAGGTGCAGAATCTGACACATGCTCTTGTTAAACTTCATATTGTTGGCAACTGTCCAGATTTCTCTGTGGCCTCACCATTCTCAACAGAGTCAACAGCTCCACTCAATTTGGTATCATCCATGAACTTGCTCAAAAAAAACCCTCAGGTCAAAAATCCTTTATGAAAACATTGAAGAGGACTGGTTCTAAAATGGAGCCCTGGGGAATCCCACTAGTGACAGGTTGCCATCCCAATGTAATCCCATTTACAAGAACCTTCTGGGCATGGCCCGTCACCCATCTTATTTGCTTTTATCTAATTGTATTCTGACCATTTTTTCCAGAAGGATACTGTGAGAGACAGTATTGAAAGCTTTATTGGAATCTAAAAAGATTACATCAATTGGTTTCCTTTGGTCAACTAGATGGGTGATCTTGTCATAGAAAGAAATTAAGTTTGTTACACATGACCTTCCCCTAGTGAACCCATGCTGGCTCTGACCACTGTCTGCATTGTCCTTCCAGTGTTTTTCAATAACTCCCAGAATAATCTTCTCCATAATTTTACCAGGCACTGAAGCAAGACTGACAGGCATGTAATTGCCAGGATCTTCCTTCTTGCCCTTCTTGAATATTGGGACCACGTGTCCAGCTTCCAGTCAGCTGGGACTCTCCAGATCTCCAGAATCTCCAGATTTCCAAAGCCATTGAAAAAGAATGGAGAGAGGTCCTGTGATGACATCAGCCAGCTGTCTGAGTACCCTGGGCTGAATCCCACAAGGCCCCATGGACTTCTATGCATGCAGGTAGAGCAGCAAATCCTGCACAAGTTCAGGGTTAGATGGGCGTTTATCATTCCCAAAGTCACGGTCCTCCAACTCAGGGCTGCTGGAATCCCAGAGCCCATCACGGGTGTTGAAGACAGAGGTGAAAAATGCATTAAACTTATCCGCTTTACCTATGTCCTTGTTTGTGAGTTGACCATCCTCATGAAGTATCAGACCAATGTTTGCTCTGGTCCTCCTTTTCCTGTTAACATGCTTGAAAAAGCCTTCTTTATTGTCCCCCATACTGCTGGCCAGCTTCAACTCTAATTGAGCCTTGGCCTCACAAATTCTCTCCCTACAAGAGAGAGTAGCATCCCTGTAGTCCTCCCATGTCAGTCGACCTTTCTTCTAGAAGCCATATGCTTTCTTTTTCTGCCTTAGCTCTTGAGAAAGATGGCTGTTCATCCAAGATGGCCTTCTGCCCCTTCTTCTTGACTTCCAACATTTTTGAATTGCCTGTTCCTGTACTCTTAGGAGGTGGTACTTAAAAACCAACAGGCACTGATGGACCGCAATGTCTTTAAAAGAAATTTCCCAGAGTACCTCACTAACTTGTTCCCTGAGCAGTCTGAAGTCTGCTCTTCCCCAGTTCAGGGTTGAAGTTTTGGTGGCAGTTTTCCTCCTATCGCCAAAGATTTTTAACTTGACTACTTCATGATCACTATGGCCAAGGCCACTTCACCCACAAGACCCCTGTTGTTCACAAGCAACAGGTATAGGAGGGAACCTTTCCTAGTCAGCTCTCCTAGTACCTGCACCAAGAAGTTATGATCAAGTTGCTTAAGGAATTTCCTGGACCTGTTTGTCTCAGCTATGTGATATTCCCAGTTGGCATATGGCAGGCTGAAGTCCCCCATAAGGACAAGGGCAGCTGATCTAGAAGTCTCTCTAAGTTCCCTAAAGAATAATTCATCGGTGTTGTTTACAGTACTGGGTGGTTTATAGTAAACTCTCACAGTGACATCCCCTTGATTTACTTGTCCCTTAATCCTTACCCAGAGGCTCTCAATTGGATTGTCGCCAACTGCAAGTTCCATACAGCCCAGTGCCTCTATTACGCAGAGCACCACCCTACCGCCACACCTGCCGTGCCTATCCCTTCTGAATTGCCTGTAACTGTCCATCCTAACACAACAGTCACAGGTCTCTTCCCACCAAGTTTTGCTTATGCCAAAGATGTTGCATCTGTGGGACTGGGCCAAGGCTTCTAGCTCCTCTTGCTCATTTCTCTTGCTGTGTGCATTTGTGTAGAAACATTTCAGGTGTGCTTCATTAAACCCAGCCCCTTGTGGGGCAGACTGAAGGGTCTTTCTAGCACGCAGTCCCTCAATTTTTGGCGTGTAGTCCCGTAGCTTATCACTGGCAGGCCCAGTTTTCTCTCTTTTCCCTTTGAATATAGTTTAAAGCCCTATTAGTATATTATCAATGTATACAAATATCTTAAGGAAGTGTATCAAGAGCACGTAGCCAGACTGTTTTCAGCGGTGCGCAAGAATAGGATGAGAAGCAACAGGCACAAAATGAAACACAGGAAGTTCCATCTAAATCTGAGGAAAAACTTTACTGTGAGGGTGACAGAGCACTGGTACAGGTTACCCTGAGAAGCTACCTATGTGATCTTATTCAACATGCTCTAAGTGACCCTGCTTGAGCAGGAGGGTTAGACTAGGTGATCTCCAGAGGTTCCCTCCAATCTCAACTATTCTGTAATTCTGTGATTCTGTGATAAATAAGATAGTATGGCAAACTTGAGCATTTTTGTACTAACAAATTTGGGATGCAATTTCTCATAAAAATTAGAAGCAGCCTGTTGGATCACAGCAAGATCCCTAAGCCTTGATCTTCCACAACGTATAGACTATGGTTCAAATTAAATCTGTTCCTCTCACCAAAACATTACAATCTATTCTCTCTGGTGAGCCCAAACAGTGATGTATTAAAGTGATTGGAAATGAGGAGGATCAGAGGATTCTTGGTAGTATCTACCTCTGTTGTGCTTTCCTTGAAACCCTGGGTTCAATCAGCCTTTAGCATCAGCTCATGGCATATATTTAGTTTTAAGGATTTAATTTGGAAGGTCTAAACAGAACATATGCTTCCCAGTAGCAATGAGTAGAATAGTTTGGATAGCTAAATAAACACACAATATAAGACCGCGGGGGGGGGGGGGGGGGGGGGGGGGGGAGGCAATTGGATGGAATATTTTAAGAATGGGTGACTATAAATATTCTCTTTCTATTCTGAATGATGTGGACTGAACATAGACCTATATTTTATAGTAGCACCTGGAGTTAAACCTGAAAAGTTGAATATGTTTAGGGCTCAGACTTCTTTTTCATATGTTCAGAGCATAGTTTAACTTCATTTCCAGTTTCTGGAAATGACTCCATTTAGGTGACATTTCTATGAGTTTTTTCATTTCTGTGAGTTTTATTATTTCTATGGATTTTGAAGGAGATGAGAAAAATCATAACTAAGAAGGTGAGGAAAGTTTCAGAACCAAGAAGTTTTGTTAGACATTAGTCTAATTATAAATAGCATGAAAAAAAAAATCAAACTTTGCCTACAAAATGCTGCTTCAGTAATTCTTTAACTTGTTTTAATGAAACAAACGTCTCATTGCTGTTTGGGAAGAAACAAATCTCCTTTCAAAAACTTTGCTTAATATACTGAGAAAGAAGTGACTGCAGAATCTGCTGATCTTTTGAGGTTTCCATAGAGGCTGGGTAAACTTTAATCTAACACTACTTAGAAAACTATATACACACAAAATGGTGTGCTTAGGCATTTAGTACAGACTAGGAACCAAATTTGTTTAGGTTGCAACTTGGTGTCCTGTTTAGCAGCCTCTGAAATCTTAATTTTAACAAGAACATTAATACTTTCCCTCAGCTCTCTGCTATGGTCTATCTCTTTCTGCAATACAGAGATGATGTAATAAATATTGTGATTACAGAGAACATGTCACAATCACCCTTTCATAGCTCTTGTGTCATGTGTGTCAAACCTATCAGCATATATCATCTACCTGAGGGCTTCTCCCATGGAATTAGTTGTCTTGTTTAGACACCCTTCTTGTTCATGTGCAGGTTTCAATATACGAACCAGATGCCTAAGCTTCTATTGCAACCTAGATGAGTTCAGTTTCTTTGCCTTTTGACAGTAAAGTTATGTTTCTGACACTAGATACCACTCAGAAAGGGGCATGAATCACACTCCTAGTTGTGTCATGCCTACCAGTCCCACACTGGTGGCCAGGTCATTTCAAATTATACAAGACATTTATGTCTATGCAACTGAATGAAATCCTTCAACTTAAATACTGTAAGAATCCAAGTTATTCTTATATCTAGGTATATGAATCTTCACCCGAATCCCACCTCTTAGGTTAAGCAAGGAGAATGCTGTCCCCACTTTATTCCTTGAATCTATGATTCCAGAATTTCTTAGACAGCATGAATAATGACAAAATTCCCAGCAGAAAGATTCAGTCCTGTGGCTACATTCACATGTGCATGTCCTCTGCTCCCTTAGGCCTCTACCAAGACAAGTAGAGTCCATGCAAAGTTGCAAGATAATGGTCTAAGTTTTCTCTCAAGATGTTTTTTAATATTCTGTACTCAACCTTCCCCATATTAATTTATTTTTTCTACTGATGAGTTTATTTTTAGTAACTTGAAAGACACATTAACTTTGTTTCTTTTTTAAGTGACCAGTAGTAGATCACAATTGTTGGCTGAAAGAGTCCAGCTTTCAAATATTATTGAGCATAATTTTTATTTAAGGGTCAAGAATCAAAGCACCGTTTATTTATTTATTTATTTATTTATTTATTTATTTATTCGAATTCAGAGCATCCAGTTTTCCTCAGTAGACTTGTCCATTCCTCTACAACTCTTTGTACAAAGTTTCTGTTACAATTCCAGTCAACCAAGACTCTGCACAATGCTTGGTAGAAATAAAATTTGCCTATTGTTAAAAGAGGATGAAACACATACTTTATAATGGTAGGTATTTTATAAGTTTGATAGTAAATTACATAGTCAAATTTCTGTGACTTGCTAGAATGTACACTCCTGAAAATTCTCATCTGTATTAAGGTTGCAGGTTTGAGAAAGAATGGATGCTTTTGTCTTATTCATCATATCACTTTCAGAGCAATCTGCATGGGAAAAATAATGATTTAAGCTATTATGCCATTTCTGGTTCCAAACAAAACATTAAAGAATATGGGTCTGGAAAAAAGGAGTGGTTTCTAATGCATACAGTGTTCTGCCTTGCTGCAATTTGCATTGTCATAATACTGCTCTTGTCCTACTGAGCAGTAATACAGAAAGGCATTAACTTTTTAACTTAACACTTTGCTATCTGGGGATATATTTAACTTTTATTACATTTCATAGGGATGATTTTCTTCAGTAAGTATTTATTCCTCCCTTGGTTTGACCACAACAAGCAAATACATTTAAATACACAAATCCAATCTATGCTAGTATTTCAAGGGTGTTATTTGAATGTGTTATCTAATGTATTTCTTAACGTAAATCCTATGATTTCATTAATGAATTCATGAAATTTTATATCTTTCTTAAAAACCTAGCTGATGCTTTTAGGGAATTATATGAGAATCCTCTATTGTTGTGAATTGTGCAAGGTTTCATAAATTGCATAAAATAACTAGAACACTTTACACAAGCAAATTTGATAGCCTCTAAAACACACACGAAATTCTGAAGGAGGACATTGCTTTATGTCAGCAATTTTTTTCTTGTGTTTGGGAATATACTAAAGAATATCACTGCCTCCTTCTAAGTAGTTAACACTTGTAAGAAGTGTGAACTCAGAAAAATCTATATTCAGTCTCACCTACTTATTTCTAAAATTATTCTTAACAAATACTAGTATAACATGTAGATTAGCCATTACAAGGCATTAGCTTTCTCAGATTAATTGGTAAAGAACTCTACAAGAGACAATTCTTAATGAATAATCGAAAAGAAAGAAAGGTGCAAGTAGTCAGCAGAAATCTAAAGAAAGGCTCTGGATTAGGCATGCAGGAAGCCCACAAACATGAATATATTATAGTTAGGTATTAATTAGGTTTAATTACAGACAGACCTATGTTGTTTCATTTTGTTTGCTTTTTTAATTTGCAACTTTTCTTTTTATATGATTTTTTTTTTTTTTTGGTAAGTATTAGAAACATAGAATCATTAGAGTTGGAAAAGACCTTCAAGATTCCCTGGTCCAACCATCACCCAACCACCAATGTCACCCACTAAACCATATCCCTAAGCACCAGGTCCAACCTTTCCTTAAACACCCCCAGGGATGGTGATTCCACCACTTCCCTGGGCAACCTGTTCCAATGCCTGACTTCTTTCTGAGAAGAAATGTCTCATAATTTCTAACTTAAACCTCCCCAGCACTACTTGAGGCCATTACCTCTAGTCCTGTCACTATCATCCTCTGAGAAGAGGCCGACCCCCAGCTCCCCACAACTTCCTTTCAGGTAGTTGTAGAGAGCAATAAGGTCTCCCCTGAGCCTCCTCTTCTCCAGACTAGACAACCCCAGTTCCCTCAGCCGCTCCCCATAGGACTTGTGTTCCAGACCCTTCACCAACTTTGTAGCCCTTCTCTGGACAAGTTCTAGAGCCTCAATGTCCTTCTTGTACTGAGGGGCCCAAAGCTGAACACAGTACTCGAGGTGCGGACTCACCAGATCTGAGTACAGGGGAATGATCACCTCCCTGGTCCTGCTGGCTACATTATTCCTGATACAAGCCAGGATGCCGTTGGCCTTCTTGGCCACCTGGGCAAACTGCTGGCTCATGTTCAGGTGAGCAACAACCAATACCCCCAGATCCTTTTCCTCTGCACAGCTTTCCAGCCACTCTGCTCCAAGCCTGTAGAGTTGCATGGGGTTGTTTTGGCCAAAGTGCAGGACCCGGCACTTAGCCATGGTGGACCTCATCTCATTGGCCCATTGATCCAACCTGTCCAGGTCCCTCTGCAGGGCCTCCCTACCCTCAGGCAGATTGATGCTACCCCCCAACTTCATGTCATCTGGAAACTTACTGAGGGTGCACTCAATTCCCTCATCCAGATCACCAATAAAAATTTTAAAAAGGATTGGCCCCAACACCGACCCCTGGGGAACACCACTGGTGACCATTTGCCAGATGGATTTCAGTCTGGTCACCACCAATCTCTGGGCCCGGCCGTCCAGCCAGTTTTTAACCCAGCAAAGAGTGTACCTGTCCAAGCCATGGGCTGCCAGCTTCTCCAGGTGAATACTATGGGAGATCATTTCAAAGGCCTTGCTGAAGTCTAAGAAGACTACATCAACAGCCTTTCCCACATCCACCAGGCAGGTCACCCGGTCATAGAAGGAGATGAGGTTGGTTAGGCAGGACTTGCCTTTCATAAACTCATGCTGACTGGGCCTGATTCCCCAGTGGTCCCACACACATTGTGTGATTGCATTCAACGTGACCTGTTGCATTACCTTTCCTGGCACCGAGCTCAGGCTGACAGGCCTGTAGTTCCCCAGTTCCTCCTTATAAACCTTCTTATAGGTGAGCATCACATTAGCAAGTCTCCAGTCATCCAGGACCTCTCTGGATGACCATGAAAGCTGATAGATGATGGAAAGCAGCCCAGCAATCACATCAGCCAACTCCCTCATCACCCTTGGGTGGATCCCATCTGGCCCCATGAACTTGTGAGAGTCCAGGTAGAGCAGCAGGTTCTAACTGTTTCCACCTGAACCGTGGGGAGGGTTCTTCTGCTCCTCATCCCAGACTTCCAGGTCATGAGGCTGAGTACCCTGAGGATAAGTGGTCTGGTTAGATAGATGAGATGCAAAGGTGGCATTAAGAACCTCAGCCTTTTCCTTATCCTTAGTAGTCATATACCCCCCTGTGTCCAGTGAAGAATGGAGATTCTCTTTGGCCCTCCTCTTGCCATTAATATATTTATAAAAACATACATTTTTTTTTTTTTTTATCCTCGACCATAGTGGCCAGATTGAGCTTGTGCCGGGCTTTAGCCTTCGTGATTTTTTCTCTGCGTATGCTGTCAACTTCCTTGTACTCTTCCTGAGTTGCCTGCCCCTTCTTCCACTGGACAGAACTCTCTTTTTCTCCCAAATACACAGCAGAAGTTCCCTGTTCAGCCACACCAGTATTCTTCCCCGCTCATTCATCTTACAGCACATGGGGACAGCCTGCTCCTGCGCCTTTACAACTTCCTGGACCCCTCTGCACTTCAGGACTGACTCTTAAGGGACCCTCCCTACCAGTGTCCTGAACAATTCAAAGTCTGCTCTCCGGAAGTCCAAGGTAGAGCAGTTTTACTGACCCCCCCCCTCCTGACTTCACCAAGGATAGATAACTCTGCCATGTCATGGTCACTCTGCCCAAGACAACTCCCTACCACCACATCTCCCACCAGTCTTTCTCTGTTCTTGAAGAGCAGGTCTAGCGGGGCACCCCGTCTAGTAGGCTCCTGAACCAGCTGACTCAGGAAGCTGTCTTCCCCGCACTCCAGGAACCTCCTAGACTGCTTCCTCAGGGCTGTATTGTATTTCCAGCACATGTCCACGAGGACAAGAGCTGGTGACTGAGTGACTTCTGCCAGCTGCTTATAGAATGCCTCATCTGTTTCTTCATCCTGGTTTGGCAGTCTATAACAGGACCCCACCAGTATGTCCACCTTGTTGGCCAACCCCCTGATCCCTATCCACAAGGACTCTACCTTTTAATTCCAAAACCCAAGCTCAACAGCATCAAAATGCTCTCTAATATAGAGAGCCACGCCACCACCGCTACTTAGCTTCTTGTCCCTTCTGAAGAGCTTGTAGCCATCCATTGCAGCACTCTGGGCATGGTTGTGGTTCCACCACATTACAGTGATGGTGACTAGGTCATAGTTTGCTTGCCACACAATGGCTTCCAACTCCTCCTGCTTGTTGCACATGCTGCATGCATTGGTGTAGATGCACTTGAGTTGCACCCTCAACCCTGGGACTGCTTCCCCAGGCTCACCTCTTTCAAGTCTTATTTCCCCCCCATTCCCCTTTACACCTAATTTAAAGCCTTCTCAATGAGCCTTGCTAGCTCCCAGGCTGGAGTCCATTTCCCGCTTTGAGACAGGTGGGTCCCATCAGAGGCCATCAGGCCAGGCACTGAGTAAACATCACCATGATCAAAAACCAACCAAACAAACAAACTCCTGTGACAGCACCAGCCTCTCAGCCATGTATTGATCAGCTGGGCCTTCTAGGTCCACTCAATATCCCTCCCTACCACTGAAGGGATAGAAGAAAATACCACCTGTGCACCCACTCCATCCAGTAACCGTCCCAGTCTCCAGAAGTCCCTTTTGATAGTCTTTAGGCTTCTCTCTGATATAATTTTTTTTTCCATTTTTATTTCAATAACTTGTTATGGCAAATGTCTTCAGATATATCTAGCATACTTATTTCTCACAAGATGGAATGTTGTGTTGTGGTTTAGTGGTTTTTGTGTGTGTGTGTGTGTGTGTTTTGTTTTGTTTTGTTTTGTTTTCCACTTGGATGGGGTATTATCAATTTTGCATTACACTAAAAACATAAAATGTCTTAACTATGTGCCTGTCTCTGAATAATATGTGTGACAGTTAGCTACAGTTCTAAGAACTGTACAATCTATGAATCACATGTGTGTCAATGAACACTAAACATTTGTTGTTCACCATTTCCTCTGGTTATACTTCATCATGATGATGCAAAACTACTTCAGTTTCCCCCTTCCCATATTCAAAATGAATCAAATGAATGAAGACATAATGTATCATCTGGTTGCACTTCAACTTCACTGACACTATAGACCATACCCATTATGGTCTTTCAGGTCAATAATTCCCGAACTGAGAAGGACTAATAGGATTTATGATCCTCTTTTCAACTGCATGTAGCACAAGCAGTACTAATTATATTTTCATTAACCTCTGTGGCTAGCTCATGTTCTAATAATTTAGCCCTGTTATGGATTAATCCCATGTTTTACATGTTCAATAAAGTGAACACAAATAAAGCGAAACAAAAACTATATAAATATATATATATATAAATAATAAATATATATATATATATAAATAATAAATATATATATATATATATTTATATATATAAATATAAATAAATATATATATAAATATATATAAATCATGGCCAGATCACGGATGCTGTAATGAAGAAAGAGTTTTAAAAGAGCCATTTCTTCTAGAATCTGCAAAGGTCTGGCCCATGCATTGGCCAGCTGTAATTTGGCTTTTTGGGTGACTTATCCCTAGTTAAAGAGCCAATGTGAAGCCTAAACTTTAGATAAATCCCAGATAACTGCATTAACTGTAAGTGCTGATTGAGTCCTGTGCCAGTTGCCTTATAGTGAAGTTCACATTTACACCGGGACATGTTAAAACCACTATTTCAAGAGGTAAGCATGTCTCCTAAATATATTTGGAAGGCAGTGTATCTGAGTACAGAGAAACTGTATCTTCACCCCTTCTGCTGACTAGGTTATTCACAGATATCTCAGTTGCCAGAGAGAATAAAGAGTACACAGGAGATACAGCTCAACTGTCATTAACAGGATTATTCAGTATGACAGTCATTCCTCACCACTATCCATTCCTAAGCAGAGTTATAGGCAACAGGACAACCAATACTGAATTCTGTTTCTTCAGTCAGAGGAGGAGTATCGGCTGAATTCATCTCAGACTATGAAAATTTCCACTAAATGTGCTATCCTACAGCCACTGTTCTCCTGAGTTGTCTTTTCAGTCCTTCTCTGCTACAGTTAAAAATCAACTCTACAATAATTTTGGATATTTTGCTTACTTTATTAAAATTAAATATATTTAATTTGTTAGATGTAAGACAACAGATCTATTCCCCAGCCATGATGAATCTGGGACTTGAAAGTAAATTTTTATGGGAACCATGATAGATAAGGTGATATGGAATTTAGAATTAATGCTGATTATGTGAGAAGCACTGAATACCTTTCATTATTTATATTTTTAATTCAGTACCAATGTCAAACACTGTCAGGCATTTGGTTGCAATTTCTGTTCAATGAAGAAAATATGGAGAAATACTAATTATATGCAGAGAATTAGAAGAGGTATTTTGAAGTCAGTTTTACAAAGTATTTTTTCTGTCTAACAAATTGAGGAAGAAATTAAAATTAAAATTTTAATTAAAAATGGGTTTGGTAAAACAGTAACTTCCTGTATTCCCATTCTAGGGCGATTAATTTTTTTATGGAGCTACTCCATAGAAAACCCAGAAGCACCTCTAGAATACAACTCATGTAACCTGTTTTGACTATCCGTGTCAAGAACTCTTCCTTGGTAGCAACTATTTTTGATCACTAGCTTTAAAAGTAATACGTACTATTTATCTGATTAGCTACGAGATAAATTTTAAAGTAAAGTGGGATTAATCTCCTCTCTCTACCACTGAAATACAGGATAAAGCTTAATCATTAAGCTTATTTACTTATTTATTCTATACATGCTATACATGCTATTTTGTGGCTTGGATAAATCCTGTATATTTTAGAGCATAGTCAAAGATATTGCCATCTGCTACCCACCTAAAGTGTTTGTATATACAAACATAAGATATCTATATCTATATCTATATCTATCTATCTATATATGTATATATAGGAACGAAGTAACTTTTAATACTGCGGTATGTTTGGAGCAGCCACCCTTTCCTTCTAAGGGTATGTCAACAAATTGATCTGCTAGTCTGAAAACTTGATTAGTAGCAAAAACAGGGCTAAACAAATTTAAAGCATATTAATGAGGGCATTATCCAAATGCCTCTTGAACACTGATAGGCATGCAACATCAACCACATCTCTAGGAAACCTGTACCAGTGTTTGACTGCCCTCACAGTAAGGACATTTTTCCTAATGTCTAGTCTGAACATTCTCTGGTGCAGCTTTGTACCATTCCATCACGTCCTGTCATTGGCTGCAAGGGAGAAGAGATCTGCACCTCCCTCTCCATATTTACCCCTCTCGGGAAGTTATAGAGAGCCATGAGGTTGCCTCTTAGCCGTCTTTCCTCCAGACTAGATAACTCCATTGTCCTCAACCACTCCTCAGAGGACATGCCTTTCAGCCCTTTGTTGCCCTCCTCTGGACACTTTCAAATACCTTAACAACCTTTCTATACTGCAGAGACCAGAACTGCACCTCGTAAAAGGTGAGGCTGCACCACTGCTAAATATGATTGGAAGAATCACTTCCTTTGACTAGTTGACCGTGCTGTGTTTAATGCACCTCTTTGCTGCCAGGTCACACTGCTGACTCATGTTGAGCCTGTTGTCAACCAGAACCCACAGATCTCCCTCTGCTGAGTTGCTCTCCAGCCACCCACCTCCCAGTCTGTAGCTGTGTATGGGCACTAGTCTGTCCCAGGTGCAGATCCTGGTGTTTTCCTTTGTTGAACTTCATGCTACTGCTGACCTCCCAATGCTCCAACCTATCCAGATCCCTCTACAAGGCCTCTAGTACCTCCAGGGAGTCAATAGCACCTCCCAGTTTAGTGTCACCAGCAAACTTGTTGAGGATGCATCCAGTTCATTGATAAAAAATGTTGAATAGGACTGGCCCTAGAACTGAGTCCTGGGGAACACTGCCAGAGACTGTCCACCAGACAGATGTAGCTCTATTCAGTATAACTCTCTGGGCCCTACCATTAAACATGTTAATCACCCAGAGTATTGTGAACCTGTTTAACTCGTAGTTGGACAATTTATACAGAAGGATGCCATGATGGACACAATATCAAAGGCCTTACTAAAATCCGGAAAGATTGCTTCCACTACCTTCTCTTCATCCACCAAGTGCATGACCTTATCATAGAAGGAGATCAAATTACTAAGGCAGGACTTTCCCTTCATGCACCCATGTTAACTATGCCTGCCTGACTTTGTTCTTTAAATGCCTTTCAGTATACCCTAGGACAACCTTTTCAATAACTTTTCCAGGGACTGACAGGTCTGTAGTTTCCTGGGTCTTCTCTCACGCCCTTTTGGTAGATGGTTATAACATTGGCTATCTTCCAGTCAGCATGTTATCTGCCTAATTGAAGCCAAGACAATACCTTAATATAAAGTTAAATATACTGTCCTGGGTCATGTGTAAACATCGTCAATATCTTGGACATCTCACCTGTCACTGGATCCCTGTGTTTAAATTTGCAAATAAAAAACTAGATAACTAGATCTTCACTTTCTATAATGGGAGCTTAGACACCTACTTCACTTGTTGCCACCTAAACTTAGATGTTTATACTTTGAAGCTGGATGGTGGCTAGAATTTACTCTCCAAAATTTTAATCCCAATAGCTACTCAGATAAATTTGTCTTTTCACACTTGCTTTAAGCCACCACTTACTGAAGCCAGAATATGTACTACTGTTGAGAATATTCCTCTTTGTTTTACCATGTCTTACAATATATGAATCTGATTATGATTTCTCTTTCAGTTCTGTACATAAAGTTACTTTCTACTGAGTTAATCAGAATTTGCAGTGAGAAAGCAAACAGACCTTTAATACAGCAAAATATAGTCCATTATTTCTGTGTCTATTTCAATGCTTGTACTTTTTTTTTTTTTTAATTATATTTTTTTTCCCCCCCACAAAATAGTCAGTTTGTCTTGGAAGAAGCCTTTCTATTTTCTGCCACAAATTAAAGAAAATATGTTAACACTTCCACACATACATCTTTTTTTTTTTTTTCCCCCTATGGACAGACTGAAAAGTATATGATTTTCTTATTATGTGTAGTGTGTGCTTACTTCAGTTTATTTATGCATATGCTACTCTTTCTACTTCTGCTATTGAATTATAATAGATGCTAGTGGCTTCACAATTTATAAAGATTTTTCATCTTCTACAATCACAGTAAGAATGAAAGATACTAAAACGATGTGAAACTAACAAGTATATTTTTATTCAACATGAAATGTGCAGAATAAGAGAAGCTTTCTAAACTCAAGAGCTCTGTCCCACTTCCATAACTTTTTTTTTTTTTCAAAGTAACTTCATAAAATGCCTTATTGTGGTAGCACAGTGAAAGAACTTTGGATAATTATATGATTTGTTCAAAGAATTATTGCAGTTGCACTTGCGAATGGGATAATTCTACATGCAATGACAGTAAAAACTTCACAATTAAAACTAACACTTTTTTGACACAGATAAGCAGACATATGTATATTCTAGTGGAGAATTCACTCTAAAAAGACTGCTGATCTGAAATACTCCAGCAGAAACTGCAAGTTTCCCATAAAGTGAGAAAATAGGAAGAAAGTCCCAGAACAGTAGTGTCTCATTTTAATTCATGTGTTTTTCTCAGAAACCATTCAAAAAGCAGAGAGGGGAAACCTCAGAACAGTTCTTCCTCTGTTTTACCCTCTTTTGTTTTCCAAACTTTTCTATTTTTAAAAAGCTGAGAAAATCCCAAAAGAATGCTTGAAAATGCCAACATTTCCTAAGCACTGTTAAAGATGGATTGCCCTTTCATTTTTTGTCCTGTCAGGAAAAAAAAAAAAAAAAAAAAAAAAAAAAACATTGGAAACATTGGGAGAGGATGAGGTGGAAATAGTGAGCTTTATGCCAAGTTTGAATTCTGGGAGAAAGCAATTGCTGACACTTAACTTACTTTTATTGTAATACTATTGTTAGTAATAGAGAGAAAGACACAACATGCTAACAAAACAACAACAACAACAAAAAGAGAGAAAGCCACTATATTATGTTACCAGACAATGAAATTATAATTATGGTTTTCTAAAAAAAATTAAATTAAATTAAATTAAATTAAAGCATGGAGCTTCGGATGCATAATTTTGACATTAAAATACTTCTAGCCATTTAAATTTCCATGTAAATAATAATATAATAATAACCAGGAATAATTGTTTATATTTGGAAATATAAATATTGGAAACATTGGATTTTTTTTTTTTTTTCACATTTGCAAATTATTTGTAATGAGCAGGCAGCTTCTCCTTCACTTGAGAAAGAAATTGTAGAATGAAGACCTGATGGAAGGGATTATTTCTTATTATTTTTCTTTGATTTTAATTTTGATTCTCAGATTTTAGTTTTGAATTAAGCTAATACTCACTTGCTAATTTTCAGGCAATTGATAGCAACTATAAATTCTTGCATCCATCATTTTGCATCTTGCATTTTGATAGCAACTATAAAATCTTGCATCCATCATTAAATTCTTGCCTTCATCATTAAATTCTTGTTTTCATTTGTTCAGAATATATGTTTTAATGTTTTAATCTCCACTGATAAATGCTTCATTACATATGCTGTTCTTTGAATTACACCAATTTCTTTACGTTTTCCAGCCAAAGGAAGCTCATGAGAGTTTATGGTAAAGCTCTTGTGAAGTCTGCTGACAATTAATTTCTGATCTAAACCTCACTGCAGGCAGAAACAGTTTCACTATAACTTCAGAGACTTTCAATGATGACACCAGATGGGACTATTACTTACTTAAGCTCTGTTACTTCTTGTTATGTAAACTTTATTTCAAATATAGTTAACTCATATGAAGTTTTTTTAGATAATTTTAATCATTTGTGCATATCTTTTACAATTTCTGATTTGTTCAATTTTTTTTTATGTTTTACAAAAGGTGTTAATTTCTATATTTTTTATAAAATCCCAATTAATTGATTACTGGGCTAAGGAGAGATATTACAATGAAGTCCCTTAAAATTGTACAATTTTTCCTTGAATTTGATGGCATGTTTATTTCTTCAGAAAAGGAAAGAGAGAGAAAGACAGAGACAGAGAGCATGGGAGAGATATAGCTGTGTTATTTCTTATTTTTCACTGTCATTTAAACATATTTGTTCAGAATAAATTATTTTTTTGTAATTATATACATCTATATTTACAACTTGGGAAAATTATCAAAATTCCTTAATTGAAAAACAGTCTCCTTCCTGAAAAACAGTCTTGGATAGTGTATAAATCTATTACAATATAACAAAAACCCTTTCTTTTTGACATATTCCCTGCTTAATACTTTAAAATGGATGAACAGATATATTTACTTGACCTAGTGTCAGAGAAGAAAAAAAGTCTGAGGAAGTTGAAATGTTTTCTGGTACTAAAACTCCAAAGCTTCAGGAAGTTTCTTTATTACTTAGTACTGTATGTTCTAATCAAGCATAAAACAGGAAAGTGACTACTATCAAAGGGCCCATAAAAAGAGTTTATGATGTTTCAGATTCAGACAACATAAAAAAGGACATATTGAAATTAGAAACACTATTATAAAGTGTGATTCTATAAGGAATCTCCATAACAGACTTAATAATGTGATTAAAGAGACAAAGTAATAGCAATATACACAAGTACTAATTAGAACATTGAAACTATTACGCCTCATGTGGGAGACAAGTAATAAAATTCAAAGAATATTTGTAAGAAACACTATCAGACTAGCTTTTATGTTTCCTACTGCCTCAGGCTGACTATGTGAACTTGTGGCATGTGTCGAAAATGTTTAAGCCAATCCATTTGGCCTGGTAATGCTCCCCTCTTTCAGTGCATTTTGCATCATATAGTTTGACTAAACTACCCTTCACAATGGGCCTATCTGGTGTTGTTAAAAGATTCAAAACATTGCTTTTACATACTGGAAAGACATATTGCCTTAGTAATATCATTCAATTTCTTAAACATGAATTTGTTTATTTTTGCTGTTGAAATCATTGCAGCTTTGTACAAAGCTGATTACAGCTTTGGAGTCAGAATGTCTCACTGGATTTTGATTAGGATGAATATATCTAATAATGAATAGGAATGAATTGTAAAAAGTCATTGTTTGACATAGCAAGGTACTCCTCCTTTATGATTCTAAAATCTCAAAGGGTAATTCACATAGAAAATGTAAAGCAATATCCAAAATATTTAAAACCATTTACTGCTGCTTTTGTTGTTTGTTTTTTTTTTTAATAGTTACTACCTGTTATGTGCTTTTATTTCTGTATTACCATCAAATTCACAAAGAACAAAGTGAAATCTGCATTGAAGACTTCCTAATATCTTGACAATAGAAAGCACTTAAACTGAATATAATGAACTAATATATCTCAAAAGTGCTGAATGCACAACATTTTGTTTCTTAAATGTCTTCCTCTGAACATATTAATCTATATTTATAGTATACTAGGATGTAACTGACTAAAGTAGAGTCGTGCAGACAATAACATACATATAAAACCACAAGTACTCTCCTTTGTATTGGAACAGAGAAAGAAAGTGATTGTGTCCATCTGGGGTATTGTTATATGCTTTTCTTTTTAATTTAGGTTACCCTTTTATCTTTCACAATATCTATGGGAATTCTGTTAATAAATATCTATAGCATTTACTTCACCACTAAATTACTTGAACTTATGTAACACCACCACAACATTTTCCGTTCTTTATTGCATTTTAGACATGTAGTGATCAGCTCAGACTCTTGATCCATGGTCTCTTTTTCATTTATGAAGGACTTTGAAGAGCTTTTGAGCAGGGAACATATTCGATCATAACTTATTTGAGACTAATATTGTCTTCTCCATTTGACTTCAAATTCTTCCTTCATGAACTACTTATTCAAGATTCTTCTTAATGGTTCAATGTCCAGGTGAAGAACAGCGATGAGTGGTGCTCCTCAGGTGTCAGTACTGGGACCAGTATTATACTTACTATACTTATTTTACTTATTATACTTATTATACTTAATATCTTTCTTTGTGATGGAAAATTGAGCATGACCCAGCAATGTGCACTTGCAGCCCAGAAAGCAAACTATATCCCAGGCTGCATCAAAAGAAGTGTGTCCAGCAGGTCAAAGGAGATGATTCTCCCCCTCTACTCCATTGTCATGAGATCCCACCTGGAATACTGTGTTCAGCTCTGGGGCCTCCAGGACACAGACCTATGCAAAAGAGTCCAGAAAGAGGTCATGATGACAATCAGAGGCCTGGAGCACCTCTCCTATGAAGATGGGCTGAGTTAGCTGGGGTTCTTCAGCCTGTAGAAGAGAAGGCTCCACAGAGATCTTATAGCATTCTTCTAATACTTAAAAGAGGCCTACAAGAAAGCTGGAGAAGAACTCTTTGTCAAAGAGTATAATAATAGTACAAGGAAAAATGTTTTTAAGCTAAAAGAAGATAGATTTAGACTAGATAGCTGGTAGAAGTTCTTTCCTCTGAGGGTGGTGAGGTACTGGAGGAGGCTGCCCAGAGAAGCTGTGAATGTTCCCTTCCTGGCAATGTTGAAGACCAGACTGGATGGAGCCCTGGGCAACCTGGTTTAGTGGAATGTGCCCTTGCCCAAAACAGGGGGGTTGGAATTAGATGATCTTTAATATCCCTTCCAACTCAAGCCATTCTATAATTCTATGACTGATATTAGCCTGACATTGAAGCCCAACACTGATCATTTTTCTTCAAGTAGTATATTCCTTTGGGGGGATACCGGATATAAAAAGGCTACTCAATGAAATAGACAGAAAAAAAAAAAAAAGATCCAATTCACATTAATTCAAAATTTTAAACATTTTGGAACAATCTGTAGAAACATAATCCTTTTAGTTTACCTTCAAATAACAATAACAATGTTCTGGTCACAGTTACATGAAATATGAACCCCCAGATACTCAAAACACTATTTATCTTAGATCATTTGTTTAAAATACAGGAACTGGAAGAACTGACTTGTCAACAGCCACCTAGTATCAATACAAGTGAATTATATTTGGTTTAGAATTGGCATACTTTCAGAATAACATATTTGTGTCTGGTTATTCTTCAACATTAAATAGTATTTTATTGATCAACTGATATTGTGTCAGGTGCCATTCTCTATTTCACCACTAAGTTTGACTCCAACAGTTCCAAGGAAGATGATGCCTTTTACTCCAAAATATATTTATCCAATTATTTTAAAACTATTTCTACTGTGCTAATGGTAAAGAGTTTAATAAACCTCAGTTCACTATCAAAACCATTAGCACCATTCATTGTACGTGTTTATTTTAACCCAAATTAAAGTATTTCTGCTCAATTTTTCCTCCACCATTCATTATTAAAATAAATTGCTCTTGTGTTCAGATCAGCTGCAGGCAAAATACTTCCATTCCAGGTGCCCATCAACTTTTTAAATCAATTAAGTTAATTGACAGCAGATTTAACAATTTTTTAATTATGAGTGCAAACAGTTTTTGTTTTTTTTTTCTAAACTGGTTCCCCACAAGAAAAAAAAAAAAAAAGTTGTAGAGAGGTAACAAAACACATAGTGTAATAATAATGCATGGAACAGAACCCTCATTGCTATCATTGCTAAAAAGGCTTTAAGGTAGTAATCTATAAAAGAATAAATCCAATGACAAAATAAGTCTCTGTTTTTCTTTCAAAGTCACTTTGGAGAATTTTATCAGTTCTTTACAAAGCTGAAAACCATGCTTGAATTAGAATCAGCTGTATACTACATTAATGGTGGTTCAGTAAATGGCATTTTTCCTCCTGGCTAAACTCAGAGTGGAAATAATGTTAAAGAGTAATGTTGTCCATCCTAAATAAAAAGGAAATGAAGTTTTGCAATTGGTTGTAAGATTACTTTTCATGTAATATTAGTGTTCTCCGTGTCAGTATTTCCATCTTTGCTTTTCTCCAGATTTTTCAACATTCCCCCTTTCTGCATATTCAAACACTCTTTGTAAATCTGTCATCTGTCTTCTCTTGAATTGCTCTACCACCATAACGGTGGTGGAGGCTTTTGCTATTTAGTTTCTCAATTAAGCTAGAATGTGTTTGAGCAAAGTACTGAAATATTCTGGTGTAATCAAGATCAGCAGGAATCACAGAATCATAGAATGGACAAGGTTGGAAGGGACCTCTGAAGATCATCTTGTCCAACCCACCTGCTGAGCAGGATCACCTAGAGCACGTTGTGCAGGATGGGATCCAGGCAGGTTTTGAATATCTCCAGAGAAGGAAACTCCACAAACTCTCTGGGCAACCTGTTCCTATGCTCTGTCGCCCCCACAGTAGAGTGTCCTCCCATACTCAGCCAGAACCTCCTGTGCCTCAGTTTGTGCCCATTGCCTCTTATCTTCTCACCAGGCACAACTGAAAAGAGACTGGCTCCATCCTCTGAACAACCTCACCTCAGATACTTATGCGTATTGATGAGGTCTCCCCTCAGTCTTCTCTTTCCCAGGCTGTGCAAAATTTCAACATTGGAACATTTTTATTTGAATTTTCTTCCACTTTAGGTGAGAAACATTTTTTTTTTCTCAAGTGAACCTCAAGATTTCTGTTTTAGTTTGAGTCAATTGGGCATTTATTTTCAATTTCATTTTGTTTTATGCATTTAATTTTATTCATTTTATTTTATTTATTTGAACTGAAGTTCTAACATCATAGTAGTACAACCAGTATTAGATTTGAGGAACATAATTTCAAACATAATGTATACATACATCATCATTATGAAATAAATAAAAATGGAACAGTCAAAATGAAGCATTTTGGCATGATCAAAGCATCGTATTTTGACTTTGCTTTTCAAAAATTCCTCTAAATTAATTACATGACCCCCTGCAGATTCTTTAAGGCCTCTTAATGGAAGGCTTCCAACAAAAATGTTGTCAAGCACAGCTAGCAAGGAGGCAGCACTACGAGGTCAATCAAGCACTTAGCAGGGCTTTTTATTATTACGTTGAAAGTGTCAGGTAGAGGTTGGCTAACACTAAGAAAGAGCTATGGACTTTTCTAACATATTCTTCTATTAGCAGGTTCATGACATTAGCAGGTTTAGATTGCTATCTAAAAAGATAGCAATAGGGTAACAGACACACTTTTCTAGTATGCGCTTTTCTGAGTAACGTTAATGTTTGTGGACATAGAAAGATCTAACTCAGCAAGATCAAAATTATGATTTTCCATTTCTTATATGAATCACAATGGCGAAGAATTTCCTTAAATGAAGTACTTTTTAATTAATTAATTGTAATGCTGCATAGCTTTTATCTAGTAATATCACAAAGCTGTCTTTGCATGAATGGAAAACACAGGTGACAGTTAAGTACATATATTGGTTATTGTTAAAAGCTGATGGGACAGTTTGCAGAAAATAGCTCACTGATATGTCCAAAGTCGCTATCAATCTTTAATAATTTTATAAGGAAAAATACAATGATTTAATTAACAAAAATCTATGTGATGTTTCCAAGAATTTCATGTAAATATATTTGAAGAAACGTCATACTATGAAAAAAAGCATGGATAAATTACATCAAAACAAGAATTACTTCTGCATTATTACTACTTTTCTCTCTCTCTCTCTCTCTCTCTCTCTCTCCTTTTTTTTTTTTTTTTTTTTAAGAAGAGATTAAAGTGCACCAAATAAAGATTGGGACGTTGTTTTTTTACTCGTTCTTCAGAATTTATTCAATTGTTCACAAAGTTTGGCCTGCTGTACTTCACAATAGATTATATGTTCATTATATTTTTCAGCAAAGCCTTTCCCATGGCTTGGATAAGCACACTCTTTGTTGGATTAAAAATTGGCTGGGTGGCCAGGCCCAGAGAGTGGTGGTGAATGGAATGAAATCCAGCTGGCGACTGGTCACCTGTGGTGCTCCCCAGGGGTCAGTCTTGGGGCCCATTCTCTTTAATATCTTTATTGATGAGGGAATTAAGTGCACCCTCAGTAAGTCTGTAGAAGACATGAAGTTGGGGGGAAGTGTCGATCTGCTGGAGGGTAGGAAGGTTCTGCAGAGAGACCTGGGCAGGTTGGATCAATAGGCAGGGGCCAATGGGACGAGGTTCACCATGGCTAAGTGCTGGGTCCTTCACTTTGGTCACAACCCCATGCAACTCTACAGGCTTGGGGCAGAGTGACTGGAAAGTTGTGTAGAGGAAAAGAATCTGGGGGTGTTGGTTGATGCTTGCCTGAACATGAGCCAGCAGTGTGCCCAGGTGTCCAAGAAGGCCAGTGGCCTTCTCAGAAGGAGTAGTTAGGCATTTGGATGGGTTGCCCAGGGAACTGGTGGAGTCACCGTTCCTTGGGGTGTTTAAGGAAAGGTTGGATGTGGTGCTTAGGGACATGGTTTAGTGGGCGATATTGGTGGTAGGGGGATGGTTGGACCAGATGATCTTGGAGGTCTTTTCCAACCTTAATGATTCTATGATTCTCTTTTCTCAATAAACAGTATGCTCTTGCAGATGTCCCAAAGAGTATGATTCCAAATATATATATATAGAATTAGTGTCAGTGGATGGCATTCTATTGACTGTGTAGTTTGTTTCCCAGCATCTAACACCAGAAACTTCATTTATGAAATTTAATAAATACTGTAATATTTTTTAAAAAGTTTGTGGTTTTCTGTGTTTTTTTTTGGTTTTTTTTTTTGAGGTATCTGGAGATAGACAAATCTACAGTTTTACACATTAGCTTGTAAAATTTATTTATTTTTAGCTTGTAATAACTGTGATATTGATATCATTTATTATTGATATTATATATTGATACTATTTATTATGTATTAGCTTGTAAATTTTATTTTGATGTGCTGATATTATTTATATATAGTATTCTATACAATGTTTTTATATAATATCAATACATTGTAATAATAATAATATAGCATAATAATATAATAATATTGACATATTACAACTATATTAACATAATATTAATGTATTATATATTAATGTTAATATTATCAATGCTATTGATATTTATATATTTTGATATATTGTTTTTCAATATATTGATATTATTTATTGATATTATTGTATATTGCTATTTATTAATTATTAGCTTGTAAAAATATTTATTTTGCTTTAGACAAGCAGTGTTGTTTTTTTAATATTATTATAGAATTTATGCATAACATTTTGAACAAGTTGAATGTTAGAGATAAGAACAGAAATCCTGTTGGACTGATAATATAGTACTTTATCCGATATTCAGTCATGCCTTATCTTCTCAGTTTCCAGAAAAGATAGGATTTGATTTGACAGATTCCAAAATTTGAGTTCCCACTGAGTTTAATAGGAATTCTATATACAGAGTCTGCAACTGAAGTCACACGTTCCCAAAGCCTGTGATCTACATAAAAAGGTGGGAAGATAACAGCAGACAATATCTTAAAGGAAACATGGCACACATTAAACACTGAGTATTTCAAAATTCATGTATTAGTCATCCATCTCTCTGGCCTCTACATGTCCAAATGTTAGCAATATAGTCTAAGCTTCTAATCTAAATTTCTTCTATTTGGGGAAAAAGGTAAATAAAAATAAAAATCTCCAGAGACAGATTCAATCCATTCTAGAATCATTAAGGTTGGAAAAGACCTCCAGGATCATCTGGTCCAACCATCCAAATAATAGTTGTCATTCTAAAATCATTATAATGTAATTCTAAAATTAGAACTTTAGAGAAGTTAATATGATAGCAAAGACCAAGAGCGTAGTTTCATGGTATATTATTTTTCTAATTTCAAAGCTGAACTATGAGTTTACTATTATCGCATGCCCTTGCTTGTTCCTCATTTCACACAGCACTTCAGAACTGTGCTCAATTAAGTGTTCGTTAGATGAGTCCCAGGGAATGTTTGCTTTTTTTCTGAACTTTCATCATCCTAGTCCAGGTTACATCATGCTCAGACAAACAGTTTAGCATGGCTGAAGTTGTGAATCCTGGTAGAAATGCTGGGACAATCCCTGAAATCGGGGGAATCTCTTAAACTTCCTTTTTCATAGTTCATAGAAATGAACCGTAACTTGATACATGTGAAGCATGCTGATGTCAGCAGGAAGGATAGAGGTGAGCGGAGGGTAGTTCTGGTGGGTTGACCCTTGTTAGCAGCTGAGCACCTGCCAGCTGCTCTCTCACTCCCCACACCACAGCAGGATAGGGTTTAGAATTGGATGAGCAAAAGCTATATATACAAAACAAACAAACAAAACAAAAGAAAACACCTTCTTCAGCCAAGATAAAGATGGTTTAATAAGTGAAGGAAAGATCAAAACAGTGATGTAAATGCAATCACTAACCAGCAGATGGATGCCCAGCCAGTCTCTGAGCAACAGCCTGTTTCAAAAAACACTCTTCCCTAGTTTTATTGCTGAGCATGACATTATACAGCACGGAATATCTCACAGCTGTGTCTGCTCGCAGTCTGTTGTCCGCCTCAGCTTACTCATTGTATTGGCAGAGTGAGAAACTAAAAAGTTTTTAAACTATACAAGCACTGTTCATCAACAGCTAAAACACTAATATTAGTTTTGGTCAACACTGTAAAACACAGCACCATACTGGCTGTGATGAAGAAAATTTGCTCCATCACAGCCAGACACAGTACAAAGGTATGTAACTTAAACTGAAAAACATAGAACAAAAATAAATGACAGAAATAGTGTAATTGAAATTTTAAAGGAACTGTGAAAATAAACCAAATGTAGGGTTTAGTTGCCCAACGTGAATATGTTCAATAATTTATATGACAAAGATAAAATCATTGAAAAGGGCCATTATCTTCAATCATTTATTTATTTATTTATTTATTTATTTATTTATTGAGTAGGCCGATATCCTGAATGCTAATTTTGCATCCTCTTTGGGACTGCACGTATCTTACATTTTAGATCATTTCTAAAAACCTTGAAGTTGTGGCTTATCTGACCATATATATGTATCACAAAGTAGATGACTTCACATAACCTTGTCATCCTAAATTTCCTTAATGTGAATGAAGAGGAATAGATACATTAGGCTCAGTTCCTCTCATCTTGCAGCTATCACTCTTGCGGAGGAAAAAAAAAAAAAAGAAAAAACAGAGGGGGAGGGGAGAAAGGAATTTCAACCTAAGAAAATTTTTCTCTTCAAAGACTATTAGACTATTAGACATTGGCAACTATCTTTTTGTCACTATGACTGTTGCTGTTGTCAGTAGGGTTAATAAAGTACAGAATAAATGTAGTATAGGTTAAGCAGAACTTTTGATGTCAATAATCTATAAACTTTATCTCTTCTGCTAGGTCAGTAATGTACATTAACAGAAGTGCTTAGTAGGTATGAAAGAAAAAAAAATGTCATTGTTAATTATACTCTGAATTGAGTGTGACAGAACTATCTTATTGTTTCTGAAAGACCTAAAATTGGCCACTATTTAGCTAGAAAATCATTTCCTCCGAACTGACTCCTACGACTCCTACTTTGCATTCCTGCTCAGCACTACTACAAAATCCATCAGTGAGAGTGACTACTCTTCTTCAGTTTCAAGGAATTATAGTAAAACCTATATTTATTAGACCTCTGAAAAGAAACACATTTTTGTTACTTAAAAATACTTTAATTTCTACCAATGTGGTTTCTCCATTTTTTTTTAATTATAGGTTTATATCATAAAAACATGAAAAACACTAAATTATATGTTATTGTATCATTGTATGTTTTTCAAATGCTTGGCATTTAGTGACCAAAAAGATTTTCTGCTTTCAGCTGCATTACAGATTGTGCTAAAAAGCTGGTCAGCTGTGGCATTTGGCTTATCATTAAGCAGTAACTGAATTTCTTCAGGTTGAAAATCTCACCCTCTGTCTTTTTCATAGCATTTGCTCTATAGGAGAATCACTCAATATTCTTGCAGACACTTTTTTTTTTTTTTTTTAATTTACCAGGTTTATTTGTATAATATGAGTCAATTAAATTTGCATAGAGCAGATCTCCACTACTGGGATTCTCTTCTCTGAGTCCTTCAATTTCCCTATAGGTTTTTAATACCTGATGATGATTGTTTTTTGTAATTAAGATTTAAGTATCCAATCCCTCAAGACTTGTCATACAGAGAGCTGCCACTCAAGCATTCAGCAACCCTTTCAGGCACACCTTCTCTTTGTCACAGTCTTTTCTAACATCCAAGATTTTTCTTAAAAGCCCTTTGTTGAGCAGTGCTGTATTTCATCCCATATCCTAGTTCCTGTTCACTTCAAACTACTAAAAGGGCAAAGTGATAATGTCTCTTGGCAGATGCCAACAGCATGTCATGGGAGTGCATAAGGATTCCATTTGACTGAGTAAAAGGAGACATTGCTGTGTTAAGTTCTACATCTCATTCATGTTGTTAAAAAAAAAAAAAAAAAGTATAAAAAAACTAGTAGCCTAAATTTCAAAGTTATGGATTCAGTTTTGATTCTTGCACAGGTTCACAACTCATGAACACCACAAGAAACATGGAGCCAAAGTCAAAATGTTTATTTTCTTTTGTTCATTATTTCAGTCATGACATGAAGAGAGGCAAGTTAGATGCAGCAACATGCAAAGAGAACTAGAGGTCAGTGAATCTCTATGAAATCGTGATCAGCAATGCCAGTCATGGTTCCATAACACATAATTTTGCTTCTGATATGCTATGTAATGCTTAAATGTTAAAATAGGATGTGCAGAAAATGACCTTGGTTGAAGTACTGTTTTAGTCACAAGGAGAACAGGGATCATCAGCACCCAAGAGCTGGGGAGACTGGATTCATCGTTTCTTCCCTGAGGTCCCCAGTTGTGCCAGGAACATAGCCTACGTCTAATTAGCCAGCCACACAGCACAACGAGAATGTATCTCTAAGCAAAACAGTCTGTGCTGAGGAGCTAGCACCCACACTGAGAAGTTTTTACTTCCAGTTTTCTCTAGTATAGTCCCATTTGTATTTGTATCATGTTAGGTTCCTTTCTAGTGGAAATATCTCTTGATTTACATTCATCCAAAACGAAGACATTGTTGTGGTTTGAACTAGAGCTGTAAGTGTAAGATTCAGAAGTGTGGTTCTTTTCCAACCCAAAAACCTAGTAAACTGAATGCCACAGTATTCATAAGGCTAGAATGAACAAATATAAAGAAAAAAAAAAAGCTATATTTTTAAACCTCTTTAGATCCCCACAGACACTGTAGCTTTGTCATGAATATTAGCCTTTTAAAACTCCCAAATAGAGTAATAATAAAGAATTTCAAAGTAGCCAGATTGCTTTAATATATCCTTTCCTGTATTACTTTTAATTTACCATGCCACTAATCTATCAATCTAATCCTGCACTCGTAATTATTTGTTGACTTTAGTAGAGAGAATTAATTCTTTACATCTTTCACGCTCTTTAAATGATAATATATTTCAAATTTAAAATTACCATCAGGATAGCAGGGCTCCAGGGGAATGCATGAAAACACCTCCTTTTGTTTGATAGAACCTTTAGACATATCACATGCTATTCATAATGAGTTGCCTTTATCCAGATTAGACTTAGAAAAACACTTTTTTTTTTTTTTTTTTTGGTTGCAGATTTTGCAAACAGAGGGTATCTAATTAGAAACAAGTTACATATTCAGCACTTAGAGTGTTTTAGTAGTAATGTGACAAAAAAAAAAAAAAAAAAAAAAAAAGAATAACACAATAACCCAGGGGAGATCCAGAGAATCTATGTCAACAGTGTTCATGGCTTCACAAAGCACTCAGTAGCAAACTGTCAAAAAGAAGAAAAATGTATGTAAGTTTGTGTACAATATATTTCGTTGAAAATATGCTAAATAGCATAGCATATGATTTATCTTAATTGTTATTCTCTTCAATAGAGAGTGTCATTGATCTTACTTTTCTTCCCAATGCAAATAACTTGTCTTTATTATTTCACTGTGTGTTCGTTGCTGGCTTAGTCCTACATTCAGCTCTGAGCTATTGTAAATGTTTTTTACATGTTCGTTTAATATAACATACAAAGCAGACCAATCAGAACTTTAGATAAAAACCTTTATCTTTAAATAGGTGTTGCACTCCTTCAGCTATCTGGACCATTTTGTTCAGGAAACTATGCCATTACTAACCAAATCAAAATTATTCATTTCAGGCAGCCTTTATTTGGCTTTTTTTTATATTGGCCTTTCCACCAACGAATCGAGAATGGAATTCATTTCACCTAACTTTAAACATTTATGTATGACTGAACTGTCCTCTTTTCATACACTGCCTGCATTGAGTGGTAGGGTCTTTTCTCATCTGTTCCTATTTTAAACATCTATCCTAGGAAAAAGATGAACTTCTTCCATTTCTCCACATGGGAAAGTAAACACACGTTAACTATAAGCTAGAAGCTCACGTGATCATACCTAACTGGAGATTTTTAAAGTTAAGACAAATAAAAACTAGTAAAAAAATCTGTCTCTGAAGTGCAGCTGCTGCAGCAGCAAGGTATTGAATGACAGAAAGATCACAGCAAACTGTTTGACATTCTAGATGTGGACCACTATAAAAAATAATCAAAAATGCTTTGCCAATGCGTTAAAAAATGGAGCAAGCTGACATTATTTTCCATGAAAGGACAAGTTTAATTGTGTTGGTTGGTTGGCTGGTGGTTTTTAGTTATTTGTTTGTTTTCCTTGGGTTACTCTTCTTCAAGAATTAAAGAAATCCATCTAGAGGATGAATTGAAAAGAGTCAAAACAAGTCCTGAAATAACAGCAGTTGAAAGTGATAGTGGATTTGGAAAAATATAGTGAGAAAATTATGAAAAATATATTTTGCGTGTTTATTAATTAATTGAGATATATTTGTTTTTTACTTAATTACTTTATTAATTGATTTTATTCCTCAACATGAGTTTCTTTTGTTTCATTTTTAAAACTTTCATTGCTTAAAAGCATAAACCAAAACATATATTTAGCATATGGCCTATGTATGTACCGTACAAACACTGATAAGGATGGAAATATTATATTCAAAACACGTACCTGAGGAAAAGAAACAGCATTTCTCTCTTTCAAATATCACATAAGGTAACCTGTACTTATTTTGTACTTAATGGTCATTGCATATTTCTTACCAAAAATAAAGATCCAAAAACAGAAAGAAAATACTCCTCTATCAGCTTTTGTTTGCCTAGAGTTTAAAATTATTTAGCAGTTTATGTTAGATTAGAATCAGCAACTGCTTAGGTCTGTATAGCAATGCCTACTTTTCCTGTTCTACATTTGGCAATAATGAAACACTAAACCTGTTTCACATCACCTGGCTGGGTACTGCAGGTAATGAACAGAAGAACAGGGGATAGCAACATACAAAACATATTCATAAACTTCAAAAAATTCAAAATAAGAGCTTTTTTTTTTTTTTTGCTTTTTTTTTTTCTTTTTAACCTACAGATTTAAGAAAATATGGTAAACTCCTAAATGCATAAGCTTAACACTCAGTTTCTGCAACTTCACCTCCAGTCTTCTGTTGGTCTACAGAAAAATACAAAGTAATCAAACAAGAAACACTCTTAAATTAACATCATTGCTACTTTGTCACATAACATATCTTTTTATCTCAGTGCATTCCACCATACGAAATTCCAAAGAGCTATAACTAAAAATTCCAACCTCATATAACATATATTAGAAAATATTTGACTTTTTTTCTTAGGCTATCCAGAACTAATTCTCACAATGAAGGTCTTGCTCAACTGGTGCTGAAGAGTGTGAAAGACAAAATGTTCACAATGGGTAAAAGCACATGAAGAAATTTCATTTATGAAACACATATCACAAATTAATAAATGTTAGAAGTGCTTAGGCAGTACAACTGTCTTCAGGTGAAACATCCTGCCAGAGTTAGTCATCTAATAAGCAGAGTTAATCTTACTGGGGATCTGAATGATTGAGAAAGGTTTAAGAGGTTGTTCTAGAACTTTAATAGGAAAAAAAAAGGTTATAAATGCCTAGCATATTTTCCCTACAATTTCATGAAATTCCTAAGGATTTCAATTTGTCAGTAGAATCCAAATATTCCTAAAACTTTATGATGGCTCAAATCTAAATTTTGTATATTGGTGACCAAAACAAAAAGAAAAAAAAAAAGGAAGAAAAAAGAAAAATAGGTAAATTATATTCATGCCACTGAAGTTAGCTAATTCTTAAAATATTTGGGCTTCATTTTCTCCTAAAAACTCAGGTGAATAAAATGGGAGACTGGATATGTGCTGGTTTATTCCTCAGGAAGAAAAGTATAAAGTTGACGTATGAAGTGCTAGAGTTTTAATATGTTTGTCAGCTTTACTTCTCCCTAGTTTTCTGGGCACTCCTAACAGCCAGACACTAAGCTAGATAGACAGATTTTGGATTTAATTAATATGACCATTGTAATTTTTCTTAACGTTCCTACAATGCTTTTTTTTTTTGAAATTCAAGTTTCTGCTTTACAGAAGCCGATCTGAAAATCTGAAACTTGGTATCATGAGTTCCAAGCAATCTTCTGTGTTTCTGGAGGATAAATACGACTTTCTTTCATAATTTAGTTCCCTAAGAGAATATTTTACTGCTACATATATTTCATATCATGAAGTCTAAGACACTGTTAAAACGGAAGTAAGTTTCAGAAATGCAAGGGCTTTACAAAAGAGATGGCATAACCTCATAGGTATCAGGGCCCTGGCCAGGCTCACCATGTAGGGGCTCAGCTGTGAAGCTTCCTCCTCTAACCCTTATAAATCATTACATATCTGATCTAAACTTTTATATCTGTAAATATATTATAGATTCTGACCTCCTTTTAGCACATAGAATAACTCTGTAATATAATAATAATTCTTGCTCGTCATACTAGTATTATAGGCTGTATTTTCATTTCAGGATATGAATGTTTGTTGATGTCTCTGACAACAGATGTGTGTAAACATAATTTACTCCCTTCATGAAGGAAAATTATTCATATAAAGTATTTCCTTTCTTAGGTGGCACACTGGATGTCTCAGAAAACTGACCTGGTTGAAACACAGGTAATGTTTTTCTGGCACTCACTATTTTATATAGGGAGCCTTTAAACATTATTTAAATTATCCATTGAGAATACAGTTTTGATAAACTTGTCATGATGCTCAAAACCTGTTATGAGTAAGAATAAATATTCTGGTTTCAAATGACTTATTGCTTCTTAAGAGACTGAAATGAATAAAAATAATACATAAATGATGAAATCTTTAATTTTCACCAAACTGAAAACTGTTTGAGCCAAATAGGTAAATTAATTTTCAGGACACTTCTGATTCAACCTTAAATTTCCAGAGCTTTAAAAATCTTAGGAATAATGTAGCTGACAGGACTTACATGAAAACACCTGAGGAAAAAGTTTCAGAAAAACTCCTGTTCTCATAGTTATCCTCCCCAGTACCTTCTATCTTTAAAATACACATAGATGTACTTTCAATAGCATTCACATGAGACAGCAGCAAATTTGCTGCCTTTGAGACGTGATGTACGTAATTCTAAGTCACCAAAGGCAAATCAGGAAATACAAACATAATTTCCCCACCCCACCCCTAGTCAGTTTAGTGAATACTTTGAGGCAAAAAGGTACTCAAGCATGATGGCAAATGATTCAGACATTCTTAAACACTAGAGACTTATGTCTAATTTTGAAAGTTTGTCACTCAGAAACTTTAATTACAATATTAGGAAATTAGCACTTTGCATGCTGTAGCATAATTCCCCACAGCACTATGAAACTGCATACTGCCATTGATCTGATCTATGCATGTAATGATGGCAGAATACATTATTAAATATAAAGTAAATATTTAATTATTTACACAGTGACTACCACAATTTAAATGCCACTACAATATAAATAGATACATTGAAATCATAGTTATAAAAGCGATAGGTTAAAAAAAGATCAGTCTTGTTCAAAACATGATGGGTATAATGTCTCTGTAGTTTAGCAGGTCTATAATGTTGTAGCGTAATATAATATGTTTTGCTATTCAGGAAACTATTTAATGGAATGTACAAATAAAATATTTTTGGAAAATCAGATATGGTCAAAAGTGTCATGCGGAGTATTGTGTTTAACATTTAGTAGGGCAGATGGGGGTGCTGCAGTGATGGCCTCTGTAAGAAGACTCCAGAAGCTGCCACATTGGTGCTTCCAATAGGCACCCACTACTGGCCAAAACTGAGCCAGCGAGCAATGCTAGTTGCACCTCTGTGAGAGCAGATTTAAGAAAGGGTAAAAACTGCTGTGCAACAGCTGGCAGAGAGAACTGAGGAAAACACAGACAGAAACAGTCCTGCAGACACCAAGGTCAGTGAAGAAAGAGGGGGAGGAGGTGCTCTAGGTGCTGGAGCAGAATTTCCCCTACAGTCCATGACAGAGACCAAGCTGAGTCCCTATTACCTGTGACAGTAACTGGTGAGTGATCTCCCTGTCCTAATCCTAACCAATGAGACTTTTTTATTTATTTATTTTATCATATTTTGTGTTCTGCTGAGAAGAAGGAGTTAAGAGAGTGGCTGTGCGGCACTTGGCTGCTCATTAGTGTTAAACTGCAACAAGCAGTCCAATTTACTTATATGAAATATTCTGCAATTAATATGTGAAACTAAGTTATTTTATACATAATATTGCAAGCCTTCTTAATATATTCTAAGCTTTTCAAACAGTACAATTATTTCTTGTAAGAAGATATCAAGTAGACACAAGCCTCCAGTAATCTCACCCAGAAAAAAAAAAAAAAGTATTCATTCTGTAATGCTATTTCTGTGATTTAAATTACCTCTGCAAAATGCTAGTATTATTTATACTTAATTAGTATTATTTATACTTACTTATACTTAATTAGTATTATTTATACTTAATATAGTCTATTTTTTTTTGTTGATGTTCTTTGGTACACTTTCCTGAAAAGTTAATAAAAAGCCAGAGAGGGAAGACTAGGTAAAACGTGTAACAAACCTTACCACTGAAATGCTTAATGGGAAAATGACCAAACAGAAGTGAAGAGAGAGTAATGAAAACAAAAGCTGTGAGAAAGTGATGAGAAACATTAAACGCTTTGACTTTATGTCAACTGTGCGTAGTTAATGCTGGAAACACATACATCTGAACTGTAATAACACTTGCATACTGCTGCAAAACATTTCCTTCGTATCATTTCAGTCTGCATGGGAGGACCTAGTTATAACCTTTTTTATGTTGTGTGAGGCATTGCATTAAAATACAATTATGTGTTTGTGAGTTCAGCTTCAAAAAAAAGACCTATGGTTTAATGTTGCTTGGAGCAGACTAAGAGACGTGTAGGTAGGTAGAGAATATGGGAGAGGAAACTCTAGGGAAAAAAAAAAAAGGGCTATCTAAAGTAAGAACAACATTCATTTTTGATTCAAAACAGCTCTGTTAGATTGCAGGTGACATAAAGGGACTGTACTTCTGGCCAAACACTGTTATTAATTCTTTTTCCTATGTTCTGTAATCTTTACTATTAACATCTTTGAATCTAGTTCTAAAGACTTGAAAGAACAGATTTCTCAAAAAAAAAAAAAAAAAAAGGTAACAATGGATGAGACTTGCACAAATATAATTAATTCTTAACTTTTCTTGTGCACCCCTCCTATCCGTAATACTCCCTATCGGACAATAAATATCCTTTGTATTTCACTTTCCTTCTTCTCCTCCACCTTCCTTCTCCTCCTCCTTCTTCTTCTCCTCCTTCTTCTCCTTCTTTCCCTTCCTCTTCCTCTAAACAAATGTTTTCCTTAGGAATGTCTATTCGAAACCATAAATATTTGAGAGTTTCAGTTGAACTCATAAAACATTCCAGGTCCTCTCCTCTATCCATTTTTTCTGGTAGTTATACTGATCAGAATAAATCAATTTCTTCCTTCTCTTCTTCAAAACTGACTGTCTAGGTGTATCTAGAGATAATTCACAATATATATAGTCAATGAATGTGGTGTTTTTACTCAGCTGGGCAGCTGAACTCCACCACAACTGCTCTCTCACTCCCCCTCCTCAAAGGGAAAGGGGGAGAAAATACAATGAAAAGGGCTCAAGGGTTGAGATAAGGACGGGGATCACTCAGCAATTTATCCTCATGGGCAAAACAGACTCAGCATAGGGAGATTAATAAAATATATTACCTATTACGAACAAGCTAGAGCAGTGAGAAACAACTACAAAAAAAAAAAAAAATCCCCCCCCCCCCCCATATTTGCCCTCTTCCACCTCCTCCCCCCCGAGCAGTGCAGGGGAATGGGGGCTGTGGTCACTCCCTAATGCTTTGTCTCTGCCGCTCCTTCATGGTCACTCTCTGCCCCTGCTCCACGTGGGGTCCCTCCCACAGGATGCCGTGCTTCCTGAACTGATCCTGCGTGGGCTTCCCACAGGCAGCAGCTCTTCAAGAACTGCTCCCACATGGCTCCATACCACGGGGTCCATCCACAGGAACAAACTGCTCCAACATAGGTCCCCCATAGAAGGCAGCTCCTGCCAGGTTGCCTGTTCTGTAAGGGCTCCTCTCCATGGGCCACAGGTCTGGCCCGGGGCCTGCTCCTGCAGGGGCTCCTCCATGGGCTGCAGCGTGGAGATCTGCTCTGCCGTGGGACCCATGGGCTGCAGGGGGACAGCCTGCTCCATCAGGGGCCTCTCCAGGGGCTACAGGGGAACTTCTGCTCCGGTGCCTGGAGCACCTCTCCTGTCCTTCTTCACTGACCTTGGTGTCTGCAGGGCTGTTTTTCACTCCTTGATCTCCCAGCTGCTGTTTTACCGCAAGTTGGTGGGTGTTTTTTTTTTTGTTTGTTTGTTTTCCTTTCTTAAATCTGCTCTCACAGATGCACAAACAACATTGCTTATTGGCTCGGCTCTGGGCAGCAGCAGGTCTCTTTGGAGCCAGTTGAAACTGGCCCTTATCTAGTATGGGGCAGTTTCTTGATTCTTCTTACAGACGCCACCCCTGCAGCTCCCCACTACCAAAACTTTGCCATGTAAACCTAATACGCATGTATAAAATTATTATTATAAAGACATGTAGAGTAACTTGATAACTTGATCTTAGTAACTTGGTTGTGCAAAACGTGTCCAGTGCTTTTGGATGGTAGTTTTTGTTTGTTTTCTCTAATAAAGGACATGAAAGAAATTTATGTAATTCACTAAGATGTCAGAGTGTAAGCCACTTTAATTATTTTAGATCTAGCTACAGTGGACTGTAACCAACAGGCAAAATGTTTAAAGTATATGGCATCAGATTTACTTATGCTTAAGTAACTAATTGATGTCAAAAATGACTGTGCAAGATCGCTTTAACATCCTTCAATGCTCGTATTTGCCATGCAAATCTATAAGAAGCATTGAATACACCTGTATTATTAAAAATAAGTTTTTGGGAAAATGGTAGAAAAATAATTATAAGTACTATGTACATTTAGGTCTTAAAAATAAGACCTTTCAAATAATCTGCTATATTTCCATACGCAGTGATGATGAGAAAAACCTGCCACAAAATATTAAGGAAACAAAAAGTTAAAAATATTGGAAGGTAAAGGAAGAGACTAAGAGTGATGTCAAAAAAATGGCTAGACGTAGCTAACTTCTAAATAATTCTTCTAAGATTTCATTGAAGGTGAAATGAGAATTCATACTGAAATTTGCCTGAAATTCCTTCATGCTAAGAACAGACAGGTTCCTATAAAGTGTTTAATTCCTCATGCAGCTATGAGCTGTTACCAGTTCTCACTGTGATAGCTTCAAGAGTCAAAGCTGTAAATCCAGCTTCCACCAGATTCTGTTTTCATCAAGTTTTGCCCCATAGAAGAATGTCACCCATCTACTTTTCCCACTTAGCTTTTAAAACGCTTGTGCAGAATTAAAAATATGGCTGTGTAGATTAATAGACAATATTCCTTTCTGATGTTCTTTTCTTGTTGTGAGATAGGAAAGCAGAAGTTAGTTAATAACTAATGATTAATGATGACATGTCAAAAAAAGGATTTTAGCAGAGGAAACATTCATAGTGGAAGGGTCTTTACTAGGAAGTGTCAGAACTTTTTTTTTTTCTTTTTATAAAGGAAACAGATGTTCTGTAGTGAGAAAAAATGTAACTTAAAGATTGTGCTTTCCAACCCAGAGAGCAGTGCTTTGGTAAACAGACAACCTGAATAGCAAGAAATCATTATCTTTCAAACTGAGACATTAGCAAGAAATAGACATTAATTATCATGATTTCACAGATAGCTCTAGTAAAGCCATACATTTTTATTTGGTATTTTAAAAATCTATTTCCTTTTAATTTTTTATTTTCTTTCCCCATAGGACTCAACATTTTGCTAGGAATTTATATGTAATATGCAAATTTATTGGAATGTTTTTAAGGAAGAAAATTCAATTTCATAAATGAGTTACATTTTTCTGCTTTGCAGATGGAACTTTAAAAGTGGTTAATATTTCCTGCCTCTTTTCTATACCTTCAGTCCCAATGTATAAGAGACAGGAAATTATTTCTTGTACTGCCATGACTTCCATGAAGTCAGACTAAATAGAATGTTTTTTGCTTACATTAAGAATTTGATTGCTAATACTTTGTTCAGGTGAATGTAAGCAGGCCTTTCTTCATTTAGGTTCTTTGCATATTTCCAAAACGGCAAATTACTTACCACTATCATTTCTTTTGGAAAGATTGTTTGTTCTAACACTTCAGTGATTCCACCTACCATTCTTATAAATGAAGCACATGAAAAAATATGAAATAACATTGGATGAAAATAAGGTGGGTGACGAGATTATCTTTTTTTTTTTTTTTTTTTTTTTTAAGTAATAAACCACTTCTCTAACATACTTGTATGCACAGCTGCTGATTTTCGGGGTATTAATTCAGTTTTTCACAGGTAAAATAATGCAATGTTTTTTCTCTGTTTTCAGTGTTTCTATGGAAAATCTGGAATATGAGATCAGCTACTTTATATATCTGTGTTCTTTTTTATTTCATTCATGATATTGGAGTCCTATACAGATACAATTAACCTTACTGGAAATGCCTGGGAATATCTTCATTTATGTAGATAATAATCTAGTTCTAAATTGTCTCCCAGCTTTGGAGTTATACTTGCATTATTTCTTAGTATTGGTTAGTCAAGTCGTGTTTTCTATATCTGAATTAAATAATAAATTACAATAAATTATTGATGCCTGAATATATGAACATTTTCAATACCAGGGATGTTCTAGGTAATAGTTAAGCAATGTTCTTTACTTTCCAAACTGAACACAGCATACCACAGACCTTTTGATATAATTATTCCACATAATTTTTTCTGTCAAGAATAAATGAAGTCTTAAAGGAAGAAAACAATCATTACAAGCAGTAGAGCCTGAGTTAGATACTATAGTGGCCCTTTCACTCTCATTTTATCCAAAGTTGTTATTAGTGGATTGGGAAGTTGAGAAAAGCAAAAGATTACACAGAAAGTATGTACAGAAGTAAACTACCTTGGTGCAATTTGCAATGTCTTTCCATTGCTAAATATCCACAAAATGATGGATATTAATTTGTTCAACATTATTGGATTATACAATCCTCGACTAAGACAGGATGAGATCCAAGTGTGAAGTAACATAATTTTTCAGCAACTTCTATTGTTTTTGTTCTATTTTTTTGTTCTTTTTTTTTTTTTTTTTTTATATATCTTAAGTGGATCTCTCAGTAAGGGATGACCTCAAACAAGGATGATGAGGAGATGAAGAAAGTGACACTGGTTGCAGCACCAAAACCTTAAGCTTGCATCTGAGATCTTCAGATAATGCATAAAACAGTAGGTCAGTGCTTCTGAATATTATTGTCTACTTTAGTGGCAATTTACCAATGGATTGTAAATTTGCCAAATTTAATGACAGTGCTAGAAATAAAATAAAGTGCTAGAATTTTCAAGGCAATCAATTCCACAACTAGTATGACAAAATTTCCACATTTCAGTACTCTGCTACCTCTAAAGTAGTGCTATGGTAGAAATATTTTTATTTTTATTTTTTTTAATCACAACGGAGGATCATCATGTAGGTGAAAACTAAGTATTAATAAATAAAAATATCTTATTATCAACTATGTTTATGCTATCCTTCCTTGCATAAAAATCTTTGCATGAAAATTTAATTAAAATGGTTGAGAAATATTACCATTCATTAAGGTAGCAAATCTCATAACTGTTCTGTCCTGTTCACCGACTGCCCAAAATTACACACTGAGTTTTATACTATACTTTCATAAGTACCTTGAAAATGCAGTTTCATCTTTCTGAGAAATATGAAAGGTCATGATTTTTCATAGTATGTATTACATCCACAGGCTGTAATCTGTGGTATTAACAAAGCAAAACTAATAGTGTAAGATGACATAAGTCTTCTGACAGAGCTGAGCTATTAAGTTTCTGTTAATAAGATGGCAATGATCTCAAAGAATATGTACCATTTAAGTTGAGAAGTAGCACTTAATACTCTTTCTTGTTTTAAAGCAGAAGTAATACTAGTTGTTCTTAAATATAATTACTTTGTGAACACCAGAGAAAAAGTCTATAATTTAACAATCCAATGATATGAAGATTATTTGCTTTTATGGTAAGAAATTCTGTGATTGCAGTTTTTCCCCATGTTTTCTAAACGTAATCACGTATTAGCTGCAATTTTCCCTAAAACATGAGACTTAATGGTGTTAAGAAGAAATGCTTCTTCTTAGATAGAAAATACCACAGATATCTTGTTTGTAATAAGATTGAAAACTCATTACTGCTAAAAATGTCAGTTCTGATGAAGCATTTAAAAAAAAATCCAGAGTCAAACTCAGAATGTCTTTACTAAGCTGTTTCATGGTAGAGTGTACCATTAGAAATGTGATGAGTCTTCATGTAAAAATGCTGATTTGAATTAGATTTAGAATATATGTCATCCTCAATTAGCCTTCCTTTCATCAAAATGATCTCACAAACACGGAGAATGAATCTTTATTTCCTCCTTTGCACATGGGAGGTCATTTGTCAGATTTAATATACTTCTACCTATGTCTTCCTACATGCTTTGGGTTCAAGATGGATGAGTAGAGACTTCATGTAAAAAAAGATATCAGTAAGAACTTGAATTCTATTTTTATTAAATGTTGATTATATTTATGTTTTATTCAAGAAGTTATAGAAAAAATAATGGTAAATAAACTGTATGGAAAAAATAGTATAAAAAAGTTTCACACAACTAATTTCTGCTTTGTAAGCTACTGCTGGTACTTAAAAAAATGACAACACAAATTTTGTAAAACTGGCTATCCATATTTTCTCTAAGCACTAGATTGATGGGTATTATTCTGTTTTTGAAGTTTAACATCAGAACAATTACCTTTTACTTAAAATACTGTGCATATTACAATCTATTTTACTTCTTGCACTTCTACAGAACATTGAGGCATAAGCAAAAATAATAATTAAGAAATAAAAATGCTTTAAAAATTGTACTCGATGGGTGCTGGAACAGCAAATCTTCTGAATGTTTAGTAAGATGCCACCTTTAAAGAATGTGGTTAACACAAGAACATTTAAAATAAAAGTTTTCTAGAGGAAGAACCTGAAAGAACCTGAAATGATCAAGGCCAGAGTGTGGGTGTTGGAGGGCACATAAAAGAAGACCTTTTGGATATGTAAAAGAAGAAAGAATGACAGACCTAGACTTGTACAATAGACTTTTACCTTGACAATAAGAGAGAAGTTGAACTATATATGCTAATGACAGGAAAATAGTTGATATAAACAAATGTCAGGATAGAAAAAAAAATAAGTTTATGTGAAGATTGTTTATGCTTCTTTATTTTATGAAATAGAACAGGTAGTTCTTGTTCATATCCGTATCTGTTAATAATTTCTATACATTCTATACATGCTTGATTGAAGAAGCAGTGGACTGTTGAGATTTCCATTTTTACAAATCTTTTTGCACACAGCAACTGCATCTCCAAGAATCCAAAATGTATGACAAATATGAATTTAAATGTTAAATATATCTGACTCGTTAAACAAAACATTTTTCTACACATTGTGTTATACATCTCTATCTTGGATGATTAGTAGAAAACTGAGAGTAATAAAATATATATTTAATTCCTATTTAAATACACATGCACAGGATAAAATATTATTTAAATATTGAATATTGTTAATTGCAAAAATATGTCTTTATGTTCTGTGGGAAAATCATTAAAAAGTACAAAGAGTTTAATTCAATTCTTCTGCCTCTTAAAATAACAGTCACTGGTGCAAGTTTTAGACCATATATATATAAAAATATATATTATTTCCCTTTAGCAGGTGGTTTTAACATTATCATGCATATAATAGGGAGATATTTAAGTAGCCTCCAGTATCAAAAAAACAGCTCCATATCCAACTGTACAATTCAGTGTTAGTGTAAATTGGAAAATTCTGATAATTAATTGTGTGATTTATTAGTGCAGATACATATAATTTAATCAGATATGCAAATATCATTTCTAGTTACTTGTGAATGCAAATTATTTGCACATATAATAATGCGATAGTGGTTTCTCATAGTGATGAGCAGAACATGTAAAATGTAAGGTATGAAAGAATGAAAATAAAACATAATTTTCTTTTTTTTTTTTTTGTAACAAAACATTAGAAAATTGTAAACTTTTTATATATCGTCCGGAATCTTAACTGAATATTTACTTTGTTCTGTTTTGCTTTTTTTTTTAGTTAGGCTTATCCACCATCCTACAGCTAGAAGAAATAGAAACGTGAAAAACAGAAATACTAATATTAAAAATTTTAATTTATAATGATAATGTTTTAATACATTTATAATTTAACTATATTAAAATTTCTGAGTGGTATTTGTGGAAACTTCATTTGATTGCTTTTTATCAGAATTCTTGGAATAATGAAAATTTACCCTGGAAACTTTTAAAAATGCATAGTAATTCCATAAATCTAATTTTGAGGTTTCAGGTAAATTTAAATTCTGGACAATGAACATGAAATAACCAACGGCACAGTTAGTATAATAAACAAGTTTCTATTGTTCTATCTCCCTGTATCTAAACAATGAGTGAAACAGTCCACTGTGATCTTGCTTCTTTGCTGTAGGTATGATGGTGTACTTAAAAGGACCTTGGGTTCCACTGATTGTCACAGACAATAAAGTAATTTTGATAAAGTGTATCTCATGTATATATATATATATATATATATTCAGATCAACTATCTGCCCTTAAAATTGCATGTGTGAGTTAACCTTTGTCATTTCTAAACTTGATCACAAACCACCTTTCAAAATCAGAGGTTCAGTCCTCAGTTAATGGAAATCAGCAAAGCCCCATTGAAAATACGTTTTTTTTTTTTTTTTGTAAGTCAGCTTCATGTCTGATATATATAAACTGGACATGACTAAATGTGTCAAGTGACTCTTCTGTTTTACCATGACCTGTCAGAAACAAAGCATACATTCCTCGATACACCATCTTATTTTGTTCTAAATTTTGTAAAGTGTTCTGTAGGAGCTTATATTTGTGCATGTAAATAATTCCACATTAATTGAATAATTACATTAATTGAACATACATCCTACAAGCATAACTACTAAATTGAAGGGTTAGCAGTGTGAAATTCATTGCATTCAGTCTAAATGGGCTTCCTTTCTTTTCCTTTAATTGTGGCTCTTTATTGGGGAATTAAAGTGGCATTAAAAAACAGGCATCCAAGACTATATCCCATAATTAAAATTGTATCACAGATTCAATTTGGCGTTATCGTATTTTGTACATTCTGCCAGTGGTTATTCTTCGGTAACTGTTGTCTCAAAATCTTTTGTAAGAGTTCCATCTTTTCTACTAGTACATATTAACTCTAATATTAGACCTATAGGTAGGAAATCAGCAATTCTGGATGGGTATGGATAGTCAAAACAAAGAAATAATATGGATTTGAAAGCAAAAAGCTGTGCAGACTTGGCATATGTATTGGGCCATGATATCCGCCCTACTAAGACAATTAATCTCAATCAAGTTAATTAAAATAATCAGGTGGACAAAGATAAGCAGGATCTAGTGACCATTCTTGACATTGTCTCTCTGAGTTAGGCTGAATTCCTGAAGATTATTGATGATACTGAGGCTCCTCGGGGCTGAAACTATCACTGGTGTGAATTAAAATTGTATATACTGTTTGGACAACATGATCTTAGGTGCTGAATCTCCAAGCGTTTTTCTGGAGCACACAGAACCTTATTAGAGACCACAAGGAAATCCCCATAAGATAATATGGAGCTCATACTGACTTCCTGCACTGGAGTGTTTTTGTTTGTTTTTTTTTTTTCCCTATTTGGTTTATGTTTGGGTGTTCTAAATTTCTACACAGAAATGTAAGATTAGACAGTAGTATATATTTATGTACTTTATTGAATACAGGTCTTACAACATCTCATGGAGGAGTGACAATAAGGATTTCAGAACTGAAGATTTGAGAAAGTAAATGTTAATTTAAGCTTTTAGACTGTATTTATGCATTTTTTTTTATTTTTTTTTTTTTTCACTTCTGAGAGGACTCTCTTTGATCACCCTATTTTACATACGAACTTTCCTTTTTCTTTTCTCTCCCTCTCTCTTTGGTTTCTCCTCTTGTTTCAGAGGGGCAGTGGAGTGGATAGCTGAAGGAAGAAAGGTGTGGGTTTCCTTTGGGAACAAGTCTTAGTGGCCAAGGAGAGCTCAGAACCCATTCTTTTTCTTCTTGTGTGAATGTTTTTAGTATCAGATTTTTCTGATGACTGTTTTCTCTTTTCCAGCTTACCAGTTGACCATACTTTTTGTATGAAGTTGTTGTCATCTAATCCATCAGACAGCTGAATACCACACAGCCATTCACTTACTCACCCCCTACCTGCCCCTCAATGCAGTGGGGGAGAAAACAGAAAAGTGCAGGAACTTGTAGGTTGAGATAAAGACAGTTGAAGGAAGGAAGGAAGGAAGGAAGGAAGGAAGGAAGGAAGGAAGGAAGGAAGGAAGGAAGGAAGGAAGGAAGGAAGGAAGGAAGGAAGGAAGGAAGGAAGGAAGGAAGGAAGGAAGGAAGGAAGGAAGGAAGGAAGGAAGGAAGGAAGGAAGGAAGGAAGGAAGGAAGGAAGGAAGGAAGGAAGGAAGGAAAGGAAGGAAGGAAGGAAGGAAGGAAGGAAGGAAGGAAGGAAGGAAGGAAGGAAGGAAGGAAGGAAGGAAGGAAGGAAGGAAGGAAGGAAGGAAGGAAGGAAGGAAGGAAGGAAGGAAGGAAGGAAGGAAGGAAGGAAGGAAGGAAGGAAAGGAAGGAAGGAAGGAAGGAAGGAAGGAAGGAAGGAAGGAAGGAAGGAAAGGAAGGAAGGAAGGAAAGGAAGGAAGGAAGGAAGGAAAGGAAGGAAGGAAGGAAGGAAAGGAAGGAAGGAAGGAAAGGAAGGAAGGAAGGAAGGAAGGAAGGAAGGAAGGAAGGAAAGGAAGGAAGGAAGGAAGGAAAGGAAGGAAGGAAGGAAGGAAAGGAAGGAAGGAAGGAAGGAAAGGAAGGAAGGAAGGAAGGAAGGAAGGAAGGAAGGAAGGAAGGAAAGGAAGGAAGGAAGGAAGGAAGGAAGGAAGGAAGGAAGGAAGGAAGGAAGGAAGGAAGGAAGGAAGGAAGGAAGGAAGGAAGGAAAGGAAGGAAGGAAGGAAGGAAAGGAAGGAAGGAAGGAAGGAAAGGAAGGAAGGAAGGAAAGGAAGGAAGGAAGGAAAGGAAGGAAGGAAGGAAAGGAAGGAAAGGAAAGGAAGGAAGGAAGGAAAGGAAGGAAGGAAGGAAAGGGAAGGAAGGAAAGGAAGGAAGGAAGGAAGGAAGGAAAGGAAGGAAGGAAGGAAAGGAAGGAAGGAAGGAAGGAAAAGGAAGGAAGGAAAGGAAGGAAGGAAGGAAAGGAAGGAAGGAAGGAAAGGAAGGAAGGAAGGAAGGAAGGAAGGAAGGAAGGAAGGAAAGGAAGGAAGGAAAGGAAAAAATAAAAGCAAGTCATGCAGTGATTCACCATGCAATTGCTCACTACCAGCGAAAAAATGCCCGACCAGTCCCTGAGGAATAGCAGCCCACCCAGCCAACTCCCCACAGTTTTATTGCATGACACCATATGGTATATCTATTTGGCCAGTTTGGGTCAGCAGTCCAGGTTCTGTCCCCTACCAGCTTCTTGTGCACTCCCAATGTCCTCACTGGCAGGGCAGTACAAGAAGCTGACTAGTCCTTGACTTGCTGTAAGCAAAACATCAGTGTATTATCAACATCATTCTCATCCTAAACCCAAAATACATCCCTATTCCAGATATCAGAAAGAAAATTAACTCTTCCGGTGAAAACCAGGACAGACGTGACTCAAAGTGGTGTGCTTTGCACTGCAGGCAGAATGGGCTGAATGTACTTTGTGAGTATTCAGAGCAAGTCTTTCCACATACTTAAGGAATAGTGGTCCTTCAATATTGTTAGAAGTTAAAGAAAAGACAGATTTTAAGGCGTTATAAAGCTGCCCTTTCATGCCTAAGGAGGTTTTTTACTTCAGTAAAACTCCAAGGCTTAGGTGATATATGAGAACATTCTCTTTGACATCAAAACTCCAACTAAGCATGAATTTAATCATGCTGAGCTAAATGGCAGAATTCCATGTCTACCATTAAAAAAGTGACATATAACAGTAATAATAATAAATACTATATAATAATATAGTATATAGTATATATTTGATAATAATAAAATATTTTAAATTATAATAGTTATAAGCATAAAGGTATTTGTGTCAACTACAAAGACCAATAATGTTTAGACATTCTCGAAGGTCCACCAAGTGAAAAATACAAAACCAACAACAACAACAAATGCTAAATCTAGAACATTTTTGTTTATAATTTGAATAAAAATGAAACAAAAAATAGTTATAGTACTGAATTAAGGACATAATTGACAATATAACATAAGCTTGATTAACTAATAGTTAGACCAATTAATGTGTGACACATTTCACAACAAGTTTTGTCAGAGGCTAATTTATCCATAAAATGTGCATGAGGAATTACTGTATAATAAGAAACATTTCAACGACCAAGGATATCATGAGATAATATACATAGTGTATAAATATATGGACTTACACAGAAAGCATACAAAACAATACAGAGACCACAACAAGCATTTCACCACCAGTGTATTAAATGATGCAAGTGATCCAAGCAAATGCAGGTTTTTCTTAATATTTAATTTAAAAGACTTCTCAAACAAGTATTTTGAGTCACTAGTTTGCTATTACAAATGAAAGAATAACTGAAAATGAAATTCATTGCTCAGCTTACTGTTCCTGTGTTTTCACGGTACGATTGTATAATTTAAAGAGTTGCAGAATTTTTTCAGAAAATGCTCCTACTTAAAATAGAATGAAAATAAATCCTTGGCTTCTTGAGTGTTGTTAAAGTATATTAAACTCTTTGTAATGAAACTATAGATGATACATTATTTGTTAGAAAAGAGGTTCAGCTGGACTGACAACATATTGAATGACTAGATTTAAAAAAACAGCCTTCTTATTTGGAGCTCTCTCTATATGTACTTATATATGTGTATGTATATATCTGACGCTCTGACCAAACATCAGCTATTTCTCAAGACAATAATAGAATCTCAACATTCAAAAGGAAAGGCTATGTTGCTGGTGGGAATGGTTACTTACTGAAAAGATGTTCTTCTCCTATTTCCTGTATAAGTTTTGTAGAAGAATTGTAGAAGAAATGTTCAGTAAATCTATAAATGCAGGAAAAATATGTATTGCTAACTAGCAAAATAAAATTTGTTTTATTGTCTGATATTTAAATATATGTGGATGGGATTGTTTGCAGTGATTCCAAGGCAACTTTTACATCTCTATTAGATATGGATATGAAATATACATCCTAAAATAAAAGATACGTTTGCCTCATTACCTGTCAGTTAGCATTTTTTGGAAACTGATGGCAGCTCTTGTTGTTAACATTAATGAGATATTTCTTCCTTCTTAGCTGCCTGGATTCTGGAATAGAATTTATATCACTTAGCAATGAAGTAGATGTCTGGAATATTTCTGATTTGGGAAGTTACTGAAAAGATACTCTTGTAATTGGAGATATGATGAATTCATTGAGAAAGCTAAAAAGTTATTTGTGATACTTTCTTGCTATAGCCAAATAATACAGACATGAAAGAAGTAAAGATTATTTAAGTTTTGCAAAGATTCCATTATTTTGGCAGAGTACAGCTGAGAAAACCAGAGGTGTGCACTGATTGCAGCCCAAAGCTGAAATACTTCTAGAGGTGCTTCAAACACAAGATCTGTTGTACTGACCCTTTGTTCTAGAGGTGACTAAGTTGCTGTCACATGCTCTTTACTACTCCTGTAACAACATCAAACTCTATAAGTGAATTGCTGGAGAATAGAATTGTTCTGTGCAGACTTTGTCTCACTTAATGTATGTAGTAGCACATCTGAATGCCTGAGACCAGGTATACTGACCATTTTCTCTTGTCAGACTGGGAGAATGAGTACATGACAGTGTGAACCTTCACCTTTTTTGTCTGCAGGAAGAAAACTCAGACGTGCATATCAGAAGTGACACAAGATTGTACAAAAGGATAGATATGGGAGTCAAGAGCACCAGAGCACTTCACAAAATATGGAACCTGGAGGAAAACCTGCTAGCACTTTTGAATAAGTTTGAAAGTTTGTAGGGTTTGAAATTGATCTTTACAATGCATCAATGCATTTTGCCTGTAAATTTGTCCATGACACTTCATGATAAAAATTAAATATCACAGTGGAAATATCATTCAAGAATAACTATTTTCTTGTTGCTAGATGTTTTTTAGTTCTTAAAACAATATTAGGATCATAATAGATGGAGACTCTAAGTTTCACCTAGAGAATTAGAAAGCTTCACAAAAAAAAAAAAAAAAAAAAGCTCTGTGGAGCTTGATCTATTCATTCCTTCTATTAACGGGTAATTCAGTGAAAAAAACTATCAGTAGTGTCTTCAATCTTACTGTGTGCTGAATCAATTATTTTTATGATACTGAATTCAAAACTTCAAAGAGAAATTCAAGCATAGAATAATTCTCATCTTTGCCATCTGAATTGATGGGGAGTGAGCCTTTGTGACTTATAAATTATACTGCTTGAGCCCATATTAGTGCTTTATTTTAAAAGAACAGTTAAGTGTCTATTTAGTTTATCAAACATATGTCAATGGAATGGTTATTTCCAGGGACACTAAGATATATTGAGGTTTAGTTTGTCTTTTTAAATAAAGTGTTTTGGTAATCCAAAGGACTTTTGCTTATATTTGTACTTTTCATTTGTAACAGGAGCACAAACATTGAAAACAACTAGCTGGCCCGTTATCAGAATTTTCTAAAACTGGGAGTGGATGTATCCAGTAATGTTAAAGACATAAAAGATCCCAGTCATGGAGAAGATGTATGTCAACTTTGAAACAAAAGTCCTGAATGATATTTCTCCCCAGGTATCTTTACCATGCCTAAACTTTACCACAGCTTATGTTTTATGGATTGTCCTCCTTTATGAAAGTTCACCCAAATTCTGAGTTGAAGATTTATAACCATCATTCCAAATTTGTTCTGAGACTGTAGGCAAATACCATTGTTCTCTATATTTTGTTTTACCTACCCGTATAACAATACTTAGAAACCTTAGGGTAATGACATAATATTTTTAAATTTATTTAACTATAATATCACCTTTTGAGAAAAAAAAAAAAAGGTTCCACTATCACAAAGAGGCAAATATATATTCTATCATCATATTTCCAGTAACAGCTATATTTAGTTCAGAGATAACTTATCAAATATGACAATTTTTAATCAGAGTTTTCATGATGAAACCTCTACTACTGGGGTAAGAATTTGTGTTTTGACAAATTCTTCAGATTTTCAATCAGTTGAAGATCTTCAGTGGATATTTCCTACTTTAATGTAATGCTTGCCACTTGGTGGTGACTGTAATCCATGATCACTGCACTGCCTGATATCACACTATGCTTTGTCAGATGGAGGACACATCTGAGAAGTTAGGATGAGCTCATACTGGAGAACAGCTGTACTATGCCAGATTCTCCACTCATTTAAGTTAAAATTGTCCTCTTGTACCCATACCAGGAATCGATGTGATTAATTCCTGGATAACCCCCACTGGGAGGAAGTAGAATGAGTAAGCTGCAAAGCTCTAATCACTGTTCGAAGACAAAAAGGATAATATTTTAGAAAAGTATTTTTCCAAATTATACTGGTAAAGAATTCCCCACAGTTTTTAACTGAATAAATATGTTCATATTTGTTTAATATTCAAGAACAATGCATTTAGAAACTATCATTATTTTTCTGTAATTGCTCAAATGAATCGTATACTGCAAACTTTAAGCTTTTACAATATCTGTTAAATAAAAGTCTACACCCAGACATTTTACTACAGCTTTATCTCCTTACATTTTTACCGGTTACTCCATATAATTTCATCATGTCTGTAATGATAAGGTTGAAAAAATAACCTTTATGATACCAGATGGATTCTAATTCTTAAAAATCTCTGTTAATGGCACATTCATTTTGACATTTATACTGACTCCATTTATGACAGAGTGAAGGTGATGAACAGGCCCATGCAAGAGGTCACCTTGTGTCAAAGCTGGTATAGTCTGTCAAACACAGTGAATATAAGGCTGCTAATGAGGAATTAACTAGACAGTATGTGGCCATTTTTCTGTTTTCATGCAATCCAAACCTGTTAAACAATGCTAATCAGGTGTTTATTAAGTGAAACTATTATGCCAAACTTGCTGCAGACCCTACCATATGTCAAAGAGGTTGTAAAGTATTATTCATCAGATTTAAACCTGATTAATGAGTCATTTAATACTGAACCTTTCTTTTCTTAGCCTCTAGCTAAGCATATGTATCAAGGTTAAACTAACACATAGATGGTTTTAAAAGTAAAGCTTCAATTAAAAAGAAAGAAAATCCTTAACTGCTCAGTGAAGTTTCTAGTATTTGAAAAGCTTTAATGAGGAGGAAGCATATTTTCTTTTTATTTTCAGATATAGAAAAGGAATGGCATAGTAATGTAAAATGAAGAAGACAACTACAGGACTATTTGCAGGTACCTTTTATAAACACTAAATATAATAAATATCAGACTTACTGCTCATATCCAATTCCCTATCTCTCCTATATTCATTACTTTCAAATTATTGCTGCAAAATGAAGGCTACAAAATAATCTTGGCTATAGTGAAACCAAACATTTTGTGAAATATTAGGCAGAACTAGAACACAGCTATCAAAAATCTTTTCTGTCCATATCAGAGGGCAGAAAAAGTAGAGGTCTTGGGGTAGTTGTGTACATCAATAGTCTAATAAACTGAAAAATATGAAGAGAGAACTAAAACACATGCTATTAACAACAGTGGGGGTTCAGATAATCTGGAGATGACAACTGACATTTCTTCAGTAAATAATCACTAAACCAACAGATACTGTTGCTATTTTAAAGTTTTGTTTGTTTGTTTGTTTGTTTTTACAATAAGGAAGGCTATAGAGAGGAAGCAGCCATAAAATTTTGTATTCACACTCAGTCAGCCTTGTTTGGTTTAAATTACAAGGATAAATGAATGCAAATTTGTAATTAATATTCTAATTCCAAAGATGAATAATAGAGAAACTTAAAGGAGTATAAATCAGCCAGTCAAATTTCTTTAAGGTGAAGATGGCTCCATGCCATGAAAAAAAGTTTGATGTGAAGGCTTTTTATATAACCAAGTGATAAGCCATCTCTAACAAGAAGATAACAAAGAAATGGACTTTTCAGAGATCAAGATATAAAAGGGTAAAAAGAATTTACAAATGGCAAACCGAGTTAAACCTTTGAGAAAAATAAATTATATTGTATAATAAAACATATCAATGAAAAATGTGTGGTCACTTTGCAGAGATGAGTTATATCTTCAAGTTAAGCATGGTACAAAGGCAAATACGTTACCTCAGCTTACAGAAAGTGCAGTGATGTTCAATGTGGAGTTAAATGATTAACTGATGATGTTGAAGATGGGTATGTAACTGTGCCAGATCTATCTGGACACATTCCAGCACAATGAATGTCCCCATGAGGCTCCCTCACACTTTCAAACCAGAAATACTACCGGAATAGGCATGACATTCAAAAACTGACAGTGAAACAGAACATCCTTCCTGTGATGAGATGGAATGAGATTTTAAAGCACTGGAATGTAGATAGTGTGACATACACATTGATATACATTTCATTGGAATAAAAACTAAGAACTTCCTAATGAAATGTGCCAATGGCATAAAGCTGGGAAATATTGCCAATATACGATCAGAATATGATATAGCAGGAAAAAATGACAAATCAGATTGGAGTAAGAAAAATGAAATGGAAGAGTTCAAAGTACATAGTAAGAGTGACTGCTATAAGCAGTAAGTTCATTAGCCGATAAAGCTCACCTGCCTTTCAAAATATCCTGCTTATGTCTTGGAGAAAAATACTTAGCTTGTACCAAAAATGGATAAGAGCCTGGACAGTGAAGTTATTTTCAGCTCACTCCGGAGGCTATTCTTTTGAATTGTTACAGAATAAGACTACCAAATTGTGCTTACCTCATGTTATATGTGCTGTCACAGCAGCACTGTCAAGAGCTCTATATGCCTTCACATCAGGTAGGCAAGAATTTAACAAGACTTCAATATTACATTTTAAAAACATTAATCTTGTTTACTATGACATAACCCTAATTCCCATGGGCTTTGGGCTGAAAAAATTTTATCTCCTCCTTCACCTCTCTTCCCCTCAAAAAAAAAGGATTATTCTTCACATCCACAGTGAGACCAGAAGGAGTGTTCAACATATGAAATACAGTCTTGAATGGATTCAACTGGACATAAGCATTTACTTCTTGAAGAAAATGCTTATAATGCTGCAGACATAGCCATGGGTACCTTGGTGTATTAAATAAGCTTAGGATGCATCAGGAAAAGCTCTTCACAGTGAATAGAGTCATTTATTTATATATGATACTAGTGAGGGTTATACTGGAATATTGTATCTAACTGCTCAATTTCTTAAATCAAGCCGAACTATTATCGGGTTGACAGCATATTACAAGAAAATACAGTAGTCTAATAAAATAAATAAAGAAAAAAATGTGTTAATTCTGTATAAGCAAGCTAATAGAATGGGACACAAAAATGGTGGGAAAAATTGTTGTGTAAGATAAAGACTGTTGTTTCCATGAATCAGTGACTATGTATTAATTTTAAACAAGGCTAACTTGAGAGTTAGGAAAAGATTTTCAGTGATCAGAATTGATAGTCTTCCAATAGTGGCAGTGGGAAGCAAAGCACCGATTGATTTTGAGAAAACATTGCATCAATTTATAAAATCAGCTTATGTGATGTGATGCCTATAACACCAAAAGAAGGGCTCAGTAACTGCAAGGTCACTTCAAATCCTTTGCTATGTCTTCCATGCAATTTCATAACTGCTTATTAATCAAAATTTCCTCTTCCATTGTTAAGTACATGTGCAAGTACATATTATCAAATATGATGGCATTTTGTTGTCAATTGAGAATAGATAAAAGCTATTGGCATGCTACACAATTTGCATTTTTGTACACAAAATTTCTCTGATTATCTGCATTTTCATAGCAGATAATCAGTAATAAATTCATGCCTGTGTAATATGTTTGTTTGCATGTTTTTAAATACTTATGTATCCTTGAGGTTTCTCTATCCCCGTAAGGTATGCAGGCAGCATTCACATCAGCAAAAGATGAGGTGAAGTCCCAGATTATAGTGAGTTTAACTCGAGCTAACTCAACTCACAAAAAAATAGCTAATGGACAATTTTTCCTTTTAAAAAATAAAATACTACTGATTTATTCTATGTTATCACCTCAGATGTTTCACAGCAATAACATTATATCAAGTACAATTCTATAAATTCAGTATTACTTTTTCCAGATAGTTCTGGCACAGCTGAGCGTAGCAAGATCATAATTCAAGAAGTTATAGACATCTGAAAGTTCTTTGCTTTCTTTAAAAAAAAAAAAAAAAAAAAAAAGGTTTAATATGGACAGTAAAAGCCTATAGGATTAAATGTGTGTGTGTTTAAACCACCATAAATTATCCATCTCTGATGTGTTGCAGATGCTGAAAAATGGACCACAGCACCAAAACTACCCTTCCTATACCTCAGATTGCTCTACATCTTATATATAATCAAAATTAATCTTTCATTTTTACTTCATGGGGAAACTGTCAGGTATTGCACAATAGCTTGGACACAGGTCAGTCTCTGAGTAGGCACAAGATAAAGGTCTGAATCCCTCAAATATAGAAGTGAATTTCTCCTATAACTCATAAGATACAAGTGAACGTTCCTCTACAAAACTACTGATGAACTGTGGACTTTCCTCTCTTATGCTATATCATAAAGAGTGTAGAAATTGAAGCCAAACTTACATTTGTTGAGGTCTCAATATCAACAGGGAATAAACTGAAGCATGACAGGAAACCCAGGAGACTTCTGAAGTGACTTTCGAAGTGCTGGAGTATTTAAGATGATGAAAATGCCATAGGACTGAAATATTAAAATATGCTGAAATGAAGCTTCAATACACATTAGCATTTGGACTTCTGTTCTACAGTTTTTACTGATTTCAATATAAAAAATTCCTAGCTAGGAATCTGAATTTATTTATGTATTCATTTATTTTAACATATTGGTCCACATAATCTAAGCACTTTAATAAGGGGATATCTGAGGAGCTACAGGAGCAATGATATGAATTCACAAAGAGCTTTTGGATATATGTCTGTGCTGTGATATCTTTGCTGGCATGATGAATACCTTTTCTTCACCTGAAAAAATGTTTTTAAACACATACAGGATTGCTAACAGAACTGGACAAAGATAATTCTTTGTTACGCATTTTTATGTATTTTAGACTTAATACAATTCCACTCTGAGGAAATGATTTGTAAGAAAATCAGGAGAAAATATGGAATATCATTTATTTCTATAACCATATGCAATTAGAGGAAATGTTCATGACAACATGACAATAAAATGCTTATTTTAATACTTAATTTACTATGTTTTACGTGTATTTATATTTTAAAAATCTTATGTGACATGCACTTATTCATTGATTCAGACATATAGAAAATACAGATCCTTGCGCAAAAGAGTATACAGTGTAAAAGCTGAAATTTACAGCTACTTTTCCTGAAGAGAGACAGTCAGCCCAGCTATTTTAGAACAGGACTGTTCAGTTAGTTGTGCTGAATAGGCAAACTCATTACCCACTGTAGTCATGTTGTACTGCTAGAACAGGACCAGGCAAACAGCTGATCCATCTTGTGACTTGGTTTGCTCATGACTCTTGAAGTACTACTCATGTACTACAGACCAAGACCAGTAACATGAAATGCTACCTTACAACAACTGATAGGAGGTCTGTACACGCTTTTCCTCCTATATGCATTCTTTTTAGTCTGCTTAAACCGTTGATCTTAATGACCATAACTCTCCCTCTTGGAAATATAGAAGGAAGAATTGTTTACCAATTAAACAGGCTTTAAATCAGCTAAAATATTGGCAATGTATTTTTATGATTATATCAGAAATGGAAGTGACATGATCATTCTAAACAAAGAACTCTTTGGTGCTAGAATGAGTTTGTTAATCTACAGAGAAGAGGAAATGACAAATTCTCTGATATGAGTGCCTCAGGACTGGTATATGCCTCAGTTCCGTAGAGCTGTCTAAAGCAAATCCTGAAGATTTGTCAGACAGTGAGGCCATAAATTATTATAATTTATAATGAACATTCATATTTTCAGTTCTGTACAAATATTGACAAACTAGTCAGGATACAATTAATAACTGGTGTATACATTATTTTGTAGTGAAAGGTGAATTATTTAAATGGAATATCATCATCATATGATTGATTTAACATTCCATCTGTTCTTAAAGTTTCTAAAGAATAACAATGGTGATTGTTACCATTGTTCCCTGGTTTAAAGGCTAACAATACCTGGTTATTTCTAATGAAGTAAATATGAAACAGATACTAACAAGTAATCTATAATCGGTGCAAACATGTAATGATTTATATTCTTTAAATTTAATACTTCTACCATGATGTCACTGACAAAAGTTAATGAGTAATATAACCAACATGCAGTGAAGTGGTGCACTAATCTACAGTTTCCCATGCCTGAAGAAGGAAAAAAAAAAAAAGTTTCTTTGCAACTTTTTTTTTTTTAAACTTTATTTTCCATTTTCTGAAAAGTCATCACATAGTGTATTTATCAATGCAGATAATAAATGTAAAAAATAAAAAATAAAAAAAAATTGGATTGTGGCCAAATCCATCAGGTTTCTCTTCTAAAAGATAACTTCCCATAGTCCGTCCCTGATGACAGTGTCTTGAATATCTTTAACTTTTCCATCAGAACCATTTAGTGTTACTATTGCTTTTCTACAGCTTGAACATCACTACCATTGTCAGAACCAGGCAAACAAATTTATGATGATGTTCCTGGGAATGAGGAACTAATGCAGAGGGGATTTCTCTGTAGTTCTTCATTAACATTTTATTCATTACAACAAGGGAGTTATAAGAGTTTCCTTTTACGCAAATCAGGTCACAGGATAAAAAATACACAGCACAGAAACATAGTGTATTACTACATAGAACAAAAGATCTGGTTAATAAATTATGATAATAGCATTAGTCTAGTGCTAATGCTGAAAGGCACATTTAAATATTGTGAAATTTACTTGGAGAAGGAAAAGCTCTTGCATGTATTCATATATTGTTTTTCTCCTTTGTGCCTCAGTTTCTGTAGTTCTTTTTTCTGTTGCTTCCCTCAAGGGAATGCAGAGATCCTACTTTAAACATTTGCTTTGGCTTGTTAAAAGGCAAAGAAACCCTTTGAGTGGGTAAAATGAAGTTTTACTCTCCTGTTTTTCAAGCAAATGCTTTAACTAAGTTCAAAAACATCTTGGATCAATCCAAGCAGATTAATTCTGAAAATGATAGTGCATGGAGTGAAAATAAAGAAGACTGTTAAAAGAAAAATTACTAATTTGAGTATACTCGAACATTAAGACCAAAAAGGTAATCATTAAGGTAACATGTGGCCTCACCATAAATACCTATTATCATCAAAGTTACTCAATTTATGTATTCTTACATTTAAAGTTTTTTTTTTATTATTTTTTTCTTTTGTTTGTTTCTTTGTTTGTTTGGTTTGGATTCAATTTATTTCAAAAATGTCTTTAAACAAAATGGACTAAATTCAAATCAGGTTTAAATGGACTTACTCCACTGAGATAATTAATTTGCAACTACCTCAATTATTCAGTGATTACCTTCAGATTATTTATTACATTAATTTAACTATTTTTTGTCCATTTATGTAAGATTGGCATGCACCTGAAGGACATCAATATGAAGAGTCTTACATGCATTTCTATCATGAAAATAAGAAAAGATTCACCACTTCCTCCAGAGTAAAGCAATCATTTTTCACCATCTTTCTTTTTTCACCATCACTATCCTTGCTAGCTGAGGGCATTCGTCTTGTCAAAAGAGTAGGCATTTAACACAGCAATATTTTTGAACAGAACAATTTCTTCCCTAGAATTACAATTGCTGTTTTATTGTTGATACAACTACAATAAACAGACAAAAAGGAAAGTAAGTCACGAACTACTTCCCTAAACTCATTAACTTAGTAAAAGTTATTACTAAAATATTTTATATGTATGGTTTACCTCACTCCCAATCTTTTGAAAAGATAATTATACTTTTAGAAGATAGACAGAACAGGAACTTTATCAGTGTAAACTCCAAAATGCAAATAGATATTCATTAATTATTAAGGAATAAAGATAGATACTTGAAATGGAACACCCTTTTTGATATTTCACACCGTGTAATTTTGCTTTCTTCAAAATCATCAGTTACATTTTAAGGTCTACTACTTTGTTCTTCATGTCAATATACTTACAGTTATGCTTACAGTATATATACATAGAGCTTATACATCCAAATTTCTATGTCAATTTATTTTCCATTGAAAATGTAGATCATTTGCTAAGTCCAAGGGTCCATGTTTCACAAGTTGCTTATGTCTACAGTTTGCCACTGTAGTGTCACATAGGAATGTTGGCATTAGTGATGCTTAGACTCAGTACAGAGCATCATCAGGCAAATTAAAGCTGGGCTCTGGAAGCTCTGTAGCTGCCTTAAAATTGCAGCCAAAGGCTAACTCAAATTGAATCAAATCAAATATAAAATACTGTCATGTACACTGTGGTGTAGGCTTATGCAAGATAACGTCTTAAGGAATGGCTGGAACTATCTGCATCTAAATGCTGCTGCTTAGAAAGTTCATAACTTGCAACCTGACTGGCAAGCCCCCTTCCAGCAGATGTCCAAAAATAGGATTATGAGATTTGACCTTGCATAGACTGAAGATGGTATAGATGTTTCCAGAGGGAGAAAAGAGGGATTCTGTAAATTAATGATTAATCACTAACATATTAGCTTTGTGCTAACTTGAGAATGCAGCTGTGACTGAAATCAGCAGACTTCAGAGTGACAACAGATACTTAAAATCTTTCTCAAAACATTAATTGGCACAAAAATAATTCTTAAACTTGAATGTTGCCCGAAGTCTATGAGCAAAAGTCTTCACGCGTACTGTGGTCTGCAGACAGACTCCATTGTAGTTACTATTTATACTTCCTTGGTCATATGTGCTCTGTGCGTAAGTAGGGTCTAGAAGGCCTGTTTTACTTCCTAGTAAAGTGATCTGACATGAGGATATTTTGAAAAAGAAGCCCTGATTTCTTATATGCATAGCTTCAGAAGAAATCTCAGCAATATGAATTAAAAATAGAGCAATATAATTTTAAAGTAGCTATTTTCCAAGTGATTCAATTTCAGAAATACTGCAATGCCTCATTTCCTATTGACTGGCCTTAGATAGTTCCCAGATTAACAGATCAAATTTCTGGACTGTTTCTTGGCGTCATCCCTAGCTATCTGTTCAGAAAGTGTATGTACTTCACTTGAGTGCTCATGAACCCAGGATGGAGATATGATGGCAGGTATCTTCACCCTGTGGTGAAGACAGAGTGCCAGTGATACACTTGTTGGGGCAGATGTGTCTGGTTTGCCTTGGGGTCAGTGTAGGAATCCAAATATGTCTGTGTCTTCAAGTGTGGCATAATGACCACACGGAAACCAGGGTTCTTTTAGGATCAGTAACTGCTACTTCTTTATTGATGACATAACTTCACTATCTCTCTTACTGAGGGCCTAGCTTCATCTCTCATATTGAGGGCACAACTTCATTCTCCTTGTTGTATCCCCGTCTTGAGGACAGGCTCCCTTCTTATACTATTTGCCCCACAGCAGTCCTTTTCCACTAACTATTCATTGGTCAACAACTTTGCCCGGCAACCGCAAACACCCAGCAACTTCTACTCCTTAATGGCTGGAGAACAAGAAACCCAAGACGGCAAGGCGTCTCCTGATTCACCCTTCTTTGTTCCCTCTAAACTCTTTACATTCCTGATGGCCTCATCGTTAAGAGCATGATGTTATCACCAACCATGGGGCTTGTCGACCCCCATGGCCATGCTCCCACATCCAAGATTCATGGTCTTTACTAACTAGATATCTGTGGTAGGTTAACCTTGGCTGGTCAACAGGTACACACCAATCCACTCTCTCTCTTCCTCTCCTCAGAAAGACAGGGGAGAAAATATGATCAAATCCACTTATATATCTAGATAGGAACAGGGAGATCACTCACCAGTTACTGTCACAGGGAAAAAAGAAAAAAAAAAAAAAGACTTGGGGAAGATTTATTTAATTTATTGCCAATTAATAACAGAATAGGATAGTGAGAACTAAAAACTAAAATCATCTTCTTACTTTGATCCCAGTTTTCCACATACCTACAGAGACAGTACATCTAAAATAATTATTTCTACATAAATGTAATTATTACCTCATGAAAAATTCAACAGATAATAATTTTCAATCAGAAAATTGATCCCTGTTAGGTACACAACTTGGCAATGCATAAATGAACTGTGAAAGAAAGAACATTGTTTCAAGAGCAATCGTCATTTTCTGATCAGACCAACACGCATGTTAAAATAACCACTGCATGAGGATACACTGAATTACAGAGACATACACAGTAGATAATATAAACAGGAATTGACCTTGGCAGCAGTCCAGGAATGATATTTTCCCTGGGAGGACGTGCTCTTGAATTTTATTTATTTATTTACTTGTTTATTTATTTGAAAGTGCTAGGCTTAAATATGGTATTCAAATACTTTTATTATTTTTTAATTCAAGCTATAACAGAATTTATAGAAATACAAATCTAGTGTATTTTCTGGACCAGAAAATCGGATCTGATTTTGCCAGTAGAAAAATATCACTAAGTACAGTGGTGAAAACATTGGCCTTTACCATTTCACAGAATTATATGGCAGAAGCAAAATTAGTATCTACTTTTGAATCAAATTGCTTTTCCAGGAATTCAGTCTAGTTTAAAAGACTTTTATTATCTAAGTATAAATTAATTCTTCAGAGACAGCATATGTAGTATCAACCTTTCATTAGGCAGCTTTAGAGGAAGAAAACAAAATTTTGAAAAATCTTTAATACTATTACTATTATTCTAAAATTAACATTAATTCCTTTAAAAGCTAATGTACTAGTCTTAGTAGTCTGTTCTAATTAAGAGATGTGTCCAGAAGCATTTATTTTTTGGCTATGAGGTCAGTTGTTTGATGTGGCTGACATCCTCACTATTAAGCTATCTTATGTACTAAACCAAAGCAGCTGAATGTCCAAAGTGTCTTTTCAGAATGGTTCCTGATTTGTTCTAGCTCTCAAAGAGCACACAGTTATGTCAGTAGTCTTGGAAGTCTCCAGACAGTGTGGGTGACAGCTTCACAATGCAATTACTAGAGGGGCCAAACAGGTATAATGCTTCTCCTGACCTCTGCGCACAAACAGGGGAGATGTTGTGACAAATATGCTCAGATACAGCTACCTAGTCTGCACTGGCTGTTAAATGATCTTCCTCATAGGAAGGGTGGGAAGATAAGCACCAGAGATAGGTCTCTGTACTCAGTAAGAACAGACACTATTTAAGCAAGTGATAGGAAATCCTTGGGGAAACTGCCAGGAGGTAGGAGAAAAGCAATGAGGAGAAGTAATTGATTTTGAAATAAAATATATTGGGAATTCAGGGGCAAACTACCCCACTGTGCAGGAAGACTGGGAATTTTGACAGAAGTCCCAGATGGCTGAGCAAAGAGCTTCTCATAGAATATAATGCAGAAGGTTTCCTACAGCATTTGTGGCATCTCCACCCTTGGAGACAGACAAAGGTGTGACCTGATGCAGTATTGGTGATGTTCCTGCTTTAATCATGAGGCTGGACTACAAATCCCTTGAATGAAATATTTCTATGATTCTGTGTGTCTATCAGCCACACACAGGAATGGTTTCATAGTTTGCTATTAGGCATAATCCAAGACCTTGACCTTATGCTAAAAACTTGAGTTCAAAAACAAATTCTGGTGCCTGAGAAAGTTCCCCAAGACTGTTTAATATGCTATCATAGAATCAAAATGGTTTAAGGGACATTAAAGATCATCTAGTTCCAAGCCCTCTGCCGTGGTCAGGGACATCTTCCACTAGACCATGTTGCTCAAAGCCCCATCCAACCTGGCCTTGAACACTTCCAGGGATGGAGCATCCACAGCTTCTCTGGGCAACCTGCTCCAGTGACTTGCCACCCTAAGAGGAAAAAATTTCTTCCTAATGCCTAGCCTAAACATACCCTCTTTTAATTTAAAGCTGCTACTCCTCATCCTATCACTACGCTCCCTGACAAAGAGTCCCTCTCCAGCTTTCTTGTAGTCCCCTTTAAGTATTGGAAAGCCATTATAAGGTCTCCTTGGATTCATTTCTTCTCTAGGCTGAACAACCCCAACTTCCTCAGCTTCTCTTCACAGGAGAGGTGCTCCAGTGCTCTGATCACCTTCATGGTCCTCTGGACCTTCTCTAACCAGTCTTTCTTATGTTGGGAGTCCCAGAGCTGAATGCAGAACTCCAGATGGGATCTCATGAGAAAAGAATAGAGGAGGAGAATTACCTCCCTTAACCTGCCAGCCATGCTTCTTTTGATGCAGCCCAGGATATGATTGGCTTTCTACGCTGCAAGTGCACAGTTCATGTTCATTTTTTTATCCACCAGTACCCCCAAGTCATTCTCTGCAGGGCTGCTCTCAATCCACTCATTGCCCAGCCTGTACTGATGTTTGGGGTTACCCCTTGCACTTGGCCTTGTTGAACGTCAGGAGGTTTGCATGGGCCTACCTCTTAAATCCGTCAAGGTCCCTCTGGATGGTATCCCTTCCCTCCAATGTGCTGACCACACCACTCAGTTTGGTGTCATCCACAAACTTGTTGAGGGTACACTCAGTCCCACTGTCCATGTCACCAACAAAGATACTATTACATGTAGCCTTTTTTTTCTGCACTATATGTCCATGGCAGTGTTGGCAGTGGGGGTCTGCAGGGTGGCGTCTGTGAGGAGAGGTTGAGTCTGCCCATATTGGATAAAGCTGATCCCAGCCAGCTCCAACAGCCCCACCACAGGGCACAGAGGGGCACAGCAGCCAAGATGGTGGAGGCTTGGAGAAAGCACGTTTAAGAGAGGTTAGAAAATGTCATCAGATGAGTAACAGATCAGCTATTCTTGGGGAGGGGGGATGATAATAATAATAATAATAATAGTAGTAGTAGTAGTAGTAATTAATAAAGCTACCAACCTGTTGTGGTTTAACCTGGCTGGCAGCTAAACACCACACAGCCGTTCGCTCACCCTCCCCCCTCCCTCTCTGGGATGGGGGAGAGAAACGGGAAAGTGAAGCCAGTGAGTTGAGATAAAGACAGTTTATTAAGACAGGAATATAATAATAACAATAATAATAATAATAGTGATAATGATAATAGTATTAATAATAATAATGTGTAAGAAACAAGTGATGCACAATGCAATTGCTCACCACCCGCTGACTGATGCCCAGCCTATCCCCGAGCAGCCGGCCCCCCACCCCGGCCAGCCACCCCTATATATTGTTTAGCATGACGTCAGATGGTATGGAATGCCCCTTTGGCCAGTTTGGGTCAGCTGCCCTGGGTCTGTCCCCTCCCAGCTCCTGCTGCACCCCTAGCCTGCTCGCTGGCAGGACAGAGCGAGAAGCTGAAAAGTCCTTGGCCTGGTGTAAACACTGCTCTGCAACAATTAAAACATCAGCATGTTATCAGCGCTCTTCTCATCCTAATCCAAAACATAGCACCCTACCAGCTACTAGGAGGAAAACTTAACTCTGTCCTAACTAGAACCAGTATCAAATCCCCTTGAGGTACACACCGGACCTCCCCATTCTTTTGCATTACCCACCAAGTGCATCCAGGTCCCTGAGCAAAAGCAATTCCACGAGTGGGTTTGCCTTTTCCTGAGGCAGGAGTAGCCCAGACTGTTTTACCCAGCATGTTTCTTGCGTGCACTACAGGAACTTTATCCCCTTCTACAGTGCGTAACAGGTTTGATTGGGCAGGTCCAGCTCGGTTGGCAGATCCCCTAGTATTGACTAACCAGGTGGCCTTTGCCAAATGTGTATCCCAATTTTTGAATGTCCCAGTACCCATTGCTTTCAGTGTAGTCTTCAACAGTCCATTGCATCGTTCAACTTTTCCAGAGGCTGGTGCATGATAGGGGATGTGATACACCCACTCAATACCATGTTCTTTGGCCCAAGTGTCTATAAGGTTGTTTCGGAAATGAGTCCCGTTGTCTGACTCAATTCTCTCTGGGGTGCCATGTCGCCATAGGACTTGCTTTTCAAGGCCCAGGATAGTGTTCCGGGCGATGGCATGGGGCACAGGATATGTTTCCAGCCATCCGGTGGTTGCTTCCACCATTGTAAGTACGTGGCACTTGCCGTTGCGGGTTTGAGGGAGTGTGATGTAATCAATCTGCCAGGCCTCTCCATATTTATATTTCAGCCATCGTCCTCCATACCAAAGAGGCTTTGACCGTTTGGCTTGCTTGATTGCAGCACATGTTTCACAATCATGAATAACCTGTGCTATAGTGTCCATGGTCAGGTCCACCCCTCGGTCACGAGCCCATCTGTAGGTTGCATCTCTACCTTGATGGCCTGAGGTGTCATGGGCCCATCGGGCTATAAATAATTCACCTTTATGTTGCCAGTCCAGGTCCACCTGAGCCACTTCAATCTTAGCAGCCTGATCCACCTGCTGGTTGTTTTGATGTTCTTCAGTAGCCCGATTCTTGGGCACATGAGCATCTACATGGCGTACCTTTACAACCAGGTTCTCTACCCGGGCAGCAATATCTTGCCACAATGCCGCAGCCCAGATGGGCTTGCCCCTGCGCTGCCAGTTGTTCTGCTTCCATTGCTGTAACCACCCCCACAGGGCATTTGCTACCATTCATGAATCAGTATAGAGATAGAGAACTGGCCACTTTTCTCGTTCAGCAATATCTAAAGCCAGCTGAATGGCTTTCACTTCTGCAAACTGACTCGATTCACCTTCTCCCTCAGCAGCTTCTGCAACTCGTCTTGTAGGACTCCATACAGCAGCTTTCCATCTCTGATGCTTTCCCACAATACGACAGGACCCGTCAGTGAACAAGGCATATTTCTTCTCATTTTCCGGTAGCTTGTTGTACAGTGGGGCTTCTTCAGCACGGACCACCTCCTCCTCTGATGATATCCCAAAGTATTTGCCTTCTGGCCAGTCCATAATCACCTCCAAGATTCCTGGGTGACTGGGTTTTCCTATTCGAGCCCGCTGAGTAATCAGTGCAACCCACTTGCTCCATGTAGCATCAGTTGCATGATGTGTAGAGGGGACCCTTCCTTTGAACATCCAGCCTAGTACTGGCAGTCGGGGTGCCAGGAGGAGCTGCGCTTTAGTACCGACCACTTCCGAAGCAGATCGAACTCCTTCATATGCTGCCAATATCTCCTTTTCAGTTGGAGTGTAGCGGGCCTCAGATCCTCTGTATCCCCGACTCCAAAACCCCAGGGGTCGACCTCGAGTTTCCCCAGCTTCTTTCTGCCAGAGGCTCCAGGTGGGACCATTCTCCCCGGCTGCGGTGTAGAGCACATTCTTTACATCTGGTCCTGTTCGGACTGGCCCAAGGGCTACTGCATGAACTATTTCCTGCTTAACTTGTTCAAAGGCTTGTCGTTGCTCAGGGCCCCATTCAAAAGCATTCTTCTTACGGCTTACTTGGTAGAGCGGGTTTACAATCAGACTGTAATTTGGAATATGCATTCTCCAAAACCCCACGACACCTAGGAAAGTTTGTGTTTCTTTTTTGCTAGTTGGTGGAGACATAGCTGTTATTTTGTTGATCACATCCATTGGGATTTGACGACGTCCATCTTGCCATTTTATTCCTAAAAACTGGATCTCTCGTGCAGGTCCTTTAACTTTATTCTGTTTTATGGCAAAACCGGCCTTCAGAAGGATTTGGACTATTTTCTTCCCTTACTCGAAAACTTCTTCTGCAGTGTCAACCCACACAATGATGTCATCGATGTACTGCAGGTGTTCAGGAGCTTCCCCCTGCTCCAGCGCAGACTGGATCAGTCCATGGCAAATGGTGGGGCTATGTTTCCACCCCTGGGGCAGCCGATTCCAAGTATATTGGACTCCCCTCCAAGTGAAAGCAAACTGTGGCCTGCACTGTACTGCTAGAGGGATGGAGAAAAATGCATTAGCGATATCAATTGTGGCATACCACTTGGCTGCCTTTGATTCCAGTTCATACTGGAGTTCTAGCATGTCCGGCACTGCAGCACTCAGTGGTGGCTGACTTCGTTCAGGCCACAATAGTCCACTGTTAGTCTCCACTCACCATGAGACTTTCGCACTGGCCATATAGGACTATTAAAAGGTGAATGAGTCTTGCTGATCACTCCTTGGCTCTCCAGTTGACGAATTAGCGGCAGCAGGAGCTGGAGCGGCTGCAGGAGCTGGAGCGGCTGCAGGAGCTGGAGCTAGGTTGATAGTAGCATCAATTGCAGCTCGATAGGCACAAGCCAGACCCCAGCACACTACAGTGATTTGTGTCACTTTGGAACTGCCAGAGTCATGACACCTTTTTTTCAAGCATTCTGCCAGCTTTTTAGGATTTTGCAGTTGTTCAGGGGTGAATGTCCAAAACACTGGAGGGGACCACTGCTCTAGAAACCTGCCCATATCCTCCCACACTCCCTGCCACTCGCAGCTATCCCGCCTCAAGACAGATCTCCGGATGAGATTCCTAAGTAGTTGTTTAACCCTCAACAAAACCTGAAGCGCATTCAGGAGACATAACAACAAGAGCAGGCTGGTCTGAGTATCCCAAGGATATTCAACATCTCGGAGAACCACCGTAACTAGCTCGGGGGATAAGAGGGTGGTGAAGGAGAAAGGGAGAGTGAACAGGTAGGGAAACATGTCTTCCCCTGTCCCCTCCACAGATTGGCTCCCTAACGAAAACAGGCAATAGGTGTAATTGCTAATAGTTTCCGAGATATGGTTTCCAAAGTATAGAGTCGACGTCAGTGCTGAGTACAAATACCAGGTTAGAGTCGTGACCAGATATTTCATCATTTCATAGCCGTTGTTACACCGCACAGTACCATAACAATCTTAAACCAGGGCCCGGAAAGGATAAACAGTGCAACAGGGAACACATACAGAAAGTAACGCGCTATAAAACTCAATTTGGAAAACAGGCACAGCAGACTTGAGATTAAGGCAATCAACATTGTGACTAGCAACTATTAAGCAGGTCCAATACTGATACCAATTTTAGTTTAACACACTCTGGTCAAATTTGTCGATATCTCAACCCTTCGAGCCCCACGTTGGGCGCCAAAAGGGCTGTTGTGGTTTAACCCAGCTGGCAGCTAAACACCACACAGCCGTTCGCTCACCCTCCCCCCTCCCTCTCTGGGATGGGGGAGAGAAACGGGAAAGTGAAGCCTGTGAGTTGAGATAAAGACAGTTTATTAAGACAGGAAAATAATAATAACAATAATAATAATAATAGTGATAATGATAATAGTATTAATAATAATAATGTGTAAGAAACAAGTGATGCACAATGCAATTGCTCACCACTCGCTGACCGATGCCCAGCCTATCCCCGAGCAGCCGGCCCCCCACCCCGGCCAGCCACCCCTATATATTGTTTAGCATGACGTCAGATGGTATGGAATACCCCTTTGGCCAGTTTGGGTCAGCTGTCCTGGGTCTGTCCCCTCCCAGCTCCTGCTGCACCCCCAGCCTGCTCGCTGGCAGGACAGAGCGAGAAGCCGAAAAGTCCTTGGCCTGGTGTAAACACTGCTCTGCAACAATTAAAACATCAGCATGTTATCAGCGCTCTTCTCATCCTAATCCAAAACATAGCACCCTACCAGCTACTAGGAGGAAAACTTAACTCTGTCCTAACTGGAACCAGGACACAACCAAAAAAAACAAAAAACAACAAAAAAAAAAACAGTACAAACAATGACAAAAGAATTAAGTTTCAGAGTTTTTTTTTTCTAGATCTGATAGGAACATACCACTCGAGCGCAGATTCTTATATTTAAGCCCCTTACTGTATCTGACAAGAATGAATTAAGTGCCTATGTACATTTGACAATTTTTTAAATTAGTTTGGTAGTGATCTGTCATCCTCAACTGGAGGTGAGGTTTTCTTAATAAATTAAAACCACCATAACTATATAAATGAATTCTGTTTGTCCACAAAATGATTGATCACAGGTTTATTTGTCTTTCATAGTATGTGTGACCTTTCTACATTCACTGGGTTTAACTTATAGAACTGCAATTTGAAAGGAGAAAAGAATGCTATATTTCAATGTTCTAACTGATTTTATTTATTTATTTTTTAAGAATACGCTATTCAAGACCACCAAATTTTATAGACTTTCTTTGTGATTTTATTGCATCTTTCTGAAGACTATCAGTATTTTTAGTTTATGGTCATTGATTTTATGAGCTTCCTGATTTCCATCTAGGTAAAGGTGATGAGAAGTTCTGTATGTGTGTAACTGTAATCTACACTGTGCTCATCTTTAGGAAAGCATTAATTGTAATCACTTACTGAACATGAAACAATAAAATAATGCATCTATATTTCGAAGGGAAGTGATCAAGCAGAGCATCTTCTCTTAACTCTCTTTCTGTTTCACAGTTTGGATGTTTTCCTGCCTTACAAACTGATCTTTATTTCATTTGTAAAGAAATAATAGTAATGACTGCATTTTCTTCTATATGTGTTCTTACTATAGAATCATAGAATGGTTTGGTTTGGACGGGACCTTGAAGATCATCTATTTATCTATTTCCAGTGGGAGGGACACCTCCCACTAGACCACATTGCTCAAAGCCCCATCCAACCTGGCCTTGAACACTTCCAGGGATGGGGCATCCACAACGTCTCTGGGCAACCTGCTCCTCTCTCCACCCTCTGAGTAAAGAATTTCTTCCTAATATCTAAATCTTCCCTCTTTTAGTTTAAAACCAATACTCCTTGTCCTATCACTACAATCCCTGAAAAAGTGTCCCTCTCCAAATTTCAAATATTCTTAGGCACTTGGTATTTTTTTGAATCCAGTAATTATCACAGTATGTGTGATAAAGCTACCAAACTGCTCTAAAACTGGTAATCATGAATAAAAGTATTCCTTGTCACCAAAGTATATTCTACTGAATGTTTAGCTATTGCAGTATCCATCTTCATACGGGGAAAAAAAAATAATAATAAAATTAATCACCATCTTAATTTTAGTGAAGTTTTTATTTTTATACAAGAGTAAGAATATAAGGCTTTCTGCTAAAAATAATAAATAAAAAAAAATAAATACATTTTAAAAGTTCTTCACTTTTCAGTGTCTTTGAAGACAGGAACACTGAAGACCCACTCATCCACTCATCCCAACATTGAAATCAGTGAGAAATCTCTTCAGAAGACTGGTACATTTACAGTACCTTCAAGACCTCTTTATGTTTAGTGTCTTTATTGAAATAAAGCATTGATTATAGCATAAATTTTAAACGCGTAGTCCATACAGTTATTGAAGTCTGAGATTCTAGTTATGATTTACAAAACTTTTTTTTTTTTTCATCCCCAGATTGGAAAGCAGAATTTTTATATCTTTTTTTTTTTCCTAATAAATACATATATAAAAAGTTACCTGTTCATCTTGATGTAACATTTGCAGTTAGAGCACTTTCCAGAAACACTTTGCAATTCATTTTGAATATGTTATTTACTAGACTAAGAGTTGGAATTTTAAAGCTCTAGGTTATTTCTAAATGGAGACAGAGGAATGGATTAACACTATCAAATTAACAAGGATTTAGCAACTGATTTTTCCAAGAGGTACTCCCACTTCTAGTATTGCAGGATTGGAATGTCTTCAACTTTCATAAAGTCATCAAATTCATTTTTCTTAACTGAAGCAAGAATATCTATTCCTCCAATAAATGAGGTATCACTATTTCTAATTGGCCTGTTCTTGTGCTTAACCAGCCTTAACATTTGAGGGTATTAGCGTTTAAGAATGTAAAGAAATATGCTTACTTATAAGGTACTGAACTTTTAATATAATAATGCTTTCATCTTTTTCTTTTTTTTTTTATAAATAAACTTGTACCTTGTGAATCACCATTGCCACTATATTCTATGAAATCATCGATAGTAATACTGCTGAGGTTAATGGAGATTTTAATGTTAACTCTACTGACTACATCGCATGAATAAAGCAAGTTGGGAAATCAACATCTACTTTTTGCCTTTCTCATAATCATCAATAATAATAATGTATTTAAATAGTAAAGAAAAGTGAAAATACACTTCAAAAATCAATAATGTCAGTAATGGTGGTTGTAATAGAATATGGCTAGCTTTGACCCTCAGAGCTCTGCACAAGGAACTCATTCTGATTAGTAAACCGAACAAAACCTAATGTGGAAAATATATAGACAATAGTAACCCTAATGTTAGCATGTCCAATAATACATGCAACTTGATTCCATCAGAGGGTTCTGCTAATATCATAAACTGTCTCCAGAACTGAATTATAATATCAGTACTTGATAAAAGGAATGATGATTCCAGGGGACAAATGTGTCCCCTGTTGTTGTTGAATATAAGATCATATATTTCTAAGTGAAGCTCGATTTTTCCTTCATTATATCACAACTCAGAAAAAAAAAAAATCAACTGGGTTTCACACGCAATTATTCAGCTGAAGATCAATTTGTTATTACATAGTAAATATGATTTAACCTGTGCTTTACATCAGATTTTTATTTGAGCAAAACTGCAGAAAGGTATCATTGTATGTTTTCTGAAAAGGCTGAACAATTGAAACTGAAATTATTTTATTCAAATTATTATGAATGCAACTTTTATTATGTAAGAGACATCAAATAACAGCTTTATTTTACTGTATTTGGTTTTGTTGTTTTCTGGTTCTTTTTTCTTTTTACAAACAACTAATTTTCCAATTAAAACAGACCCATTTTGTAATCTGAAGCTAATAGGGCATTTTGTATATCAATTTGATGTTATTTCATGTTCTGGATATTAAGGGATTTCCATTCAGGGCACTCAGTGTATCTCTTTCTACCAGATACGTACATGTTTATAGTCCTCAGAAAGATACCCCTCTAAAGATCTTATGTCTATCTGATACTAAAGTGAGGCTTCATGCAAACTAGTATGGCTTTCATAACAGAGGAATAGAATCGTATTTTGCAATCTGCTTGTCCAGGCAGATTGTAATGAAGAATTTTTGTAGTAGCTCAACAGCATTTTTTAATGAAAAGAATTACTCCTCTTCAAACAAAGCAGTATGATCAGGGTTTGTATTATTTTCAAAATTTGCATTGCAAAGAAAACCTAGCTAAAGCCTTTACAAATTAATTTTGATAGATTTTAAACCCATTCTCCACACCCCACCCCCCCACCCCCTGAAAAAAAAATATAACTGTTGAAAAATTCTTGGATATCTTGTTTTTATCGTATTCAAAATGTTACTCATTTCGTCTTTTACAAAATGATTGCCATTCTGCTATTCATAAATAGAAATAGAGGGACTGAGTACTAAGAATAGGTTTGTGTGCTCTATAATCTGATGTCTTGAATCCAACAATAATTTCTTTGCTACAATTGCTATAAACTGATAACTACCCTGAAGTACACATTCTGTCTTGTAAAATTGTTATAATTTAAAATGACCCTGTAACTGTGGTATTAAACTTTAATACAAATGTTATTCGCTCATCTTAAATGTGTTATTAATCATGTACTTTACACGAAAAAAAATGTTAATTTAAATATTTCATCTTCTTCCATCCACCCATTAACTAATATGTCATGGATTGAGGTGCCAAGCTCCCACCAAAAGACAGAATACAGGTGTTACCTGGAATAGCTACTTATTTCAGTTCAAAAACTGTGAAATACCAGGGAAGTTCCACATTCATGGAAAAAGACTCAGGGGAGGGGGAAAGAGGGATCATAATCTACTGATTTTTTCCTCTGTCCTCACCCTGAACTGTAAAAACCTTCTTAGCAAGACAGTTATATTAAAAACTGGTTTCCCAGTATCTATACTGTCTATCTATGGTCACTAGTGGGGTCCCTCAAGGCTCCATTTTAGGGCCAGTCCTCTTCAATGTTTTTATAAATGATTTGGATGCAGGACTAGAAGGTGTTTTGAGCAAATTTGCCGACGACACCAAACTTGGAGGAGTTGTGGACTCAGATGAGGGTGGAAAGGCCTTGCAGAGAGATCAGGACAGACTGGAGAGCTGGGCGATCACCAACCACATGAAGTTTAAAAAAAGCAAGTGCCGGGTCCTGCACCTGGGACGGGGCAACCCTGGCTATACGTACAGACTGGGCGATGAGACGCTGGAGAGTAGCCCCACAGAGGGGGATCTGGGGGTTGTGGTTGACAGCAAGTTGAATATGAGCCAGCAGTGTGCCCTGGCAGCCAAGAGGGCCAACCGTATCCTGGGGTGCATCAAGCACAGCATTGCAAGTCGGTCGAGGGAAGTGATTGTCCCCCTCTACTCTGCACTGGTGCGGCCTCACCTCGAGTACTGTGTGCAGTTCTGGGCACCACAGTACAGAAAGGACATTAAACTGTTGGAGAGTGTCCAGAGGAGGGCTAGAAAGATGGTGAAGGGCCTAGAGGGGAAGACATGAGCAGCTGAGGTCACTGGGCCTGTTCAGCCTGGAGAAGAGGAGGCTGAGGGGGGACCTCATCGCAGTCTACAACTTCCTCACGAGGGGGAGTGGAGAGGCAGGTGACCTATTCTCCATTATCACCAGTGAGAGGACCCGTGGGAACGGTGTGAAGCTGAGGCAGGGGAAGTTTAGGCTGGACATCAAGAAGAGGTTCTTCACCGAGAGTGTGGTTGCACACTGGAACAGGCTCCCCAGTGAAGTAGTCACTGCACCAAGCCTGTCTGAATTTAAGAAGCGATTGGACTGTGCACTTAGTCACATGGTCTAAACTTTTGGGCAGACCTGTGCGGTGCCAGGAGTTGGACTTGATGATCCTTATGGGTCCCTTCCAACTCGGGATATTCTGTGATTCTATGAATCTATACACGGTATCTTTTTTGTCAGAGATGAAACTGAAAAGGTTAGCTCTGTCTAGGAAACAACACAATAAGCTCTGCTCCATCTCCTCCTCCCCCTCCTTTTGCTCCTGGTGGAATATGTTCTTGATTTAGCATTCCATTCCATCCCATTGTTTTCCTCTCAGAATAAAGAGGCTATCATAAGTATAACATGCAGAAGACTTATATAGCTTCTGCAAGTCAATGGTCAAAATGGACAACTTCTGTTACCTCAGACACGTAGTTGACATAATTCTAATTCCTTTCAGGATGATAAGAAAAACAACCAGAATAGAGTATGAAATACTGTATGGTAGTCCATAAAGGCAGAATACAATTAGGAGATCTCATATAGCTATGAATGTGTTAGGTAAAGAACTTAAAAGGAAGATTTTTCACAAATGAATCTTTATTTTCCTTACTAATTAATAAACACCATGCTGTGAATAACTGGTGATAATGTACTAATAAGAAAAATCAATAAATTTACACCCAGGGTCACCGTAATTGATGCTGCAGAATAGAAAAATGTATTCTCCATTGATCCTTTAGCAAACTTCCAACTAAAAAGGAGAGGGAAGAAAGCCAATTACTGTAGTATGCCTCTGAAAATGATAAGATTAAAACAAGCTAATTATGTGTTCTTGAATAACTACAATTTTTGATGAAAGTATGCAGAATAAGGGCATCCTGTGTCTCCAGCACAGAGATATTACTTTTTTACTAATTAAAATGTAGTAATTTTACATTTAACATCTCTTAACCAACAGGCAAACAAACAGTTAGAAAAATCAGAATTAAAAATCTCCCTGAAAAAAACCTTTTGATGTTGCTGTGAACACAAGAAGAATTAAACAAGCTCCTGCAGCACTGAAGATCCTGCAGCACTGAAAATCCTACAGCACTGAAGGCATTTTCATATATGAGCAAACAGCATTTATGGAGAAGGACAACAGCCACACAAATAAAATTTGCGGGAAAAGCTGTCCCCTGCTTTCTGTTTTACATAAATATCATTCCTTCAAGTGATTTCTGCATAGCACCATATATGCAGAACTCTAATGCCTTATATGGCAGCTTTAGCCATACTGCGGTATGGCTGTAACAGTTTATGTGTGTTCAATACAAAATGCAAATTGCATGTCTCTTTCAAAGATTAAATCAGTATATAACAGGCCTCCATTTTAGGGCCAGTTCTCTTTAACTTGGATATAATGACTTGGATGAAGGACTTGAATGTATACTAAGTCTGAAGATGACACTAAATTGGGAGGAGCCAACGACTCCCTCGAGGGTAGACAGGCCTTGCAGAGAGATCTTGACAGATTGGAGGGCTGGGCAATCATCAGCCACGTGAACTTCAACAAGAGCAAGAGCCAGGTTTTACACCTGGCATGGAGCAACCCAGCTTATACGTACAGACTGGGGGATGAGAGGCTGGAGGGAAACCCCACACAAAGGCATTTAGGTGTTCTGTTCAATGGCAAGTCGATTATGAGTCAGCGCTATGCCCTGGCAGTCAGGAGGGCCAACTGTATCCTCGACTCTTCTCTGAGCTGGTATGGCCTCACCTCGAGTACTGTGTGCAGTTTGTGGCACCACATTATTAAAAGGACATAAAACTCTTAGAGAACATCCAAAGAAGGGCTACAAAGGTGACGGAGGGTCTAGAGAGCAAGATGTATGAGGAGCAGCTGAAGACACTTGGTTTGTTCAGCCTGGAGAAGAGAAGACAGAGAAGACCTCATAGCAGTCTACAGCTTCCTCACAAGAAGGAGCGAAGGGGCAGGTGCTGATCTCTGCTCTCTAGTGATCAACGACAAGACATGAGGGAATAGCATAATGTTGCAACAGGGGAAGTTCAGACTGAGTATTAGGAGAAGGTTCTTCCGAGAGGTTTACCAAGAGGTTCTCGGGGAAGCTCTCACAGTATCACAGAATCACAGAATCACAGAATTGTAGGGGTTGGAAGGGACCTTGAGAGATCATTGGGTCCATCCCTGCCAAAACAGGTTCCCTAGAGCAGGCTGCCCAGGTATGCCTCCAGACAGGCCTTGAATATCTCCAGAGAAGGAGACTGCACAGCCTCCCTGGGCAGCCTGTTCCAGTGCTCCGTCACCCTCACTGTGAAGAAGTTCTTTCGCATGTTGGCGCGGAACTTCCTGTGCTCCATTTTGTGGCCATTGCCACAAACCACTGAAAAGATGTTGGCCAAGTCCCTCTGTCTCCCACACTTAAGATATTTGTAAACATTGATAAGATCCCCTCTCAGTCTTCTCTTCTCAAGGCTGAATAGACCCAGGTCTCTCAGTCTTTCCTCATAGGGAAGATGCTCCAGGCCCTGTATTGTCTTTGTTGCCCTCTGCTGGACTCTTTCCAGGAGATCCCTGTCTTTTTTGTACCGGGGAGCCCAGAACTGGACACAGTACTCCAGGTGAGGCCTGACCAGGGCAGAGTAGAGGGGGAGGATCACCTCCCTTGACCTGTTGGCCACGGTCCTTTTAATGCACACCAGGATCCCATTGGTCTTCTTGGCCACCAGGGCACACTGCTGGCTCATGGTCAACCTGTCGTCTACCAGGACCCCCAGGTCCTTCTCCTCAGAGCTCCTCTCCAGCAGGTCATTCCCCAGCCTGTACTGATATGTGCAGTTTTTCCTTCCCAGGTGCAGGACTCTACACTGGCTCTTGTTAAACCTCCTTTGGTGTCTTCCCAGCTCTCCACCCTGTCCAGGTCTTGCTGAATGGCAGCTCAGCCTTCTGGAGTGTCGGCCACTCCTCCCAGCTTTGTATCATTGGCGTACCTGCTGTGGGTGGACACTAAATATCGCTTTGGTCACTCTTGGTCAGCTGTCCTGGCTGTGTTCCCTCCCATTTTCTTGTGCACCCTCAGCCTGCTCAGTGGCAGGGCAGTGTGAGAAGCAAAGTCCTTAACTATGTGTAAGCATTGCTCTGCAACAACTAAAACCTCAGTGTGTTATCAACACTATTTTCAGCAAAAATACAAAACACAACATCATATGAACCTCTATGAAGAGAATTAACTTTATCGCAGCTAAAATCATGACATTCTGGCAATCCAAGTCTATACGAATTGTCCCTTTTCCTTAGAATGTTTTTTTTTTGTTTGTTTTTGTTTTTTAACTTCACACAAGAAATCAACTATTCCAAGTATCTTTGTACGTGTCTTTGTATTCTTTTCTGTATAGGTTGCTACAACAAGAACAAAATATGTGAATTTCTTTTCATCCTTGACAGTTTTTCTTCTGTAGAGAAAACATATATATCACTAGAAGGAATATGATCAAATCAAATCTTTCATTAGGGAGAAAAGACATTAGGACTTATTCCATATTAACTTTTTTTTTTTTCCCTCCTGTATATTCCATTATTTTGAGGATCATATAAGCCCCAGAATATAGGAACTGTGCATTTTTTGTTTTTATTTATCAATTTAAAAGATTTTTTCCCCCTGTATTTCAATAAGTTACGGTATTGTAGAATTATATAAACTAGAACAATGATCTCACCTGTAGCATGAATATAGCAAACTTGATTGTTATTACAGAAGCAGCAAAGTTAAAACATATTAGGAGAGCAACACATGCTGTATTGTTATTAAAAGTTCCTCAAATGCCCTTTGTTTACTGCTATAATATATTCAAAGCAGAGATATATGCCTCATTAGTTGCAAAGGTGTTGACATTTGCTGCTTTGTAGCCAGAAAGAAAAAATAAATCATAAAGTACAAGAATGTGTAAAGGAATGAAAAACAGTAATCAGATATATATGTTCAAACACGAACACAAACCACAATAAGGATACACATACAACTTTTAAATATAAATATGTGTTACTCTTTATGTAAAAACCTGGTGGAAAGATGTGCATGTGCTTACTTGAAAATGTTCAATTTTCACAAGCATGTTGGACATCCTAACAATATATTATAAACAGTGCTAATTTGGTATTTCAAATGGCAAAAATGTTTAAATATTCTAACTGATTAACTATGAGGAACTAAAACTGTTCAGACATTTACTATGCAACAAGTTTTCAAAAATGACCGATTCCTTTTATAAATCATTATAAACTCACCTTCTAATTGTTGATAGAATAAAACATTTTGATTCTGCCTTTCTTAGGGTGGAAATGGGAAGAACAGATTTTTTAGGCACTGAATGACAGTCTTTACAGCAACTTACTCCATTAGCATTCAGAATGGCTAACTAAACTCTCTAGAAATCTGGACAGCCAACATAATTTCTCACAGTACAACTCCTATTAATAGTTTTTACTAGTATTTATTACTGTAATGAAAGACTAAAAAAGAGGAGGCCCAATTTACAAAGGAATGTACAAATAGAGATATATTATTGGTTCAATCCTTAGGAGCATGCAATGGAGAAGTAACGGATTGAAAAGCAGCAAAGTGGAGGAGGAAAGCAAAAGCAAAGGTGAAGAAGAAGGCAAGGGAACAGAGAGAAGGATCATAGAAAAGTAGTTGGTAGAACTTAGGGAAAAGAAGGCATGAAGGAGAAAGATGAACTATGGAGAAGAGAGTGGGAAAAGTTTTTGGCAAATAGCTGTTTAGGAAAGTGTATAGAAGATCTGGACAAAATGCTGTAATACTTTGAAGCTAGGATTCACCTACCTTAATTTTAAACAATGTAGTGAAGTAAGCATTTCTTACATGTTCTTTTTTAGATGAGGTTGTTTGATAAAAATTTATAGAAGAATATACCAGTTGCCCTGCATTATGCCTTATGATGACCTTCTGCATCAACAAAGGAGGTGTTTTTTTTTTTTTTTTATGGAGAATTTTCAACTTGATTTTGTAAACATTTTTTAATTTATTTTTATTTTTTTTTAAATTCAGACCTGTTACCTTGTTAAGCTGAGCCCTGTACTGAGGTTCTAAAAATGTTCTTCATGTGCATATTTACCTAAGATTTCCTCAGATATGAGTTTGCAGATGTAATGCTTTTAGTCATTTGAAAATATACCTGTAGAAAAATACAGTTTATGTTTTTGCATCTCTACGATGCCTTCATTAAATGGTCCTGTATTAGTTTTATGGATGTGCAATATCCATCTGCAGATATCACTCTCCCAGAAGACAAGGAGCAGGTCAAAAGATTTTTATATATTTTTTTTTAATTTAATTTCTGACTAACTCCTTCCCACTCTATTATCATTAACATATCATAAGTCATATACCAGAAACTCCTGACCTGGACATTGGATTATGCCTGATATTTTCCACAAAATCAAGACCTCTTTGTATTTTTTTATCAACCAATATTTTCATCTTGGGCAAATACTTCAAAATCTCTCAGATCAAATATTTCAGGAAAAAACTTTGTTGGTGATTGTGTGTTTGTGTATGTGTGTGTGTGTTTTCTGGTTCTTTTGAAATGTATCTGATAGGACCAATATAAAGTTGCAGGGAGTATAATCATAGGATCATAAAATACCCTGAGTGCAAGGGTCCTGCAAGGATCATCAAGTCCAGCTTTTGGCTCCACACAGTTGTCCAAATGCTTCTTGAACTCCAATTGGCTCCATACAGAAGCCATGAGCCAGCAGTGTGCCCTGGTGGCCAAGAAGGCCAATGGGATCCTGGTGTGCATTAAAAGGACCGTGGCCAGCAGGTCAAGGGAGGTGATCCTCCCCCTCTACTCTGCCCTGGTCAGGCCTCACAATGGAGTACTGTGTCCAGTTCTGGGCTCCCCGGTACAAAAAAGACAGGGATCTCCTGGAAAGAGTCCAGCAGAGGGCAACAAAGACAATACAGGGCCTGGAGCATCTTCCCTATGAGGAAAGACTGAGAGACCTGGGTCTGTTCAGCCTTGAGAAGAGAAGACTGAGAGGGGATCTTGTTAATGTTTACAAACATCTTAAGTGTGGGAGACAGAGGGATTTGGCCAACCTCTTTCCAGTTTGAGACAAGGTTTTTTATCTACATCTTATAATCCCATAAATGAAGTTTGATTATATAAAAATAAAATTTTAATATGCTCCCAATTTTCCTTTGGAATTTTTTGTAAAAAATAACTTTGCTAGTTATTTCATATTGTCCCTCCTACTTCCACAACCTGAGGATTACCTCAAACCCATCTCAAGCATATTAACTTTTATTTTTGATAGGATGAATCTAGTCCACTTTATCTGACATAAGTAATTATTGTGCATCAATATTTGGCAACATAAAACAATTTTTAATATTTCAATATTAATTTTTCATCATGGACTTTAGTGAATCTAATTCACAACCATTATTCTGATTGAAAATTTGTTCAAAACCTACAGAAATTTAATCAGAAATCATTTCCTTGAAAATCTTTTTTAAAACAGGTTAACATGCATCCAAAATAATCCTAACTTTTACTCTTTGCCAAACTCGCTAATATTTCCAGTGCTGCCCTCCAGTACTTACCAACATTCAAAGGCTTAGGAATATTAATGTCACAAAACATATCTCTGTAATTGGCACTAATTGGCACACCGATTGGCAGAGTGTAACCTACCAAGTCATGCCTAGAAGTGGTCCTTCAATGTCAATTTTGAAGGGGAAGAGGTAGAACGCATGCAGCAAAACTGACTGTCACTATACAGGGGTGGAGGACAAGACTTTGGTCTCCAGGGTGAACTATCTGTCAGGATGCTAAAACAGGAAATTTAAAAATGGAAAAATACAATTTTCCTCTACATGCCACTTGTGAGTTAACACAGATGTCAGGAAAATGATCACTTTATATTTCCTCTGGAATCCCCTGTAACAATGCCACCACCCCCACTCTCTTTCTGTCACTTTTGATTACATCCAGAGCCTGGTCTTCTCTTTATTTTTTTTTTTTTTGCCTGAAGATACTCTACCAATCATGTTAGACTCAAACTCTTTTATCCAAATCTCCTGCAATTATTCTGTACTTTCTTCTACAATGTTTAGAATCAGTGATGATCAATGGCCCTTCTGCAGATTGGTTTTCAGGCTATTACCATATCTTCTGTACCTGCTTCTACTTCTATACCTGCAAGAAGCTAGCTAACAACAAACAACTTTGAGAGACATAATAAAGGTAATAGAACATAAAGGAAGATTTTTCTCTCTGCCTTTTCATTTATTCATTTTGTTTGTTTGTTTGTTTGTTTGTTTGTTTTTCCTTAGATTTTAATCCCTGTTGGACAGGACACACAAAAACTGCTGAATACATCACTAAAGACAATGAAAAAAAATAGAATTTTAAGAATGACAACATCATACAAAACAGAAACTTATTTCATGTGTTCCCTCTATTTTGACTATAAGAGTTTGCTTAAAGATGCACTTATGTATACAAAGGCGGAGGCTGATACTTTCTCACTACTGCCAGTGGGAATTCGGACTATAGGCAGAAGATGCTCAACGGGTATTTCGGGTGGAATAGCCTGAGTGTTGGATCTTCTTGTAGTGGCATATATCTCTTAGTATAGATCACAAAAATTCACTATACTTCTACATGGTGAGGTCATTAGTCTATATTAATTTGGAACATATTTTCAGAAATTAAAGATGGTATTAATGCATGGGTAATACAACCATTAGTGATACATTGAGAAACTGATACAATATTATACACTGTGTTGATTTTGTTTGTTTGTTTGTTGTTTCCATTTCATTAAATACAAAAAATCTAAGCACTTTGTAAGAGAACTTGTAATTGCTATATGACTGGACATGAGTTGTGTTTCTTTCTCTTAATTTCTGACATTTCTGTCATGAATTGTCATGTCATGTTCAGCTCAGTCACATTAGTTCATAATGTGATACAACAAACATGACACAGTATGTCACAATAACCCAGATGATATGTCAGAAATTTTTAGGGCAAAAAATAATAATAAAAAAAATCTTTCGGTCTGGACATTCTTCTTCCCTCCCCCCAAAAAGGAAAATAAATGAAATTAAATTCTTCACAGCTGCAACTGAAATAATACATTTTAATTTTTTGTTTGTTTGTTTGGTTGGTTGGTTGGTTTGGTTTGGTTTGGTTTTGCTTGCTTTGAATCGAATGTTTATACATATTTCACAAGCAACAAAAGGGGGGGGGCACACAATTAAATGTAGCTTTTAGTATTGAAATTTATTTAGTCTTCTTTTCAAAATTCATTCAAGATGCTATACAGACAGGCAGGCATAGCATTTATTTCTCAATGAGATCTTGACTATATCCAGTTTTGAAGAGAGACTGTTTAAAGTTTAAGCAGTTTAGTGATCCAGTCAAGGTTATAGTGTTAGCCTGTGTATTGAATTTATTTTGGAGCATGACACACTTTAGTTTCCCTGTATACCATGCTGCTTATCTATTTCTGTTTTAAATCAAGAATAAACACAGCATGGTATAAAGTATACCAGAACACTATGTACTGAAAAATGAAAGCACCAGATGCTTGATGTAAAATGTAAAACCTGTCAAAAAGAGTCATATAAGAGTTACCTTTTCAACAAAGTTTTAGTATATAATCTGCTTTATTCGAGATTTCTGTTACATAAATTATAAAAGGTGATACTGTAGACTAAAGCTGTTTGCAATTTGCAAGGACCATTTTGTTGTCAACCGGTAGTCTTTTCCAATGTTTTCCATTATTAGGGGAACCAATTAAAACATACTTAGACTGTGCCACATATGCTAAGTACATAATTTGTAGAAATTTTTTATCTGTCTATTACCTTTATTCTACTGCATTTTATTCCCATGTCTTGGGGTAACAGGCTCACATTTTTTCCTGTTAATAAGAATTTTGTGTTAAAACTGGCATGTTAAAAAGCCTGACATGAGAATTCTCAAACTGTTTTAACTAGATTTTGGCATTTAATAAGCTGTAAACTGCTGAAGCTATTTGCAGATGAAGTCTCATTTTTGTCCATCAGCAGGGGGCTGGGAGTATAATTAATTGAGTGAAAGTTAAAAGACAGGCAGCATGGTTACATTTATGTAAATATTGCAGGAGAACATCTAACAGAAAAGAAAAATAACTTGTAACTGATTGTTTTGGTTTTGGACTAAAATCCACAGGGTCCATTTATACACTGCAGATTGCACATATGACAATTAAGACCTATAGTGATAGTTTTTTTTTGTTGTTGTTGTTGTTGTTTTTAATATACTTTCTGCAATAGGAAGAAGAAAAAAAAAACAAACAATAATAGAAAATCTTCACTAACAGTCAGAGTTCCAAATCCAGTGAGACAATTCTATTTCTGTTTTACTGCTCATGAATGTTTAAATAGATTAAAAAATAGTATTACAAAAAATTATATGACACATATGCCTTCAACCATATGCCAGTCTCTGCTGTTTATTTCTTTTATTCATGTCCCAGTCACATGTACCCTGGTGCACCAAAGATTCTATTTAATTAAAGTTAGTTAAAAGCTTAAACCACAGACATCAGGACAGCTGCTATAGGTATTAACTTGGGTTCTGCATAGATAAGAAGCTCTTATGTATTATATTTTATATCATATTGTCTTGTAAGGTGTTTGGTTGATTTTGTTTTTTTGTTTTTTTTGTTTTTCTCCTGGCTGCAGCTGTGTATTGCTAAGACTAAAAGTATCAAACATGAATATTTAGGTTGGAGCACTTTCCCTTTTATAACTTTGGAGCTTGTATTTTATATTTACAAGATAATAATTTCAACCTTGTTCATTGATTTTTGACTGTGCGTGTAGAGTACAGAAGATAAAACTTGCAAAGAGATTTTGCTAGGGCATTTGAACTCCAGATCCTCTTTTGTCCTTCATATAACTTGGACGTCTAATTCCAGTGGGTAACAATTGGCCAACAGTTTAGCTTTATTAGGCAATGGAAGTAGTCTATTATTTATGGTAAACATAATGTGCATATATTTCTTCCAATCTCAACATGCCTGGATTTTATGAATTCTTCCAATATTTGACAGTGTTGTCAAATATGCTACAATCAGCTCATACTAAAACTTGAAAGTAGGAAGACTGTACCCTTAGGAAATAAGTCACTCATTATTTTCTGTATTTGTATCAACAGGAAAATAAACACTTATTCTTATGAAAGTTTTTTTAAACTGCTTGGCAATGCGAAGTATCTTTAAACATTTTTAAACGACACTAAGTGCTCTGTGTTGGGAACTTCATCAAGCATTTACTCGATATAGGCAGTGGAGTCTGGAGAACCAACTGTACTCAGATACCTTACCTAAGCTTGCTTCAAGTAAAATTATAATGGAAGGCTGTTTCATGAGATAGAAACGCTTCTCTTTGAAGTCTTTGTTTGTTTGTTTGTTTGTTTAATTCAAGGCACTAGTAATTATACTCAAATTTCTGAATGCAAAGAAACATATAAACCTATATTTCAGTGTCTTAAGGCAAGATTAACATCCATTGTTTCTGAATGCAATTGTGAAATAGTGATATCAAAAACAAAACACAATGGAAAGTACACAGAGAAGGAGGAGATACTATAAATCAGGCCTAACACTGAAGTTAACTTCCCACTTTCCTATATGTCAGAATTTTATTGTTAAATATTAAAGATCAGGCCTTTCTGTAGTGTAGGTTAACTACTAACCAGCAATCAATTAGCTAACGCATATCACTGAAAGTGATCACTTGTCAGGTGTCTAATAGCTATGTAGTCTATCCTACCACTGGCTATAAGAGCATCCATCTATCTATATTATTTAAAAAAAAAAAAAAAGTAGAATATGTCAAACATGCCAACTGCTTGGTATACAATAGAAATGCAGTGATCAGACAGTGGTGATACTGCTGCTGTCTTAAAATATTAAGGATAAATCAGTGTTGTCTCTTTGTATATTATAATGTTTCTCTTTAATTTTTCATCACGAGTTATAAAAAATATTCCTCTGATAAGTATTTTCAATATGAACCTGTGGAGAAAAAAAAAAAAAGAGAGAGAAAAAGAAAAAAAAAAGTTATTTAAAAAGAAGAAGAAGGAGAAGGAGACAAAAACTCTTCTGTATGTCTTTCATGCTTGCCTGCAATGAACAAAAACTGAAAAAATCAACAGCTAAAAAGTAGTAATTTCCCATGAAGTTTATTTACTTTGTATAGCTATGAATTCTTTCAGGAATTAGGAGGAAGCTTCCCAATGTGATTATCTGATGTACCTATTGCTGTCATAATTATTAAATTAATACTTCAATTTGGAGTCCAATAACCCATCTGTATAACTCAAATATATCATTCAACAATGAGCTGACTGAATAAAAGGAAAAAAAGAGAAATGAGGACTTTAAAATGGTATTTATCATAAATGGTATTTATCATATTATACTGTATGAATTGCTTTTCCACTATTTTTAAAAGTTTCTTACTCAACAAAAGTAAGAGAAATGAGTAAATAAGAATCTGTCTTTTATTATATCAATAAAATTCTAATGGTTGTGAGTCAGTCAAGTTTATAACTCTTCAGGAAACCTCATGCAATGAAGTAAATACATAACCACTTCTAACATAGTTGTCTGCCAAAATAACTCTATCAATGTGTATTATATAAAGTTATGTGCAAGGCATCATAAGCAGCATTAAATACTATACTTGTGGGAATTATTGGACTCTTTACTATAGAAGACAGAATATTCTAGTAAATATGAAGTTGACTACAATGTATGGTATTTTCTTAAAGTAACTACAGAATAGTTTAACTGGATGACCCATCTGACATGCTACTCTTTAGAATGTAATATATCTGATGATATAAACAGATTATTTAAATGCATTCCCCCTTTGTTGTATTATCAACTAACAATCTGAAGCAGAGGATTTTCTGTAACAGTATCTTCTGTCTCATTGTAAGCTAAAATTCAGTTTGTTTGTTTGTTTTGTGTGTAAAAAGCATATTTTTAAAGTCTTCTTAGCCAACAGAAAAAGATATATGGAGAAGAAACATGTATAGCAATAGGAGAAAGATAATAAACATAAAAAACACAATCCCACCCCCCAAAAAAAAGAAAGTTATTCAGTAACTCATAATATGGAACAGAACAGAACAGAACAGAACAGAACAGAATAGAATAGAATAGGTTGTTCAGAAGGGACTTAACAACTATCGTTGAGTCTGACAACCTGAACACTTCAAGACTAAACAAAAGTTAAAGTGTATTATTAAGGGCATTATCTAAAATGCCTCTTGAATACCAACAGACAATTAAAGCAAGGTTCAGTAGGTCTAGAACTGACTCTACACTCCAAGTACTAGGTTAATTAAGAGAACTCTACTCGACAAAAATCCAGTAAAACATAAGCTTTTTCTGCCACTAAAAAGCAATGAAATTTTGGATTATGTTGCATGATTAACAAATCTTGTACACTAATCTAAGAAATTGTTTGTGAATGAACGCAGGAATATCAGAAAAAAATGCCAGAAAATTAATTAATCCTTATTTTCTACTCTTCTCTATTTTGCCAACTTCTTTCTCATCTTTAGGATTTCATATAGTCTCACATTTGAATTTGAATGACAAAATCAGAAATTATGAGCTGGTGTCCTGTGGGAAAAAATGAGAAAAAAAAAATGATTCCTTTTTTTTATTATTTAAAAATAAATAAATAAATAAATAAAAGAGGATTTTGTATTTTAAAAATAATTTAACTTACCAGACAATATAAAGAAACTGTAAATGCATTTTCTAGTTAATTTAAAGTTATTAATTTTTAGCTATGTGTTTGTCCATCTCAAGTTTATCTCTGTTTTTATCTATTCTATCTTCCAGTCTTAAGTTATGGCTAGACTTTTGCCGTTGATGCTGTTGTTTTTGACTGAGGTTGATGTATTTGGAAATCAACTGAAAGATGTAATATAGAAGATGTGTAAAAGCATGTTTCTTTTTGGGCTGGAATGTTGTTGTCTTTGAATGTGAATGAAAAGCTTATATTGAAAAAATTTGCTGAAAAACAGTGAGATGCAATTTTTGAGAAAATGGTGATATATCTGGAGAAAAGTTCCAGTTACTAGTAAATCATAGAATCATAGAATCATAGAATCATAGAATCATAGAATCATAGAATCATAGGATGGCTCAAGTTGGAAGGGGCCTGAAAGATCATCTAGTCACAACCCCGCCCCCCAATAAATCAGGTTGCTCAGAGCCTCATCCCACCTCCAAGGATGGGATATCTACAAGTTCTCTGGACAACCTGTTCCTGTATCTCACCACCCTCCGAGTGAAGAACTTCCTCCTAACCTCTAATCTAAATTTTCCCTTTTAGTTTAAAACCATTCCCGTTCCTCCTGATTGAGCAGAGTCACTCTCCATCTGGTTTTTAAGCCTTCCTTTAGGTACTGAAAAGCTGCAATGAAGTCACCCCAGAGCCTTCTCTTCTTCAGGCTGAACAGCCCCAGCTCTCTCATCCTTTCTTCGTAAGAGAGGTGCTCCAACCCCTTGATCATCTTTGTGGCCTTCCTCAGGACCTGTTCTAACATCTTCACATCCTTCTTGGGCTGGGTGCTCCAGACCTGGATACAGTACTCTAAGTGGGGCCTCACCAGGGCAGAGTAGAGGGGGAGGATCACCTCCCTTGACCTGCTGGCCACTCCTCTTTTGATGCAGCCCAGGATGCAGTTGGCCTTCTGGGCTGCAAGCATGCACTGCTGACTCATGTTGAGCTTTTCATCCATCAGAAGCCCCAAGACCTTCTCTGCAGGGCTGCTCTCAGTAAGTTCTTCTCTAAGTCTGTACTCATGTCTGGGATTGCCCTGGCCCAAGTGCAGCACCTTGCACTTAGACTTGGTTGAACCTCATTACGTTCACGTGGGCCCACTTCTCAAGCTTTTCCAGGTTCTTTTGGATGGCATCCCTTCCTTCTGTTTTATCAGCTTCACCACTCAGCTTGCAGTCACCTGAAAACTTGCTGAGGGAGCACTTGATCCCACTGTCTATGGCATTTATGAAGGTATTAAATAACACCGGTCCGAGGACAGATCCCTGAGGTACACCACTTGTCGCTGTCCTCCACCTGGACAGAGAGCCATTGACCACTACTCTCTCCCTAAGAGATTATTATAACAGGAGAATATACTGTATGTCCATAATCAGAGTATATCACATCACTAGTGTAAATAGTTTTTATGAAACTCGAACACTTTTTATGAGTTTACACTATCATAATAGCAATCCTAATTAATGAATTGTATGTCATCAGTGCAGTCTTATAACTCTTTCTGTTAACAATAAAGTTTGGTAGCATGCCAAAAGGAAATCACAAGGACCGTTATCCCTTTCACTATTTATTCAGACATTGAAGTATATCAACACAGGAAAGTACACTTATCTCTTGAAGAGCTTTCTGGTAGCAGATATCTTTAATGTGCACAAATCCATGCATTTTACAGAACAGGGGACAATGTTCTATTGTTCAGGAATACTACATGAAAATAGGTCCAGTGATTCAGCTTCCATTTCAGGCATTCTGTCTATTCTAATCAATAAGAATTGTGTTCCCCTGTTTTAGAAGAATGATATCTTATAAATAAGAAATGGGCTCAGAGCGGCATGTGTTTTGATAGTCTCCTGTTTGAAAATACTGGTGTAACACTCTTTAGTGTATGTTTCATAGAAGGGTGTATACTTTGTGCATCTGGCTGAACCCTCACTTGCACAAATCTGAATCAGCTCTGGCATAAAGTTGGGAATAAAGCTCTGACATAAAGATGGAATAAAATGCCCATTATCGTGGTACTTCACCTGAACTGGTAACATTTTCAGAAACATCTTGATTCACGCTTAATGGTGTTATGAGCCCAGACATCATTACATAGCAACCATTTTCATAAGTTCCTCAATCCACTGAATATTTCCAACACTTAAAGCACTCAAGTTACATTCTTTAAGTTTAAAATAATTTTAAAGCTTTTAAATATCTGAAAGCATTAGATTTCACCATTTAAACATCTGAAAATCACTTTGCAAGCATGACTTTTATTTATTTATTTTTTTATTATTTCTTTATTAAAATATTTAAACATCTGGAAATCACTTTCCAAGTGTAACTTTACTATAAAGCAATTCCAACCTAAAATATAGCCAATGAAGGCTTCCAATATACTGAACAAACAGGTCCTTCCAAAGGTACTTCATCCTGAGAAAGTGCCCATTATTTTATACCATCCTTACCTAAATATCAGCTGATGATGCTCCTATGTTAAGCACTTCCGACTGGTATGCTTTTTAGGTAGGATGGATCTGTCTTGAACACAAAGAACACAGCTTAAACTTTGCATAATTCTCTGAAAGGGAAAACACAAAGATGCCCATCCTTATCATGGGAGTCCATCAAACAATATAATATTTATTCATATATATTTCTTCTTCAGCATACTAAATGAGTCAATAGAACTTTTTTTCAGGGGAGAGAGCAACTCTTTCCAAATAATGGCTATAATGTACAGGTTACATGTATATGTAGCAAAAAATGTGAAATGATGTACAGGTAGAAGCCATATGGGAGACATATTCAGATTGTTTAAGAAATTGAAAGATACTGATTTTGCAACTACACAATATCAATGTATTTATATGCTTCTCCTACTATAAAGTATATTGTAAATACTGTTCAACTGCTTTTTGTTTCAAAGAAAATTGAGTTAATCACCAGTTTTGAAAGGTACAAGTGAGGTAAAGTTTAGGAATTACTCTGGAGTTTGGAATTATCTGGGTTTGAACTGCCTCATTTCTCAAGGATTAACATTAATGCCTTTCATTATTTTATTTTATTATTATTATTATTATTATTATTATTATTACACCTAAAGACTGTAGGAAAAAAAAAAAAAAAGAAAAAAAAAACAAGGAAAGAAAAAAAAAAAGAGGAGTAACTAAAAGAAACATTCACAGTAGGGAGCAAGAATTCACAGTTTGTATTGATCTTGGCTTTTTTTTCCATGTTCCAACTAAATGAACAAGATGCAGGTGCAACCAGAAAGAGCAGGTGATCAAAACATACTGTTATTGTGATGGAAAAGTAAGATTTTTTGTCCATAATGTATTCTCAAGGCATATTGGTGCATCTGTTATATATTTACAGGCAGTGTTGATTTCTGCCAGAAATTTTAAAATAATGTAAAATTCTGAATTTATACAGCTCAAAAGGGATATTCAACAGCTTTCTTGTTTTGGGTTTCCGTGTCTGGAATCTTAAACTAACGAGTCCACTAGTGCAGTTAATATTCAGTAACAGAAGCAAGACATCTGATTGCAGACTGATTATTCAGCAACAGTAACATAGTGAAAGAAGAGTGTGGAAGACATGCAGAGACATCAATATAAAAAAAAGTCACATTATATGCAGACATCTCTTCAGTCCTTTTACTTTCTGTATGGTTGTTCCCAGCACTGCTTCTTCTTATCATCTTGCTAACCATCTACTGATCTAACAGAGTCACTTATCCAAACCAGTCAGTACTGACTATTTTATGTTGTAAAACAGTGGGTATTTAGAAATGAGCAATATTTGATCCAGTATGTTGGTCGAAGCAGGGAGGTATCTTCTCAAACCTTTAATATAAAAAAATGTGGCTGCTGTAAGGAAAGATTGCTGAAAGAGCTGAGGCTAATATACTGTCCCTAAACAGTATCTTCAATTAGACACACTGTAGTCTGCTAGATTGACTAGACTGGACTAGATCGGTAACTGGACTAGCTCTTGATCAGACTACAACTGGACTAGCTCTGGATAAGGCCAGATCTCATCTTTCTTTTTAGCACTATTAACTCTTACATATAAGAAATTAAACTGTAATTTCCTAAAGAAAATATGAACTACAGTTTCATAACTGTTTCTTCACTCCGGCAGTCACACCATATATATAAATTAATCACGTGTTCTGCCCTTGCTATTCCTACTCTCACCTCATTTTCTTAACCATTCCAGAGTCAGCAAAGTAATGTTTTCTTTCCCTTTCTCTCCTTCTGGCTCCAAAATGCTTGCATTTGTGGTTGTTTATTTCTTCAGCGGGATGAATCAAAAATGCACCCAATAGCTTGATCATATGGGCACATCTCTGGGAATTAAGAAAAACCTAAACCACATCCTACACTCCTCAAATTCTTTGCAATCATTCTTATTAAATCTTTAAGTATGAATGAGTACCTAGTTCACAACCTTTTTTAGTAAGCCTAAGTGGCAAGTGCAAGACAAAGGCAAGTTCAGGATCCTTCACCTGGGGATGAATAACCTCATACACCAGTACAAGCTGGGGACTGACCTGTTGGAAAACAGCTCTGCAGAGAGGGACCTGGGAGTCCTGGTGGGCAGCAGGTTAATCAGGAGCCGGCAATGTGCCCTTGTGACCCTGAAGGCCAATGGTATCCTGGAGTGCATTCCAGAGAGTGTTTCCAGAAGGTTAAGGGAGGTGATCCTCCCCCTCCACTCAGCCCTGGTGAGGCCTCACCCAGAGTACTGTGTACAGTTCTGGGCTCCCCAGTAGAAGAGGGACATGGAGCAAGAGCGACTAGAGCAAGAGCTACAAGAGCAAGTCCAGCAGAGGGCTACTAAAATGATGAGGGGACTGGAGCATCTGCCATACAAGGAGAGGCTGAGAGATCTGGGCCTGTTTACCCTGGAGAAGAGAAGACTGAGAGGGGATGTTATCAACGTGTATAACTATCTGAAGGGAGGGTGTCAAGATGATGGGGCCAAACTCTTTTCAGTGGTGCCCAGTGACAGAAAAGTGTCAAGAGGCACAGACTGAAACACATGAAGTTCCAGCAAAATATAAGAATATTTTATTTTATTTTATTTTATTTTATTTTATTTTATTTTATTTTATTTTATTTTATTTTATTTTATTTTATTTATTTATTTATTTTTACTATGAGGGTGACAGAGCACTGGCACAGATTGCCCAGAGAGGCTGTGGAGTCTCCTTCTCTGAAGATATTCAAAACCTGCCTGGATGTGATCCTGTACAATGTGTTCTAGGTGGGAGGGGGTTGACTAGATGATCTCCAGAGGTCCCTTCCAACCTCAACCATTCTGTGATTCTGTGATCCACTCAGCTATGCCAAATGTACATCACTGCAGAAAGTGATTTCAGGATCATATATTCTCACATGTATATAAATAAATTTTTTAAAATGAAATGCAGCTAGTGCAATTCTGAACACATTTCAGGAATAAGCCTGGGCTGGGAGATATTCCCATCAACTGGTTATGGTTACCCTGCTTAGAGACAAAGACATATTTTATTTTTAGACAAGGACATAAGTTATTTCTCTTGCTAGTTGACCTCAATCCAAGAAAATAGTCCTAGTTTAACTACTATAAACATAGCCATATAGGCAGAACATAATATTTTTCAATCAAACACACTGACCACTTGCTGTATGCCGCACTATCTAATTTCATTCATTTTCCCCTGAAATTTTAAAAAATAATTCAGAATGTATCACAGGCCATTTTCTTGACAAATTTAGCTCTTAACTATTTAGAATCACTGTGAAATTATAATAGCACCTGGATTATGAAACAAGATAAATGAGTGATCTTTGGCACTGTCATTCAAAACCCAAATAAAGATATTTTCTAAGATACTTCTTAAAACAATTGCTCTGGGGGTGAGATTTTCTGCCTAAATTTTGAAAGAGAGGATTTTAAAAAGCATAGGCTTGTTGTTTATGGTTCTTCTCACCCAAGCGGCTTAAATGTTGTTCCTTTATCCAGATCATTAAAGGTCTTTATATCTTTTGCATTATGTAAGGTAGGAACCAGTATTCATTGGAGTGGTGCTCAGACTACGTTTACATTACTAAATAAAAGTGACAGGAACATTGTCTATGAGAGGGGTAGTGGGTACAGGCCACTCATGTTGAGCTTTTCATCCACCACTTTTTCATCCACCAGAAGCCCCAAGACCTCCTCTGCAGGGCTGCTCTCAGTAAGTTCTTCTCTAAGTCTGTACTCATGTCTGGGATTGCCCTGGCCTAGGTGCAGCACCTTGCACTTAGACTTGGTTGAACCTCATTACGTTCACGTGGGCCCACTTCTCAAGCTTTTCCAGGTTCTTTTGGATGGCATCCCTTCCTTCTGTTTTATCAGCTTCGCCACTCAACTTGCTGTCACCTGAAACTTGCTGAGGGAGCACTTGATCCCACTGTCTATGTCATTTATGAAGGTATTAAATAACACCGGTCCAAGGACAGAACCCTGAGGTACACCATTTGTCACCGGCCTCCACTTGGACATCCAATTGATCTATTGATCACCACTCTCTGGGTGCGACCTTCAAGCCAACTCATACACTGAACAATCTACCCTTCAGATCCATATGTCTTCAAGTCGGAGACCAGGATGTCATGTGGGACCGTGTCAAAATGTCAATGTTATCCAGGTAGATGACATTGGTTGGCCTTCCCCTGTCAACTGATACAGTCACTCCACCGTAAAAAGACACCAGACTGGTCAGCCACGATTTGCCCTTGGTGAAGCCATGCTGGCTGTCTCGTATCACCTCTTTGTCTTGCGTGGACATTTAGATGGACTTTGATAAACTGGAATGGTGGTCTGAGAAGAACCTCATGAAGTTCAACCAGGAAAAGTATGAAGTCATGCACCTGGGCAGGAACAGCCCCAGGAACTAGTATGTGCTAGAGGCTACTGAGCTGGAAAGCAGCTCTGCAGAGGAGGACCTTTGAAGCCTGGTGGACACTAAGCTGAGTAGGAGTCAGCATTGTGCTCTTTCCACTAACAAGGTTAATATTTTTGGTTGAATTAGGCAAAGTATTGCCAGCAGGTTAAGAGGTGATCCTTCTGCTCTACTCAGTATTAATGAAGCTGCACCTGGAGTACTGTATCCAATTCTGGGCCCACCAGTACAAGAGAGACTTAGGCATACTGGAAAGAATCCAATGGAGAGCTCCCATGATGATCACAGGATTAGAGAACCTCTCCTATGAGAAGACACTGAGAGAACTGGGCCTGTTTGGCCTGGAGAAGTGGAGGCTCAGGGGGCATCTTATCAATATATAAATATGCACAGGGAAGGTGCAAAGAAGACAGAGGCATATTCTTTTCAGTGGTGCTCAGTGCCAGGACAAGAGGCAGTGGGCACAAACTGGAACACAAGAGATACCCTCTAAACATCAGGAAGCACCTCTTTACTGTGTGGGTGACTGAACACTGGAACAGGTTACCCAGAGAGGTTGTGGAGATTTCCTCCTTAGAGATCTTCAAAAGCCAGCTGGACATGGTCCTGGGCAACCTTCTCTAGGTGTCCCTGATTGAGCAGGACAATTGTACTAGATGACCTCAAGAGGTCCTTTCCAATCTTAACTATTCTGTGATTTTGTGATTCTGTGAATGGAGCTCTTAAAGGTTTGAAGTAGTTTATCTCTGAGAGAACATCTAAAAACACTAGCAATTTCTCTTGACACTTATAACTTTAATAACTAACTTTTCAGAATTTACAAAAAAGAAATTGCTTCAAGGAGAGACCTGGTGCACCCAACTTTAAACTGAAGTGTTTGGGCTTTTTTCATGTCTGAGATAAAACACCGAAAATCAGGATTTATGTCAGATTGGCAAAGAGAAGCTGTTGTATAATAACACTGAATAAGCTTGATTTTATTTTCTTCTATTCTAGACAGAAGATCAGCTTCTCAGCACATGCAAATTGGTCACTGAAGTCAAGAAAAGCTATAGAATTTTGCATCAGGACTGACAAGCATATATCCATGAGAATAAGTTTAGTCATACAGACTAAACACTATTTAAATTCCTTGCCAGGCTCTTCAACTACTTCACATTTTCAGTGCTATAGCTCAGAATATAGATGGCAAACTAAATTATGTAAGAGATTAAATAGAGAAGTCATTTGATATTTGTAACTCAAGAGTGACCTTTCAACTTAATCTTTCACAGGAAGCATGACCTGCTTCTCTGTTATTTGAGTACTTTGTGGGACTTGTCTACACTTTTTGCCACTACTTGTTGCCATTGAAATTATCTGCTTCAGGACTCTAACTCAACATTTTCTCCACTGGATCAAACAGATGACAAGGAATTGTAACATAGACCACTTGAAAAATAAATAATTGTAGTATGATGCGTTCCATCAAAATGAAGATATAAAAATAGATCAGATAAGTAATTCTTATTTTGTTCATTCATTACAGGTTTTTTGAACTGATTAGTTTGGGTATAGATATTTCCATTGCCAGTCTTAAGTGAGGTGAATTCAACTATAAGCCTCCAGAATTGATAGTCCAGTAGTTGTTGATAGTCCTGATTTCACAGAAAGACCAAACAATGCCTAATCTCTGTATAAGGCAATTGTAAGTGTTAGATACAAAAAGCTAAGAACAGAGAAGTGATGAGTAGGGTAGAGAAGGGTATTAAATATATATTCCATATAAGTGCTGTCAAAAGTGTTTGTTCTGTTCTGCCTCTTTTTTTTTTTTTTCTTTTTCTTTTTTCCCCCCTAAGAAATCACTTCAGAGTTTTAAGAGAGAGAACTGAAGGAAGACAACAGGTAAGCTTATGTACATTTCTAAGGAGCCGATAGAAGTGGGGTAATATGGTAGACATTGAAAAGATTTATGATTGAAAAAAATGACAAAAGGACAAGGATGATAGAAGCCAAAGATTAATGTTTAAAGCAGTGTTTAATGTGAAGTGAATATACATCAGAGGTAGCTTAAAAATGATCTTGAAAAGGAACATCAAGAGAGGGTCCTTAATAAAAAATGTTGATAAAAATGGCAAGATTCCGAAAGTTCTTCTAAAAATTTCTGGTATGCAAGAAGAACCTGCAAACTTAAATACATACTCGAAGTTAATTAAGAATATTATCCAACTCACAGTCAGGACAGTGAAGTGGCCCATAATGGCAGAGGTGGAAGAAGACTGTGAGGGAAAAAAATGAGGTATTAGAAAGACAGTTTTTCTGCCTCAATTTCAATATTTTCTCATATGGACTGTAGCTTGGAGATGTGAAAGAGAAAGATAAGAGGAGAGAGGGGGAGAGAGAGACAAACATATAGTCCATACAGGGGAGAAAGCATAGCCAAAATACTAAAATGCTCTCTGGAGGTAATGTCAGTCTCACATAAAGCCTAAGATGTAGTCACAGTGCTTCCTTATGGTAGTCAGTGGGTGAAGGGGAGGAATTCATCCCAGATACTGCAGCCAGACATTAAAGTAGATTAATCACACTTATGTCAATGAAGGTAGCATAGACAATGAACTCAGGTGAAAAACTCCACACTGTAGATGTCTAAAGGTGGTCTAAATTTAAAGGTGTCTAAATTTAACTTCACCAAGTATTAAAAGTGAAAAGAATCACAGAATGTTAGGGATTGGCAGGGACCTTAAAAGATCATCTAGTCCAATCCACCTGCCAGAGCAGGAATACCTAAATCAGGTCACACAGGAACATGTCCAGGAGGGTTTTGAATGTCTCCAGGGAAGGAGACTCCAAAACTCCTCTGGGCAGCCTGTTCCAGTGTTCTTCAAAAGAACAGGATTAGGCAGCCTGTTCCAGTGTTCCAGTGCTCTTCAAGAGAAGAACAGGATTGAAACATATTTCTGTAGAAATCCAACAACAACAACAACAAATGTAATAGTGTTAAGTGTGTATCCCTGAACAAAGTTCTGAAGTAATGACTGTAGGCAGGAAGAAAGCCAATGGAAGACAGAACATGTAAATTTTAGATTTCTTTCTGAAATCTGAATGAAGAAGGTTGTTGATGAATGAAACAAAACCAATTTACAGCACAAGTTCTATAATTTGGAGAATAAGCCAAAAAGAGAAGCTAATAGTTGGATCTGATCAGCTTTAACAAAAGAGAGTTGGTAGAGGATCCCACTGCCATCAGCATCTACCTAATGGAAGGATAGGAAGAAGACAGAAAAAGATTCAAAACTGCACAGAACAAAGTCACAAAGCAGGTTGGAACACAGGAAATTCTGACCCCAAAAGATACATATATATACAGAAGTATATATATAGAAGTATATATATAGAACTATATTTATATATTTATATATATATATATACTGTGAGGGTAGTTACATGCTGATGCAGGCTGCCCAGACAGAGATCTCCATCCTTGGGGACATTCAGTGAGATGGAGCCCTGAGCAATTTCTCCACCTGAATGTATTTTGAGTGGGACTGGGACAAGAGACCTTCAGAGGTCCTTCCTATGTACAAGATTTTGTGATTCTAATAATGGTCGAGAGAGAGAGAAAGAGAGAGAGAGAGAGAGAGATGTATGTAACATGGAAAAACATGAAGCACGCTTATGTTATGAGAAAGAGACAGAACAGGCAGAAAAGAGTAAGAGATTAACTGAAGACTGTGAGCTAAAAATAGGTTTGGGCATGAAGAAAATGAGATTTTCTTCAATTTCAACACTTATAAAAGTTGTTGATTTTATCTGACCAGACTCACGAACCGTAAATAGAATCTTTCTGGTACTAAACAACAACTTTAGATTTACAATTTGCCAGTTTCATCCCAAACTCTTTATACTGGTTAATCTGGTTTGTTGTTGTTATTGTTGTTGTTTTAATTAGTAAATACATAAAAATTCATTTCTGTGTGAGATGCATTACTTACAATTAACTATTAAGCTTATAATAAAGTTACACCTCTGCCTCTAGGTTTATAACTTTAGGAGAACTTTGCCTTCCTGTAATCTTAGTTTTTCTATGTGTACAAGGGAAACAATGAAAAAAGCTTTCTTTGCAGTCACTGCTCTTCAAATGGTGAGAACTGTTGCTGTTAATATTGTGGAATGTGAGAGAGAATAAAGACAAACGTGCTAATCTCCTTTGTTCCATTTTTCCTCCTCCTCAAATACCTGAAAGTCCTTTGTCTATCTCCCACATGCATCTGTGTAAGTTAACTCCAAAAAGAGCTACTTCATGTCCTTTGAGTTAGTCATTTCTGCAGATTTATTTGATGTGAGTAGTGTTTTACAAGCTCTCCAGAAAAGCACTTGCTAGAAGCAGCAACTGCAAGGCTGAAATGGAAATTACAGAGGCAGAAGGCAGTGCAAACAGGAAAGCACAGGGGAAAACATACCCAGGGCTCAACCATGTCCCCATCAGAACTTCCAGTTATTACATGGTTAGAGAAGTAAGCAAAGAAGACCGATATTTTGAAATCATTATTAAAAACTTATTAATTGATTAATTATTCTAAACAGGGCCTGTTGTATAACATATTTGTTATTATTTTTTAAAAAATTCATCCACTCAAAAAAAAAAATTTGTTTAGAGTGGCACTTTAAATTGCTGGCCAAATATTCACACATTTAAAAAGGAAAGATATAATGGTCATTTGGCTTATAATTGTTATGCCCCATTCCATTTTATATATGGCTTCTATGATTTATTGACATCCAGTATAAATGGTTCTTTATTTTCTATTCATCCTAACCTTGGTCAAATAATGCCACCATATTTCCCTTCACAATATTTTCCTAATATCTCAGCTCATTTAATTCTATTGATCCACTGAAGAGTATAATGGCAATGAAACTGGAATTAATAGCACCTCCCTTTTCCAATGCTAAGAGCTTTCCTATTTAGTCTGTGGACCATCACACAAAATCATAAAAGTAGACAAAAAAGCAGACTGACCTTTATCAGCTACTATTGTGTTGCAAAATTCAGCAAAGCCCAGAACATCATTTTCAGTTTCATGGCACGGTTTTCTTAAATAATAAGGGGAATAGGGGGGAGGAACTGACCCCTGTTCAGCATTTACTTAAGCAGAATTGGCATTAATAGAGTATTCTGTCAAAAATTCAAGCCCAGGAAAATGTATGGCTTTGTCCACAGCAGCAGCTATCTTCATAGATTGCACTGTCACTGCTTCACACAAAGAGCATTGCAACACCATTAGTGGACATAAATAATGCACAAGCTCTTATGCAGTACTCAGCTAAGTGCATGGAAACCTTGGGCTCCTGTTGTCAGAAATTCAATGGATTAGTACCTAGATTTATTTTAAGCCTGTAAAGCACTTTGTTCTTGACAGCGTTCAAAGTAGAAAGAGTGCTATCCCGAATGTGCATCTTAATACTGTCATTCTTGTCTTGTAAGAATAGATGAAATATGGGATGCAATACTTCTTTTTAATATTTAAAAGTTTTCACTCCACAGACAGTACACACATACTCCCATATATATATATATATATATATATATGTATATTTATATATCTATGTAAAATGGCAACATTGATCTGGAAAAGCAAACAACAGATATGCAATGTAATTTTAGCACAAAAAAAGTGCCATCACAGTTGCAGATTATGAAAATAAACACTGATAAAGAAATATATTATCATTATTACATGCTTTTCCTTGCAAATGAGATGTGCCCTCTGCCAGGTTCCTATATAAATATCACATTTACCATTCCATTACAAAAGAAATTAGTTATCTTCTACAATAAGCATTATTGAAAAGAGATCCTATGATTAACTGAGACAATCATGAATATTTTAATCTAATTATTAATACTGAGAACTCGGTAAATCCTTACTACGTATCAAATATAATGTTCTTGTATAAGTTTACAAAAAAAAAAAAGTCAACTAAAAAAAAAAATTTTTGAAAGCCATCATTTAAAAGCATGTTAAATATGTTCAAGAAATTGCTTCACAGCAATAGAGACTGTGGGGTCTTTTTGACTCTGGATGTTCTGGAGAGTTAAGCATGATAATCCCCCATGCATTGAGAGGCTAACAGGACCCTTTGTGTAGATTAAAAGCAGTTTTCTATTGATATCAGGGTGGTAATGCAAGAACAGCAATATCTCATGTGAAGGTCAATCTTTCACAATGCCACTAAGACATAAAATCTTCATTTGAAATAATAACAGTTACCTTTTCTCTTTGCTGGCATGGTCCATGAATTTCCACACAATTCAATGAACCAGCAGTCAATGAACTATTCATTATTGAATTCAGTGATTTAAAAGTCACAATATGTGCATCATTAATGTCCATTTAAGAAAAAAATAAAAATAAAAAGTCAAATTCCAGAAAACTTGATAAGGTTTGAAATATACTAAAAACATATTACAATATCCACACAATAATTTTTGACACATACAATCAGAATTGCTTTGTTGCCTTCTTTTTGGTATCAGCAGCAAACCGCTCTCTCCTCAAAGGGGAAGTAAACTGTTTACCCCCTTTACTTCTAGAAGACATATGACTTTGCCTATTCAGAATGCAAAATTCACTACTAGGTCTGAAGGCATTGCATTTTGTATATACTTATGTTCTACGTTCCTTATGTAATGGGGTTTATATTAAAACTGTTTCGTAAGTCCTCTGTACTGTACCTCACAAAAGAAAGCTCCTTGTAAAGAAAAAAGTAAAAAGAAAAAAGAGAAGGAAAAAAAAAGTGAGAAAACAGGAAGAGAAAGAGGAAGAGGAAAGAAGGAAAAAGAAATAAATAAATTGAAAGAGAACTAAACAGAGAAAGAAATAGAGTGAAAGAGAAAGGGAGAAAGAGGGAGAAAGGAAGGAAGGAAGGGAAGGAAGGGAAGGAAGGAGGGAAGGAAGGAGGGAAGGAAGGAAGGAAGGAAGGAAGGAAGGAAGGAGGGAGGGAGGGAGGAAGGAAGGGAAGGAAGGAAGGAAGGAAGGAAGGAAGGAAGGAAGGAAGGAAGGAAGGAAGGAAGGAAAGAAAGAAAGAAAGAAAGAAAGAAAGAAAGAAAGAAAGAAAGAGAAGAGAGAGAGAGAGAGAGAGAGAAAGAAAGAAAGAAAGAAAGAAAGAAAGAAAGAAAGAAAGAAAGAAAGAAAGAAAGAAAGAAAGAAAGAAAGAAAGAAAGAAAGAAAGAAAGAAAGAAAGAAAGAAAGGAAGGAAGGAAAAGAAAGAAAGAAAGAAAAAGAAAAATATTTTTGCACTCCATTTTTGGAACCTACATTGCAGAATTACTGTGGTGTAAAATATTCATTTGATTTTAGTTATATTTTAATATATACTTTAAATACTTGAGCATAAACCCTGAAAATATCTAAACTTTTAAGAGATGTGCATATAAAATGCCGGCTGTGGTCGTTGAATACGACTACAAGAGGTACAAAGCAACAGCGAATAAGATTGCAAGCTGAGATCAATAGGTGGCGCTTTTCCCCTTCTTGATTTCCCGTAGCCCCTACTCATACACATACTAAGGAAGAAATATTCCAGTAAATATTTTTTGAAAAAGTTATATTGCTTTTGAAAAATTTACATTCCTTATGAAAAAGAGGAAATTATGATTATTTCATAGGCTTCTTTTTTTTTTTTTTTTTTTTTTTTTTAACTGCCATGGGAGAGTGAATGGACATAGAGCAGACCTGCACCAACCATAGACTAAATGCCTTTGGTTTCTATTTAATGTCTGAGAAATCTCTATTGAGAAATTTGGCCATAATCCCACAACTGGTATAATTTTTATTTTTATTTTATTTTTTTCATTAGGAAGAAGTCTCATTTGTAAAAGAAAAACAGATACTATTAGAAACATTTGTTTACATAATTTCAATTCTTGATACAAAAAAAAAAGACCAATTTGCAACTGTTTTGTCTTACCTACCATAATGAAAAAATAAACTGTCCAAATATTACATGACATATTAAAATGACATTTGAATGTGTGAACAGACTTCACATTGGTTAATTATATATGAATTTTAATGTAGCATGTAAAATCAATATTAAAACAAAATATGCTAACTATCAGCCTGAAATCCTGGTTCAGTTGTGAAACCTATACTGGCATCAGCATTTGTAAAGATTTCATCTTATTTTGTATAAGAGAGGAAAGGTATCACTTTTCATTGAGAACAGAAAGATATTTTAAACTCTGCCACAAAAAAAAAAAAAAAAAAAAGACAGAGTAAGCACTCATCTGTACACATACATGTGTGTACACAAGACACATTCTATATTCATATACAGAATCTTATTATTCCCAAACAAAAGTTTTAAAAAGCAAAGAGAAAATTGATTAGCAGTGCAAGACATTTTCTAATGCTGGAAGGCAAACTAAAGTTTCTTATCTAGTTTCTGTAATCAATATGTTAAAATGAAAACTACATTTCAAGAGCAAATTTATTACATCATGATAAGAAGTTTCAGCTTTAACTAAGAATTTTGCATTGATTAATAACTGGAGTTGGAAGGTAAAAACAGCTTCCCTTTCAAGAGACACTCTTTTCAAGGAGGTCAGCACACATCATGGAAAGCATGAAAGTAAAGATCAAGTGGTTTGTAATGTTATTAAGTTAGAGTAGCAGATGTCAATAGCTTCATTCTATGTTGCTGTTCCATACACCGTATACTTGTACTAAAGAACCAAATTAAAATAAAATAATAATAATAATAATAATAACAATAATAATAATAATAAATAAAAGATTTACAAATTCCTGCAAACTAATATTTTTCTATAGAATGATAAAATGACCTAAGAATAATATAAAAGTGCATTTATGGTTGGTATATTTATAAAGTATACAAAAATAAACGTATAAAACATAAATATCTATAAAGTATGCTTTTTCAGGTTGCTAGCCAAACAACTGCAAATGTGATATTAGATTTGAAATTGGCTTCCTAAAATCATTACTGAAAACGTTTCTTGACCACTTTATAAACCAAGACTAGTCTTCCTACGTTTTAACTAACTATTTAGACACACATTCAACTGAACAATATGTTTGTCGTGTTTGTCATTATAGTGCCTATAGTGCCATATACATATATATATATATATATATATGTTCTTTGGTACCCTTTGAAATTATAAGAAAAACATGATATAAACCATCTATTTAATGATTATTTTTTTCAGCCACCAACTTGGCACCCTCTAACATTACAGAAGTGTGATAGGAAGGAGAAAGATATCACATTTCAGTAAAGGAGAGATGATAAGTAGTGACTTGGGAGTAAAGCCACTGCAACAGAACTGAAGGGAAAAAGCAAGTGTAGTGGTTTTACGTAGAAAGGTTTTGGTAGCAGGGGGCCGTTGGCGTGGCTTCTGTGAGAAGGATCTAGAAGCTGCCCCATGTTAGATAAGGGTCCCACTGCTGACCAGAGCTGAGCCAATAAGTGATGTTGTTTTGCACTTCTGTGAGAGTATATTTAAGACAAGGAAAAAAAAAATGCTGTGCCACACAGCAGCTGGGAGAGTGAAAGGAGTGAGAAACAGCCTTGCAGGCGCCAAGGTTAGTGAAGAAGGAGGGGGAGAGGTGCTCCGGGTGCCGGAGCAGAAGTCCCCTGCAGCCTGTGGTGAGGACCATCGTGAAGCAGGCTGTCCCCCGGCAGCCCATGGAGTACCACGGTGGAGCAGGGTTCCACGCTGCAGCCCGTGGAGGAGACCACGGTGGAGCAGGTGGACCTGCACCGACGGAGGCTGCGGCCTGTGGAAGACCCCCGCTGGAGCAGATTCTGGGCCGGACTTGTAGCCTGTGGAGGGGAGACCAGGCAGGAGCAGGTGACCTGGCAGGAGCTGCTGCCCGTGGGGGACCCAGGTTGGAGCAGTTTGCTCCTGAGGGATGGACCCCATGGTACAGACCCATATCTGGAACAGTTCTTGAAGAGCTGCTGCCTGTGGGCAGCCCATGCAGGATCAATTCAGCAAGGACTGCATCCCGTGGGAGGGACCCCACAGCACAGGGGACGAGAGTGACCGAGAAGGAGCGGCAGAGAAGAAGCACTATAGACTGACCATAACTCACATTCCCCTGTTCCCCTGCGCTGCTCGGGGGGAGGAGGTGGAAGAGGGTGGATGGGGGGGAAGGTGCTTTTGGTTTCTTTCCTTTGTTTCTCACTTCTCTAGCTTGTTACTAATAGGCAATAAATCTTACTATCTCCCTATGCTGAGTCTGTTTTGCCTGTCACAATAATTACTGTGCGATCTCCTCATCCTTATCTCTACCTTTGAGCCATTTTCATCATATTTTCTCCCCGTACCTCTTTCAGGAGGGGGAGTGAAAGAGCGGTTGTGGTGGAACTCGGCCACCCACCCTAGTAAAACCACCACAGCAAGGAAATATGAAGCAAGGAAGTACGGACACAGGCTTATTGAGGTATGAGCAGGAGAAGATCATGCCTGTGACTATGGTAGGTCCATATTATTTTAATATTCTTTATATTATTTGCCTAACAGCAGGCAGAATTCATCCTTTTTATTTATTTATTTATTTATTTTTCCCTTTAGTATACTAGCAAACCATACATGTAGTAGCTCAAGTCACACACATGCAGCTGCATGACTATTTGTGGAAAATGGACTGTAACTGGTACCCTCAATTATCAACATAGTGATTCTGGAGGCCTAAATCTCCCATTTATCTTATACACTGTTATGCTAAATTTGGAACTACAGGACAGTCAGCTTCACCTCCATCCCTGGAAGGTGACGGAACAATTCAACCTGGGTGTCATCTCTAAGCATATGGAGGAAAAGAAAGTGATCAGTGGTAGTCAGAATGCATTCACCAGAAGGAAATCCTACTTAATCAATCTGATAGCCTTTTGTGATGGAATGACTGGCTGGGTAGCTGAGGGGAGAGCAGTGGATATTGTCTACCTTAACTTTAGCAAGGCTTTTGACACTGTCTCCCACAACATCCTTATAGGTAGACTCAGGAAGTGCAGGTTAGATGAGTGGATGGTGAGGTGGATTGAGAATGTCTGGATGGAAGAGCTCAGAGGGTTGTGCTCAGTGGGGCAGTCTACTTAGAGGCCTGTAGCTAGTGGTGACCCCCGGGGGTCAGTACTGGATCCAGTCCTGTTCAAATTATTCATCAATGACCTGGATGATGGAATAGAGTGCACCCTCAGCAAGTCTGCTGATGACACAAAACTGCAAGGAGTGGCTGATACACCAGAAGGCTGTGCTGCTATTCAGAGACACCTGGACAGTCTGGAGAGCTGGGTGGAGAGGAACCTCATGAAGTTCAACAAAGGCAAGTGCAGGGTCCTGCACCTAGGGAGGAATAACCTCATACACCAGTAAAAGCTGGGGACTGACCTGTTGGAAAACAGTTCTGCAGAGAGGGACCTGGGAGTCCTGGTGGGCAGCAGGTTAATCAGGAGCCAGCAATGTGCCCTTGTGGCCCTGAAGGCCAATGGTATCCTGGAGTGCATTCCAGAGAGTGTTTCCAGAAGGTTAAGGGAGGTGATCCTCCCCCGCTACTCAGCCCTGGTGAGGCCTCACCCAGAGTACTGTGTACAGTTCTGGGCTCTCCAGTACAAGACAGATATGGAGCTCCTGAACAAAGTCCAGAGGAGGACTATGAAGAGAGCTGGCCTGGAGAAGATAAGACTGAGAAGGGATCTTTTATCAATGTATATAAGTATCTTAAGGGAGGGTGTCAAGATGTTGGTTCTAAACTCTTTTCAGTAGTGCCCAGCAATAGGACAAAAAGCAACAGGCACAAACTGAGACATCGGAATTTCCGTCTGAATATGAGGAAACACATCTTTACTGTGAGGGTGACAGAGCACTGGCACAGGTTGCCCACAGAGGCCGTGGAGCCTCCTTCTCTGGAGATATTCAAAACCCGCCTGGATGCGATCCTGTGCAGTGTACTCTAGGTGATCCTGCTTGAGCAGGGGGGTTGTAATAGATGATCTCCAGAGGCTCCTTCCAACCTTAACTGTTTTGTGATTCTGTGTTTCTGTGAACCAGCGTAGACATACTGTGACTAAAAGCTTATCAAAACATAGAATATTACCTTCAATAGAATGTAACAGGTGGAGAGAAAGGAGGTAGTACAAAAGCTGAGACTCTCACGCCTTATTGAAGTGTAAGTTTACATAATGTTACCTTGATATTCTTTCTACTAGATTTTTCGTAGCTAACTTGCAGCCTACTTTTCTAAAGATCCTCTATCTTTCTTTTTTTCCTGAAAGGTATAGCTTTTAGTTTCTTGCAAGTAATTTGTTTCAGATTTCTCATCTAAAAGACTTCATGCTTTCAAACAACAAGTTCTTTGTCTTGCTACATCTGCTAAATATTATTTCCATATCATTGGAGATACATCTCTTAGAACTGAGCAGCTCCATCCCTTTTGTGAGATAGATAAAAATGTTATTCATTCTACTGGGTCAAAGTGTTATTTAACTCTCAAACTACAGTTAAATCACAATAGCCAGAAACCCTACTTTCATAGTTAGCACTACCTACAATAATGATATAATAAGTATCTATTCTTTTTAGTCTTAGCTCGGCACATTGACAATAAATAAATAAATGTAAAGATAATTAAAAAAAAAAAGATAAAGCAAAAATATTCTCTAATTTTCTCATTTTGTCCATGTGTGGTGTATTCAATTCTCAGACATTTTTCCTAGCAGAAGAGGACTGAAATCTCCAACTACTCATTGTTAAATAGGCCAGAAGTTTTGGCCCTACTTTACAGCACATTTATACCTTGTGTTGGTTTAGGCTTGGATTATAAAGGAGACTAGTCAGATACACTTTTCTTACCTGACAGTTTCGAATTATTTTTATTTTCAGGCACTGAGATGTTATAAGCATGAGCAAACTATAAACAGATAGACAGATCTTGTAAATTGTTTCTTAGTGTGTTCACCCAGTAGCATATAGATAAATATGTAGATAGAACTACAGAAAGTACAAAACACACTTTAGTGGAATACATTAAAAAAAAAAAAAAAAAGGTTAATCCTGGGTGTGGAAATTTCCATCAATCAAAGCTTCCACTGAGGGTTATTCTTAAAACCCCACATATTAGGCCAAATATATCTGTATAATGCCACTAATATCTGTGAAAATTAATTTAAAAGACATATGTGAACTTGATAAATAGCTCTTCGAATCATATATATGATATAGGAATTGCCATTTACAAATAGAAGTTTTGCTTTATCTATTTTAAAATATATAATTACTTCTTATGAATATGTGTGTTTACTGTATACTCTGTAATATAGTGTAATTTACCAGGCAATTTATCACTGCTTCCCCATACTATAACATAATATCAATGATTAATTGTCTGTTCGTGGATAAATTTTCCAAGACTATTTTACTAGTTCCATTCACTTTGATATTGCAGCAGCTACTTTGATATTTCAGCAGCTGGGTTTCTGAAACTTCATAAAGCACCTTGAAATTACCTTATCCTTTTTTTTTTTTTTTTTTTTTTTTCACGCTGAGATAGGGATAAACTCAAATCTTAACTTCAAATTAAAGTTTTGCATCCTTTTATTTTTAATTAATTATTACTTTAAAGACTTTTTTTCTAATTATTTTTCAGAATATGAATTTACTAATATATTAAAAAAAAATGGCTGTATTTTTCCAAGGGATCTTAACTCAGGAATGATTTCAGGGAATGAAGGGAAGAAGATACATTTTATACCAGCAAGAGGGTAACTGGATCCTGAGTAAACAAGCATAGGAAAAAATATTCCCATGGAATTCTGTTACGTTCTATTTCCATAGAATTCTCAGAAAGAGTGGTTAATCATTGGAACACATTGCCCAGGGAGGTGGTGAAGTCACTGTCCCTGGGGGTGTTTAAGTAAAGTTTGGATGGGGTACTTAGATTAGGGTACTTAGTTTAGTGGGCGATACTGGTGCTAGGGGGATGATTCTACTAAATGATCTTGGACATCTTTTCCAGCCTTTATGATTCTATGATTCTATAATTCTAATCAGTCTGTCCTATTTACCATTCAAAATTCGCATGCTATAATGACTGCTTCAATCCTCATTTTATATTATCCAATCATCAAATTTCAGTAATTATCTAAAATTTAATTAAGAATTTTATCATCCCCTTGATGACCTTTGTGTATGGGAGGGACAAAAAAAAACCAACAACAACAACAAAAAACCACTAAGCTTCCAATTTTGCATGCCTCTGGACTTTTTTTTTTTTTTTTTTTTACCAAAAAGGGAGAAGAAATCAACATTATCTGACATTATCTTTAAAACACAATGATAAAAAATTCAAAGTTCTCTGAGGAGCCACAGAAATAAGAAGGAAGGTGGTCTCAGCCAGTTCTTCATTTTAGTCTTTCGTGTAGGATTTCTGTTAATTTCTTTATGTAGATGTCTGGCTGTAGAGACTGGAAAAATTTGGAAACATGAATACACACACCTCTGGTTTTATTTATTACTCAAATAGCTGTTATTTTTAAATCTTAGTGAAAAAGTGATGAGGGCTATTATAAATTCTGTGATCTGATCCTTTTGCCATGCACTTTTTGTACTTGCAGCATCCACATACTTTTAGCTGTTATGTCCTCATTCTCACCATTAACCAGTATTCTGTACTGTATAGAGATGTCACCGTTATACAGTTTGCTGGGATGTGACTGCATATCTGCAATATAAACTAGTACATGTTTTAGAATTATCTGAGGAAAGCAGTCTAGAAATGTAAATGTATGAAAACGTTCAAACTTGATGGCACACATTCTTGCACTAGGTAATTTATGGCTCTCTCGTTTCATGCATCCAAAGCACATGGCTAGAAGAAATTCAGTTTGACTTTAGGTATCTATACATTGACAATTATCAGTCTAAACCAAACTTGCTTAAACAAAAACAAAAAAGCAAACAAAACCCACGCTGCTGAACTATTCTATACTGTATTCCAAAATCTAATACTTCATTTTTTTTGTGTGTAAAACACAGATTAGGTCATTTGCAAGACTAACACTGGTTATGGAAACATTTGACCATTTGGCAACTTAAAAGTTGTTGCCCCACACTACTATACTGGAGTCAATTTTACTGAAAATAAAGAGAGCTAGATATTCTTTCCAATGATAAATGCTCATATAAAACAACTTGATAATCAACAGAAAACAAAACATTTCAGAAAGTTTCAGTAGTCAGGGGGTATTGGCTATCAATTTGGCTATCAATTACACACAGTTTTGATGACCATTCTGTGATAAATCTGTTACTGCCATCTCTGCTGTGTTCTGGTCATTTAAACCATAGCTCAGCAGCAACTTTTAGATCTTTAAATTGATTCAATCATCATTTAGACCTTTTTGGAAAATCTGCAGGTAGGGGTCTTGTGCCATTGCTAACCTTCAGCTGAGTTCTAATTTTCCTTTTTATTTCCACTGCAAAAGCTTAATATATAAACATATATAGTTTCAAAAGTTAAAAAGAACTTTTGAAACCGTCTTCTGATAACTTACATATGCAGTGAAGGCTGCTAATCTTTTTGTACTTTGTCTTTAAAGCAAAAAATTACTGTGTTTTGTCATAGACAGGCTAATAAAGCTAATAAATAACCTAATTTAAAAATATAGCCATACTGATACAAGACACATGATTAAAAGTCTGATGTCACAAATTCTGCTCATCAGCATAACATTTATGATTCAATAGCCCTATTGTTTGCAGAATTAGCTTCTTATTCTGTTACAATACAATGAACATGTATATACATTTAAAAAAAAAAAACTGTATTCACATTGCATAAAAATGCAAAAGCATTTTTAATAAAATTCTTTTTATCACCTTTTGTTCCTTTCTATTACTCTCACATGTAATATACCTAACCAGAGATCACTTGTAGAGATTGAACCTGAAACCTTCAATATGAGGTTTCTTCCACTTGAAGGAAAGGAACTCAATCTGCCAATAACAATTGCGTATTATATGCTTGTGGTCTAGTCATTCAGGATACAATATAGATATCTAGTGTAAAAGCAAGATGATGCAGTTATCTGGATCATTAGTTTTTAATTACTTTGGACATTGGTCTTTCAGCACTGACTGAACCAGTATTAGCACTATAGGTATGACAGAAGGAGATTGGCTTTTTTGGTTGTGTTTTGTTTCTACTGATACCCTGCTGTGGAGCCTGGTATTGGTTTACAAATGGAAAAATTCTGGAAAGTTCTATATATTGGATATATATTTTATATATGTGTATTGTTTTGCATGTAGGTGCTTGGTAGCAGGGGGCTGCAAGGGTGACCTCTGAGAGGAGAGGCCAGGGGCAGCCCCACCCAAGACACAATTGATTTCAACTGTCTTCAACAGACCCACCACAGAGCACATCTGAGCTTAGCAGCCACACTAGTGGCACCACTCTGAAAACATATCTAAGAAAGAACAAAATGCTGCACAACACAAAAAGGAATGAGATAAAGAAAGTGTGAGGTACAGCTGTGTGAACATCAAGGTCAGAGAAGCAGAGGTGAGAAGTACTACAGGAGGTAGAGCACAGATTCACCTGCAGCCTGTGGAGAAGACCACAGTGGAGTACGTTGCCCATGGAAGAGTCCAAGCAGGGGGAAAGCATGAGGAAGACGGAGCAGCAGGGAGGAAATATTTTGAAATTACTACAGTCCACTGTCCCCCACCACCCCTGTGTTTCTTAGGATGGAGAAGAGGAGGTGGGGGAGCCAGGAATGAAGGAATAAAGTTCAGTTTGGAAAAGAGGGGGTGGAGGGCAATATATTTTTATTTTTGTCTTTGCTTTTCACTGTCCAACTCCATTTTTCATAAATTGGCAATATTTTTTTTTTTTCCCAGTCAAGTCTGTTTTGCTCATGACAGTGATTTCTAAGTGAGTGACAAGGATTATAAATTCCAACTCCCAGCTACTCATAGGACCACCCAAAAATCAAACCATATGTCTGAAAGTGTTGTCCAAATGCTTCTTGAACTCCAATAGGCCTGGTACCATAACCACTTCTCTGGAGAACTTGTTCCAGTGCCTGACCACCCTCTCAGTGAGGAACCTTTTCCTAATACTCAGTCTGAACCTCCCCTGTTGGAGCTTCATGCTGTACCCTTGGGTCTTATCGCTGGTCACGAGAGAGACAAGTTTAGCACCTGCACTTCTGCTCCCCCTTGTGAGGAAGCTGTATGCTACCATGAGGTCTCCCTTCCTCTAGGCCAAACGAACCAAGTAACTTCAGCTGCTCCTCATATGTCTTGCCCTCTAGACCCTCAAAGATCATCTAGTTCCAACGCCTCTACCATGAGTAGGAACACCACCCACTAGATCAGGTGGCATAGGGCCTCATCCAACCTGGCCTTGAACACTTCCAGGGACAGGGCATCCACAACAACTCTGGGCAACCTGTTCCAGTGTCTCACCACCCTGAGTGAAGATTTTCCTCCTGACCTCTAGTCTAAATCTCCACTCTTTTAGTTTAAAACCAAATCTCTCTGAAAGGCCTCTTTACCCTCGAGGGAATCACTGACTTCTCAGTTTAATGTCTTACCATACAATCATAGAATGGCTTGGGTTGGAAGGGACCTTAAAGATCATCTAGTTCCAAACACCTTGACATAGGCAAGGACACTACCTACTAGATGAGGTTGCTCAGGGCCTCATCTAACTTGGTGTTCAACGTTTCCAGGGGTGGGGCATCCACGACCTCTCTTGGCAACCTGTTCTAGTGCCTCACCACCCTCCGAGTGAAGAACTTCCTCTTAACCTCTAATCTAAATCTCCCCTCTTTTAGTTTAAAACCATTCCCCCTCATCCTGTCAATATCTGATTGAGCAAAGAGTTGCTCTCCATCTTTTTTATAAGCCCCTTTCAAGTACTGAAACGTTGCAATGGGGTCACCCCAGAGCCTTCTCTTCTTTAGGCTCAACAGCCCCAGCTCTCTCAGCCTGTCTTCATAGGAGAGGTGCGACAGCCCCTTGATCATCTTTGTATCCCTCCTCTGGACCCGTTCTAACATCTCTATATCCTTCTTGTGCTGGGGGCTCCAGACCTGGATGCAGTACTCCAAGTGGGGCCTCACCAGGGCAGAGTAGAGGGGGAGGATCACCTCCCTTGACCTGCTGGCCACTCCTCTTTTGATGCAGCCCAGGATGCAGTTGGCCTTCTGGGCTGCAAGCATGCACTGCTGACTCATGTTGAGCTTTTCATCCATCAGAAGCCCCAAGTCCTTCTCTGTAGGGCTGCTCTCAATAAGTTCTCCAAGTCTGTACTCATGTCTGGGATTGCCCTGGCCCAGGTGCAGCACCCTGCATTTAATCTTGTCCAGTCATCTGCAGACTTACTTAGTACATATTCAAGTCCTGCATCCAAGTCATTTATGAAAACGTTAAAGAATAGTGAAAATAAATAAAAAAATATATATATATAAAAATATAAAGAATAGAAACATAAAGATGATGTTTGATATAAACTAAGTCAGTAGTTTCTGAAAGGGTGAAGTCATGGTTTCTGTGAAGACCTTCTTCTGTTCCTCTAGAAGCATTTCTATCCTAGGAGACAAAAGATAACTGGAGACTGGTTTCCAGGCTGATTAAAGTATGCAGCATTCTCCATAATTAGATCACATCAGGAAAATATAAATCATATTTGCAGAATTTGAAAGCTATTATACAGATGAAAAATACTACTATAATTACGAAAATGTAGAGTTAATTAATTCTGCGACATCTTATAAGTTTAGAAAAGTTTAAATAAAGTGTTTAATTATCTCTGGCACAAATAAACATTTGCATGTATTTTCCATGTAATACAAAACAGTGCTCTTCTCTGAAGTTTATACTAGTCTTAACCTAGTTATAGTAAAGATGAATATGAAAATACAAATAAATTACAGTATTTTGCTATGATATATATTGTAAATGAATGGCTCAAAATCACTACAAAGCATGTCTTTTTAAATTAAATAATATACAAGTCTTACTAATGTTCTAAATAAAAACATGTAATTTTTATTCCATATTTACATAAATAGTATGCATAATTGTTCTTTTAGCATGGTTACTGCATAGGTTGATTTGACTAATATTAAATATGCATGAATTTCCTGCTATTCCCTAGGGCTTGCAGAAACAAGATGGATCTCGAGAGACTGGTTTAAAGTTTAAATTTAAAGAAGAAAACCCTTACAGATCCAAGCATCTTTGAATCTGCTTTGAATTGTTGAAGTCTAATTTTCACCTCAAGTAAACATTTAATAAATAATTATTACCTGAAGATTTATGAGCAGTGCCAAGATTAAGTAAATTATTTGTATATCTTTTTTCAAGGATTTAGACAATTCTACATGCAGCCATACAATAGGAAGGACATGATTGATCTTAACCATATCGACATTTTACAACACTATTCACACTGGTGAATTAAAATTTTCCAACCCAGCTGACCAAGTAACTGAATTTCAACATTAGTTTTGGAAAATACAATTCTTATAACACTGTACTCCAGAAATTGCTAATATGTTGGCTGGTTGCAGATAAAAACTTATAAGAACTATCAATAACAACATTTAATTAACGCAAGTAACATTTTGTTTATGTTGATAAGTAGTTAATCATTTGTTATGCATGAAAGAATCTTGTGAGCTACAAGTATTGCCACTGTTGCAAATGGTGAGCTTGCTTATACTGAAGTCAATGGGTTTGCAAAATAAATAGAGCATCCTGTGTGATAGTTTTACACAGATAGGTAGCTAAGAATCACCACACTGCTCTCACACTCCCCCTCCTCAGAAGGACGGGGAGAAAATACAATTGAAATAAAGAAAAAAAGCTTATGGGTTGATGTAAGGACAGGAATATCACTCACCAATTACTTTCACAGGTACAGAACAGACTGAGCATAGGGAGATTAATGTAATTTATTGCCAACTACTAGCAAACTAGAGCGGTGAGAACTAAATGCAAACTAAAACCACCTTCATCTCATCCACATTTTTCTACCTCCTTCTGCTGAGTGGCATGGGGGAACGGGGAATGGGGGCTGCGGTCAGTCCATAGTGCTTTGTTTCTGCTGCTCCTTCATGGTCACTCTCTGCATGGGATCTATCAGCATGGGATCTATCCCACACAGTCTTTCCCATACTGATCGTACATTGACTTCACACAGACTGAAGTTCTTCAAGAACTGTTCTAACATGGGTGCATACCATGGGATGCCGTCTTTCTGGAACAGCCTGCACCAGCATGAGTCCTCCATGGGCAACAGGCCCTGACAGACGTCCTGCTCCACCACATGATCATCTCCACAGGCTGCAGCTCCGGCGCAGGGCCTGCTCCTGTGGGGGCTCTCCAGGGGCCACAGCCTCCTTCAGTTCATATCCACTTGCTCCACAATGGGTTCATCCACAGGCTGGAGCATGCATATATAAGCCAACATTGTCCTCCTTGGGCTGCAGGGGGACAGCTGGCTCCACCATGGTCCTCTCCACTGTCTGGCAGGGAATTTCTGCTCTGATGCCTGGAGAACCTCCTCCCCCTCTTTCACTAACCTGGGTGTCTGCAGGGCTGTTTCTTTCTACATTTTCCTCACTCCTCTCTCCCAGCTGCTATTGCAGAGCACTTTTTACCCTTTCTGAAATCTGCTGTCACGGAAGTACAACCAGCATTGGCTCAGCTTAGGCCAGCAGTGGGTCCGTATTGAAGTTGGCTGAAGCTGGCTCTTACCTGACATGGACCGGTTTCTAGATGGACCAGTTCCCACAAAGGCCACCCCTGTGCTTCCCCCGCCACACACACACTACAAAAAGTTTTCCACATAAACCCAATATACCTTGTTGAAAGAAAAGTATGTTATTTAAATCTGTTATCCCATGCTATATAGTGCATATCTCTCAGAATGCTAATGCATTCTCAAAATGCCTTAACATAGTCTATATAATGTAAATACTGTACATGCTGAAGCCATGATTGCATATGTATATAACTTTGTCCTTCTACAGTTTATAGGGTTTTATAATTGATAATGGTGAGTTTCCTGGGAATACTGAAATAGCTCTTCTCAACTAAGACCTAACCTTATACTCTTTGAGTAGACTGTAGGAATATACTGTCGAGTGGTAAGAATCTTAATGGCAAGAGCACCAAATGGGAAGCTGGTCCAGTGGCCTGCAACAGAGTGCAATCACATCAGCACAGGCAGGGGAATTCAGAGCTGAGGTAGGTCTAAAGTGCTTCTAAAGCTAATACTTAGCCATCTTATAATGAGGATTTCCAAAAGAATCTGAGCTGTAAATGGAGGGAAAAGAAAACAAACAAACAAAAATTAAATAGGAAGGTAATTGGTACCAGGGCTCTTGGTCAAACTGTAACAACAGAATGTTTAGAAACCCCTCATTATCATTGGTTATATGCTTATACATGTCAGCTAACTTTGCTGCAAATGTTTCACAATTACACAAATGAAAGGCAATTGTTTTTAGCTTCAGGTCTCTGCATAAAATAGCCCATGCAGTTCTAGTAAGTGACACCTCTTTTGACCGCTCCCAAAGTTTAGTATGTGACATACAAGTGGAAAGAAATGCATACTACCGGTAATAGCCATTATGTTTTCCTGAATCTGTAGATTATAAGAAGATACTGGATATTTTCCAGTCACTCATCTAAACAGAAGCCAACATTTATTCGTATGATGGTTAGAAAAAATATAAACAAAATTTGAGGTGACTTCAATGTGAGCCAAGTAGTGTAATGAACCTATAAAAAGCTTAGTGAGATGCAGTCAGGCTTGCAGATGTGTTTACAAAAAGGAATGTTTTATTTTCATATTCATTATGAGCTTTCTCTGATTTAAGACTACTATATATTGAAACTGAGTAAACAGGCCTTTATTTACATAAATGTCAGCATATCAAACCAAAACTATACAAAAAAAAAATATTTCAAAACAGTATTATCTTCAGTAAGCTTTCTGTAATTAGGGAATAAAGAAATCTCATTGAACCCAAGAAACAATTCAGAAAGGCGATTAGAAAAAAAAAATCAATACCCTTAAAAATAGTAATGCAAAGATGGGATTCTAAAATGCTGTTTGTTGGATTCTGACTGCATGAAACCGTCAAATTGCAGCACTCCAGTAACATTTTAATAACATGTTCAGGTGGTGACATAGTAGGCAGCTTTTTGCATTATAGTCCAAATGTCTTGATGCATAATTCTAGCATATGAAAAAAGAATTCATATAAGTAACCTTGCATAAGTGGGTCTTTACTTCTCCATCAGCTGAAGTATGGAATGGTGATGAGCCTGCCCTTTTATCAGAGTGAAGACCAATTGCATGGTAAACACTAAAGCAGTTATAGAGTGATATTTTATTCTGAAAAGCACAGAGGAATAAATAAAGTACAAAACAAGGGATATTCAGGTCCTTCATGGTTTAAAAATTCTGTTCAAAATGTTAAAGACTTCAACAGGGAGTAGGTCCAGAACAAATGAGTCTCCTTTATGAGATACTGAGCATTTTCTTTTCCATACTGAGTAAAGTCAAATACTATTGATTTCAAAAAGGACTCAAATTTTCCTGAGAAACTGTCTCTTTAACTATTCCCATTGAAGGTAATAGCAAAACTCCCACTTACTTGTCCAAAAGCATGTCCTAAACGTATAATACTTAAATGAGCATTTGCCAGGCTAATTATACAAAAGAATGGTTCATTCTCTGCTTCCATGAATGTCCTAAATATGAAGTGATTAATTTATGGACAATATTCCTACTGTTAAACTGGTTACTTTGCATAGTGACAAATAATAATCATCAAGGGAAATTATTTTGGAACATACTTCTTACTGCATATGCCATACAGATACAAATGATGGGAAAATGCTCTATATCTGTTCTGGTCCTTTGGGAATATTTTAATGGCAGGAGAAACTGGCTAATTCTTGCCTAGATAAAATCTGTTCAGTTTTCCTATGCTTAGTTCCCATATGTCCTGGTCCTCAGGAGATGTGAGTTTTTCCATTATTTAATGTGGCTTCTACCACATCCCTTGGGACACTGTAATATAGTCCAATAAATCACACCATTAAGGCCGCTTTTCAGCCTAAATTTCCTCATATGTATATATATATATATTTATATACACATACATACATATAGACAGTAGCTCTTCTATGTAGTTTTATCTCCATACAGCTTCACAAAGCCTTTTTGTCAATGCTTTTTCTGTCACTTGGTAATAACCTTCGACAATGCACGAAAAGTGTTACAACCAAAAGGGTGAAGTGATAAAGTACTACTGTACTTTTATGAGCATGATTGCATGCAAAGACACAGAACTAAATTGGTTACAAGCATAAGTACTGTAAAGCAAGCAAGACAAAGTGTGCTTTTAACTCTTTGTCTTCCAGTGTGCAAAGTGTTAATTCCAGAGAAGTATCCTCACCATGTGAAATACAAGCATAAAGTCCACCTACAGGAGAAGCACCTTATTATACTACATGCTCGGAAACAGCAATCAAAAAGAGGCTAAGCCAAGGATTTTAAATGTATGTGAGAACTCTATACATTTAACATGCCAATGGCATCCTGGGGTGTATTAGCAGGGGTGTGGTTAGTAGGCCGAGAGAGGTTCTCCTTCCCCTCTACTCTGCCCTGGTGAGACCACATCTAGAATATTGCATACAGTTCTGGGCCCCTCAGTTCAAGAAGGACAGGGAACTGCTTGAGAGAGTCCGGCGCAGAGCCATGAGGATGATTATGGGAGTGGAGCATCTCCCTCATGAGGAAAGGCTGAGAGAGCTGGGTCTCTGTAGCCTGGAGAAGAGGAGAGTGAGGGGTGACCTTATTAATGTTTATAAATATGTAAAGGGTGAGTCTCAGGAGGATGGAGCCAGGATCTTCTCAGTGACATCCAATGATAGGACAAGGGACAATGAGTGCAAGCTGGAACATCGGTGGTTCCGCTTAAATATGAGACAAAACTCTTTATGGTGAAGTTGACAGAACACTGGAACAGGCTGCCCAGGGGGGTTGTAGAGTCTCCTTCTCTGGAGACATTCAAAACCCTCCTGGACATGTTCCTGTGTGACGTGATCTAGGTGTTCCTGCTCCAGCAGGGGGATTGGACTAGATGAACTTTCAAGGTCCCTTCCACTCCCTAACATTCTGTGATTCCGTGATTTAGTGATAGTGCAGTTGCAAAGAAAGGGGGCCAGAGGTTTGAATGCATTTTGGGACTATTTTACTGCCTCTCTGCATATGCTTGTCTGGTGTAGTTTTAAGAGTGGAGGGTTATTAACTTCTTACTTGTTAGTTTCACCCTCATTATAACGTAATGTGTGAACCCAGCACTTCTACATGAAGAAGAGGCAGGAACTACAGACTGGAATCATTTTCAAAGCACTTTGAATAGCCAGGAGCACAAACCACAGTAAAAGCCTAGGGACAGGTGCCCCTAACCATACTTGAAAGTAAACATTTAATAATTAAGCCTTCTGCCACTAAAGAAACCATCAGTCACACTCAAATATATGCACTAAAGATATAGATGCTCTTTTCATTTCATATTAGTGCTTTTAGATTTCAAGGGTGTTGTTACTGTACACAGGTTATTTTTATAATTATTATTATTAACAGATGCACATTATCAGATTTTCAAATCCTGTACATTGACATTTTTCTCCTGATTTCCCTGGAGTTGTGACAATTCGTGTTAATTGAGGATCTGACCCATCTCTCCATTCCGAAAGGGAATGTTTCTATACGAACCCCTATTCTTCACTGCAAGATCTTTGAAAATGTTTGTTCAAGGTAATTTTTAGATTATAAACAGAAAGAAAAGTATAACCGTGTGAATGCTACATAAAGCTTTATTGAATATACAGTAGCTTCACTTGATTTCCTTTTCAGATTTGCATCAAACTGGATATCTATTCTAGACAGACTGTCATTTAAAACAAGAGACATACCAAATGAGTAAATGAGGTTATATTACTAATTAGCATACCGTCTCCTACTACCTCCAGTAAGCTACAAAATTTTGACTTCCATTTTATCACATAGATGAAACAGTTATCTTTCAGGGTTTGAAATTTCTGTGATCTTTATCCTTAATAAGCTTAGTAAAAAGCATTCAAATTACATCACTTTTGTCTTGGAAGTGAAATTGGGAAATATTGCATTCTCTGAGATGATAAACTCTGTAGAAGATAAATTATCATGAGAAATAGTTTTAATTGATTTACCATAATAAAAATTATGTGACTTTGAAGTGCAAATGACACATTAAAATGAAGTTAAAGTATGTTGATAATACAGTGGCTTCTTTGTTAATGGAATTACTGACACTGCAGATGTTTGCAGAAGAGTTGTCTGTTAGTGTTAAGTGAGAAAAAAATGACGGAAATTGAAAATATACTGCATTTAAATCCAAGCTCTACTCTTCTCAACAAGTGTAAATATGATATATTTCAACATCACATGAGGCATGATGGCAGCCTGAGCCAGAAATTTCCACACAAGATAGTTATTCTGGCTTTATCATTCTAACTACATGTGTTGAACCACACATTCCCCACTCACCATCCCCCCCCAAAAAAAAGAAAAAAATAAATGAAAATTAGTCCTTACCTCATTTTCCCCACTTGAAAACTGAGCTAATAAAACCACTTTCGCAGCCAGAAGTGTTGGCTGTTAGGTAAACAGCAATGGAATGTGTACCTTCCTGAGAGGTACCTAGTGTTGGTGTTCAAAAATAAGGAAAATTCACATGGGTCCTGGACAACAATACTTGTAAATGTTCTCTCTTTACCAGCCTAAGAATCTCATTTTTATTGGGTAAAAATGAAAGCAAACAAACAAACAACTGCCTTTATCTCACTGTTTTCTCACAACACTTCTTATCTCTGGTATCTTTACCTAGACTGTCCAATGATTTTTCCACCTTTATCCAGCTCTTTCACCTTCACTCTTCTGATTTTACAGTCTTTTTCCCCACTCCCAGCCTTTCACTCTCTCTTCAATTTTCTCTTATCTGTGAACGTTCATTTTCAGTTTTCTTTTTTTTCCTTGCAAAATGTTTCCTGCTTTCCTTTCATAGAATTTGTATATATTTTCAGTCCTTTCTCTGACCTTTTTCCAGCTGCCATATGACTTATCCAAACTCACTCCTGCATTAAACTACTACATCCTACTGTAAACAAATCTGTTTCTTATGAGACTTTTTATTTCTTTTTTTTTTCTCCTTACTTATTATGAACTGAGTTGAAAACTTCTGATATTTCCTCATCTTGTTAATTTTGAGCCAAAGCAATCTAATAACTAAATTATTTTAAATCCGTTGGGGTAAGAATCTATGAGATCTCTGTAAGAATGTAACTATGTTAAAATGCATTATTGCTTAAAAGAATATTTTAATCTGATTATTGTTTCAAAAATATAATAAAAAGGAGTGCTAGTTATAACATTTCGCATATTTACACCAATAATGCTAGTACGTTATTTAAACCTTTCATATTAAGTAATGGACAAATTCAGATAAAATAGTAGGGATGGCAATAAGCATCAGGATCTTGCTTATTCATTCATTTGCCAATTTGCTACATTCGTATATTCCACAGCCTTTCAGCTTGGCAATATTCTATTTGATTTTTTTCAGTATCTGTTTAAACAAAACAAAACAAAACAAAACAAAAAGATGTTTATCTCTTAAAATTTTTGCCAGGAAGCTGTCACTTTCCCATTTACTCATGCTATGTTGTGACAGAATGTGTCAGCTTCTTGCACAAATGAAAAGAGATATAGACCTGTATTTACTTTAGCTGAAAAATAAGTAGTCATCAATTCTGAGAAAAGTGTTTTCCCATCTGAAAAGATGGATAAATAAGAGAGGTTTTGCGAAGTAACTATTTACAAATGCTTAAAAGAATGCAAGCCAATTCACCAGCACTGAAACTGGAAAAGCTTTATCCTATATTGGACTGAAATGCTGAAACTAATCAGTGACAGCTAAGGAGAACTGATACACTTCTTTGAGAGATTCTTAGAGAGTTTTTATCGCTGTACATATGTAAGACAGAAGTGAAAAAGAGAAGGTATGCATAATATGTGTACCTCTTCTTTAAAATTCTTCAATCTTTATCAGTCATGCAGAACTCAAATTTCTACCATGTAATGAGTTAAAATGCAGGTTGTAATTAGAAAAATCACTTTTTCAAAATGTCCATTGGAAGCATTAAGAAAAAATATAGATAGCAGAATCCTTAAAATGTATTATATTCTAACTCAAATAATAATAATAATAATAATAATAATAATAATAATAATAATAATCCATACATCATGAGTCTAGGAAAAGAAAAGCAGAACTGCCCATGAAACATACAGGTAGATATCAAAAATAGATATCAAAATGAAATCCAAGATCTGCCAAAATCCTGAGCAACCAATGATTTTTTAAAGCACCATGTTCTATCCTAAAGGTTAAATCTGCAAGTTAATTTATGATGAAGCACAAAAAATGGCTGTATATGGCACAGTACAGAACATAGTACAGAAACCATCATTCTCTGTAAATCTACAGAGAAACAGTTTTCTATCCTTGGCTGACACTGCAGTAACACCACTATACTTCCATCAGTACTGGACCCAAGGCTGCTGCGTGTACCACAGAGGCTGCATTCTCTCTTGCATATATTTCTTATGGAATCAGTCCATTGAGTCATTTACCCAAATGATTCCAGGATATCTTCCAGCTTCACTGGGGCTTCTCCCACTTGTCTTGTTTGCAGTAGCCTTTCAGAGGAGTTAGAAGATGACGGATGCAAAGTCCATCCAGTCTGCCTTCTGTTCTATACAGATTACAGATTATACAGTTTCTATACAGATAGCTGCGTGGAAAGACTACACAGGGCAGCTTTAAAACACAAATTATGATGAAAAAGCAACAGAGGGCATAGATCTGGATCTGTGTCTATGATTCAATGAGATTTCATCCATGATATACAGGTTCTTTATAAACAGGTCTGACTATGCCTATCATGGGCAGGCAATATGTAATATCTTAAACTGCTACTGTTTTATACAATGCAGTCTGTTCAATGAAGAAATGAGGATATTCATCATATAGCAAGATTGGTCTGTCATCTTTTCATGGTCACCAGTATGTTTTCTGTGATACCAGTCAACATCAGTATTAACAACAGTATTTTTAGAAACACAAAGAATGCTAGGTGTGTTGGAAGTCCACTTTCTTGATCGCAAGACATAGATGGAATAAGTAACAACCAGATGTCTGTGAATATTTAATAGTCATCATTTACCAGTCCTCCCTACTGCCCTTTCACTAAGCTTCTACATCAATCATCAGGGAAACACATCTTTTAAGGATGTTTTTTAATAATAAGTAGGGTACACAGCTACTACGGTTGCATGTCCCATGCATGTATCTGTTCTTAGTAACAGCTGCTCGTAAATTTTAGTTACCACATTTCACACTGAAAACTTTTATTTTAATGAGTTCTTTTATACTACAACATTCCAATGAATGAACTAGTCACTGAAGAAAAATGAATGAACTAGTCACTGAAGAACAGGGTTCTGATTTCAGTAATCTAGTGGAAAGCTTTCCTTGCAAAGATAAAGGCAAAAGAGTTAATAATCTGTGTATCTGTAGGGTTCAGTGACTAACTCTCTGTGTCTCCTCTGCCCAAACTTGTATTTTTTGGCAACTCTTCTAGGGAAAATTATGTAATAATTTCTTTGTATAGCTGCTTTCACCCTGAAGAGTAAGCAGGACAATTACCTTGTGAAGCCCACATGAAAAATTACCAGCTGGCTTGATAGTGAATTAGATCTTCCTTATTTTGATTTTTTTTTTTTAATGTTTCATGCAGTCACAAATTAAAGACTGCAGAAATAAATCCTATATATGCATGAATATATATGTGTGTGTGTATGTCTGGGTGCATGTGTTTTAATAATTTAAAGTCTTTATTTCATCAACATATGAGAAAGAATAAAAGCACAAACAGGAAAGAAAATGCACTGTATCGAGCTTTGATTAATTCATTTTAATAAAATATTCCTGGAGTAAATCACAACAAACACTTATTTGGATAGAGGTCATATGCATACCTAAAAAAAAAAAAAAAAAAAAAAAGAACAATATAAAATCAAGGTCATTATATATGAAATTTCTCTAAAATAAACACTTGGGCTTTAGGATATTTGTTCACTGACCCTGAAATGTCAGCTTGACACTGATACTAATGTAGCACACTTGTCTCTAGAGTTTATCCCACTATGCAAAGGTGTCACTGAAAATCCTTCTGAAGTGCTTCAAGTGCATTCTAGAAACCATCTGCATATGTTATTTTATTGCTATGTCTCATAAATCAATATTATGTAGAAACATCTCTAATTTCAAATTGTATTAGAAATAAGATAGCCACAGTGCTGCACGTTTGAGGTCCTAATTACACCAGTGGTACAGTACTTACATTTTAAACATTTTATTGAACAGCTTGAAGTTATTCAGCTTATAAAACTCCCAGACTGTTTCCTCACAAAGCCCTGGGGCTCTGACCTAGTAAAGTTCAGGCTGCTGAAGGCAGGGGAGGAGTCCTACTTGCACTTGCTAATGGGTAAATAGTAGAAAACATAGTAGAAGTTAAAGATCTGAATGCAGGTGGCTACATATAATCAATACAGCTAATAATAAGTAATGACATTCTTAAATATGTGAACATGATGCTGCAAAATAACTTCCATTAAATTTACAAGGCACCAACAATAAGAAACAGGGTGCAATAATTATAAGCATAGGTGTCCATTCATTAGCACTTTCAATCATAATGCTGTACATCTAGGCTGCAGGTTGTTAGCCCTATTTACTTTGGAAAATCATCAGCCACCTAATAACCATTTCCTGGTTCTGGACTATGTTATTGCTGTGTACTCTAACATGTTACTCATTTCCTTGAGTACCTCATTTGTATCATCATCCTACTCTGATTTTGAAAAGGACATGTGTCAGAAATTTTAAGAATTATTCCCTTAGGAATTTCTCCTTACCTTACCTTACCTCTTTCAGAGGGTTTTGTCAGACCAGTGGATGTTGTAGAACAGGTCTTATTGTTCATTTTCTTTCTGTTTTTGCCTGAATGATAATGATCATTTTTGTAGTTTCATATTTAGCCCTTTTGCTTTTACATCTTCCTATTATTTTTTTCCCACTGCACCAATACAAACAACACCCCCTGCAGATTAATATCCTTATCTGAGATGTCCTGGGATATTATTCCTCACCCTCAACTGTTCTTCCAGGACAGCACATTGGCCAACCCTAAATGAAGAGCTCAGTTATCCCTAGAAATTTTTCAGTGATTGTAAATACACTATGCTTAGGCACCTAAACTTCTTATTCATTATCTACTTAAAAGCAGTTTTCTTCAAACTCCTATTAATATTACCTACAAGTTTAATGCAAGTTCCTCCAAAGGCTAGACAAAAACAACAAATAAGAATGAAGGATACAGGATCTGGTCTACCATTCCAGATTATTCAGTTCCAGAATAACTTCTGTTTAAATGGATATCTCTATGATTTCCTTGTTTATTTTCATTTTTTTTTGTTGTTGTTCTTTCAATTGTTTTTTTCTCACACATACACAAGTCACACACTGCAAGCATTCAGGCTTTTGATTTCCCTTCAGAATTAATTGGAAACCAGTTCTGCCTGGAATATGGCCTTCATCTTTATCAGCAGCTCTCATTGTTCAAGATAAATACTTTACAAAACTCTGAATATTATACTTTGTCATACTTCAGCAGATCAAACACCCCCTAGTGTCAAAAAAAATGTACCCAGACAACTCCCAACATGTTGAAATACTATTCAAACCATAGAGATAGTTTATTTGGTGTGATCATATGGTCTAGATTTTGACAGATATGAAAAAATATATCAATCAGTTTAAGCTGCATGTATGTATGTCATTGCATATTTACTTCGCACATCATGGTTAAGCCACTAAGGGCCAATTAATTATAATTTTCCCACTTTGGCCCAACCAGCTGTGGCTGGTTGCCTTGGAAATTATAGCAGGTGGGGTGAGAAGCTGATGGTGGAAACAGCTATTTCTCTAATACAAATCAAGAGCAAATTCAGAAGTTCCAGTTGCTGCTATATAAGACCTGTTATCTTAGCTAACATTAACAAGTTAGTGAAGGACTTCAGAACAGGGTGAAGGGTATAACAATTTATTTCTCAAGCTGTCCCACCTGTGTATAATCAACCACTGAAACCTCTGCAGATGTATGGTTGGGTCTCCTTGGATATAAGACAAAGAGCTTATATTACACCATAGATGCTTAGAATCTTGTTTGTCTCTTGCAGCTCCAGTTGTTGTTGTTCTGTTTCAACCCCAACACACTTCCTGCTTTTGAACATATTTTATATTAACACTCTAATTTGTCTTGCCAATATACTTCTTTTCCATCATAGTACTGTGCAATCCCTTTTCAAGCTTCCATAGCCAGTCAGAAGTCAAATGTCCTAATACCTTTTATTCTATTACTTTACACTAACCATTGTACTAGGTGTTCTCATGTAGTCTAGCAAAAAGATTCCCATTAATGACTTGTCATTTGTTACAGCCAGATCTTGTTTCTTTTCTGACAGTTCCAGAAAATGTTTTTACTGCAGGTCTTTCCTGTAGAAGCAAAATGGAAGCTGCCTCATACAGGGGTTATATACTCCCTGTATACAAGCACCAGGTTAAAGCATTAGATTCCAGTCAATGGGACAAGTCAGCTCCTAGTCTAAGTACTATGAATTTTCCTTTCAAGTTTCATTGTTCATGTAGGAAATTGAGTCCTATAACATAGCCTACAAAGTTAAAAATCTAATGTTAAATGGTGTACAAAGCAACTTTGCAAATCCTACGGTGTTATGTGCATAAGAAAATATTTAAATGTGTTTTTATTGGTTGGTTGTGTTTTTAATGTCATAGTTTTCCTTGCCTAACTGCCATAACTGCCACTGGCATTACTGTGAGTAAAGATGTCTTTTGCAAAAGCTGCACTTTACTTAGTAGTAATGTAGATCACTTTACTAGATGTAGTAAAGAAAAAAAAAAAAAAGAAAAAAAAAAGACTACATGACTAGAAAGGCTCAACTATAAAGAAGTCTTTTGTAAATATATTTATTTTTGTGGCATTAGTCTTTTTTTTTTCATTTTGTAACTGTAAAACGAACATTCAACTTTTTTTTTCCTCTGCTGTGAATAGAAGGTGCTATAGAAGAGACATGTCTGAGACTGAAAAGCATCAACAAAAGAGAGGCAGTATTCTTGAAAATGAAAACTTTTAGAATATGCTGTATTTTACAGTATGTTTCTTCCTTAGAGATATAATTTTATATTGTTTTTATATTGTGGTATATTTCTGTCTTGTCACGTGCCTGGTGACAGGACGAGGGGGAATGGGCTAAAGTTGCGCCAGGGGAGGTTTAGGTTGGATATTAGGAAGAACTTCTTTACTGAAAGGGTTGTTAGGCATTGGAATAGGATGCCAAGGGTAGTGGTTGAGTCACCACCCCTGGAGGTCTTTAAGAGACGTTTAGATGTAGAGCTTAGTGATATGGTTTAGTGGAGGACTTGTTAGTGTTAGGTCAGAGGTTGGACTAGGTGATCTTGGCGGTCTCTTCCAACCTAGATTATTCTGTGATTCTGTAAAACTTGATCATTTAAGAAATGGAGTGAGTATGACTCCTGAAGTTTTAGAGATGAAATTGAATTAAAAATAAAAGGAAAAAGAAGGATTTGTTAAGCAAGTTATGTCTCATATCTGTATATTATTTTCACCAGCTGACTAAATTAACTTTGATATAACAGTATGGTTGTTGGTTTTTTTTGATGTTTAGTTGTTGCTAAGTTTGCTTTTTTTTAATATCTACCTTTTCTGTCACAACAGTATAAAATGTATGCCACAAGATATCATGAGATAATTCTGTTTAAATAGAGGTAGTGGAAGTGCTTATCTACAGCAAAAGAATCATAGAATCATTAAGGTTGGAAAAGACCTTCAAGATCATCTGGTATGACCATAAGAAGAAATTAGTGAAGAACCTTTCTTAGTTTGATCATGCTAAGATGCTGCTGTAATGTCTTTCCAAGATAAAAATATTGTCACAGACATTTTCATGAAGATTCATGACTCAAAAACAGGTTGAGAGAAACATTTTCCAGATCAGTTGTTCAAATGAGCCTCATCTGTGGGCAGTACATGAGGTTCTAGGATGCTTCTACAGGATGGAAATATGAAACATCTGTATAAAGCTGTAATTTTAAGACACACTGAGTTTTACTAAGTTCAGTTTTGTGCAACAGAATCACTGTCACCATTCCATTTTATTTTCAGGGTTCTTGGCAAAATGAATCTAATCTATCTATCTATCTAATCTATCTATCTAATGTATCTGAAAAGGAGTATTTTACAAACAGAAAAAGCTAACTGATAGAAACTTTGTGTCGATTACTCTGGAAATCCCAGATACATTTTCTGTATTACTAACATCAACTATCAAGATTTACAAGCAATACTGAAATCAGTATCCCAAGCTTTTTGCACTTCAAACTAGCGTGAACTGGATAAAGAGATCTGGCATTTCGTATCTCATTCTGTCTGCTATCAGTCCTCTAATGTCAGAGAACAGTGTGATTTATACCTTATGGGCTTGCCAACTGAAAGTTACTGCAGTGTCTTAATGGATGTAGAAAACTGCATTATCATGAGTATTCCCCAGTATTGAAGTCACTTAGGAAGGCATGATTTTAGACAAATTTTGCAGCATTTCTTAACAAAATGAAAATACAAATTTAAAAAGTGTGTTAACATCAGTGAAAATCAGTATATTTAGTGAAATTAATTTGTACTATTTCACTTAATACATTTTTATAATATTTTTAAGAGTCCACACACATGAAACAGACTGACTTACATCTAAGAAGACCAAAAAAAAGGTGTTTTCAAAACAATGTTAAAATGTTTTAAGCTGGTATACCATTCATATTTCGTGGCACAGAAAGCATAGAAAATGCATATTACATTACAGTATGAACACAATGACTGTAAGGAATTTATAAAGTGAGCTCACAAAGTCTTTATTGTGTTATACTTTATATTTTATTTTTTGTTTGTTTTTGTTTGGTTTGTTTGTTTGTTTGTTTTTAGAATATAAATAAGCAGCAAGGTTGTTAATTGAAAAAATGGTAAATGATGAGGGAGATGAGACATTATCACCCATCTATTCATTGGCTCCAAATTACATATAATTTTGTTAATCCTGTTACCATAAATGAGTCTGTACATGATTCAGCAGAACTTCCTAGTGGTAATACAACCGACACGGAAGCATCAGTTAAAGAAAGCACTATGACGTGAATGTGAACCCATAAATAGACTTCTTTCTTGAAACCTTCCCTTAGACGCGTGCATCAGCCAGCCACAACACAAGAAATGAAGAATTCCCTACCTTCTTGCCAACAGGCAAAAGCAGGGGACCTAAGAGACAGGGGGAATTGAAAGCAGATTTTTCCTTGGGGAAGCAGGCAAATATCCTTCCTACCTACCTCACTACCTAGGTGCAATTATACAACAGGCTCTGGAATTTGATGGACAAACAATGATGTGGATGAAGGTCCATCCAGGTTGGAGGGTTTGCCTAGGGCAAGCCAGCCTATCCCAAGTATTGTGACCACCTCCACCAAGAAAAAAAGAAGGGTTGCTGTCATAGGTGACTCTCTTCTGAGGGGAACAGAGGGCACAATAGACCAGCTTGTCCCAACCCCTAGCGAATTCTGCTGCCTCACAGGGGCTTGGGTAAAAGACAGTACTAGAAAACTTTCTATCCTGGTACAGCACTCTGATTATTATCCATTGATTTTTCATGTTGGCAGTGATGAAGTAGCAAAAAGAAGTCCAAAGGTAATCAAAGGAGAATTCAGTGCCTTGGTGCAATTGGTTAAAAGATCAGCAATATTTTCCTCTATTTTTTTCAGTAGCAGGGAGTAAGAATCATAGAATTATAGAATGGCTTGGGTTGGAAGGGACCTTAAAGATCATCTAGTTCCATAGGCAAGGACACCATCCACTAGATCAGGTTGCTCAGGGTCTCATCTAACCTGGCCTTGAACACCTCCAGGGATGGGGCATCCACAACTTCTCTTGGTAACGTGTTCCAGCATCTCACTACACTCACAGTGAAGAATTTCTTCCCAATATATAATCTAATTCTATCATTTTTTAGTTTAAAACCACTCTCCCTTGTCCTATCATTATCTACCCGAGTATAGAGTCCCTCTCCATCCTCTTTATAAGCCCCCTTTAAGTACTGAAAGGCCACAGTGATGTCTCCCCAGAGCCTTCTCTTCTTCAGGCAGAACATCCCAAGCTTTCTCAGCCTGTCTTCATAGAAGAGGTGCTCCAGCCTTCTGAGTAAGCTTTGTGGCCCTCCTCTGGACCCATTCTAACATGAAAATCCTTCTTGGACTGGGGGCTCCAGACCTGGACAAGTTACTCCAAATGGGGCCTCACAAGGTGTACTGGGTCAAGCTGGGGTGTTAACTTTCCCTGCAGCAGCCCATACAGTGCTGTGCTCTGCACTCGTAGCTAAAACAGCAATGGTATCACACCAGTGTTGTGTCTGCTGCTGAGCAGTGCTGGCACAGCATCAGGACTCTCTCTAACCCCCCTAGGGGTGGGCAAAGATGTGAGAAAAGAAACATCACCAGGGCAGCTGACTTCAACCAACCAAAGGGATATTCCATACCATATGATGTCACACTCAGCAATAAAAGGTGGAAAAAGGAGGAAGAGGGGAGGGGTGGGCTCTCGTTGTGAAAACGTCTGTCCTCCTCCCGAACACCGGCTACGTGCGTTGAGGCCCTGCTTCAAGGACGTGGTCAAGCATCGCTCATTTGTGGCAAGTAGAGAGTAATTTCTTTCCTCTGCACTTCCACACAGCCTTTACTTGTTTTGTTTAGTTTTCCCTTTCCCCCTCCCTTTTCCCCTTTCCTTTTTTCCCGTTTAGTTAAGTTGTTAATTGTTTAGTTAAATTGTTTAGTTAAATTGTTTAATTAATAATAATCTTTCCTTAATAATTATTTTTTTTCTTCCCTGTAATTAAATCATCCTTATCTCAACCCATGAGTTGTTCTTTCCTTTACTTCTTCCCCTCCTCATCTAAGGAGGGGGAGTGAGAGAGCGGTTGTGGTGTTCAGCTGCCTAGCACGGTAAAACCACCACACAGGGACAGAGTAAAGGGCAACAATCACCTCCCTCATCCTTCTGGCTACTCCTCTTTTGATGCAGCCCAGGATGCAGTTGGCCTTCTGGGCTGCAAGCATACACTGCTGGCTCATACTGAGCCTTTCATCCACCAGAACCCCCAAGTCTCTCTCTGCAGGGCTGCTCTCAATGGGTTCTTCTCCAAGTCTGTACTCATGTCTGGGATTGCCCTGGCCCAGGTGCAGCACCTTGCACTTTGACTTGTTGAACCTCATTAGGTTCACGTGGGCCCAATTCTCAAGCATTTCCAGGTCCCTTTGTATGGCATCCCTTCCCCCTATTGTATCATCTGCACCACTCAGCTTGATGTCATATGAAAACTTGCTGAGGGTGCACTCAATTCCACTGTCTATGTCATTGCTGAAACTATTTAAAAGCACCAGTCCCAAGACCCTTGAGGGACACCACTCGTCACCAGCTTCCACCTGGATGTAGAACCATTGACCACTACTCTCTGGGTGTGGCCATCGAGCCAATTCCTTATCCACCGTATGGTCCACCCTTCAAATCTATAGTTTTCCAGTTTTGATATTAGGATATCATGTGAGATCATGTCAAAAGTCTTACAGAAGTCCAGGTAGATGACTGCGTGGAGGCACTGTCATGGCAGCAGGGGAGGCATTGAGCAGGACCCAGCTAGTGGCCAAGGCCCTCAGAGCTCACAACGTTGAATACATGTTTGGCATTGTTGGTATTCCAATTTGGCATTGTTGGTATTCCAATCACTGAAATCACAGTTGCAGCCCAAGCAGTTGGAATTAAATACATAGGAATGAGAAATTAACGAGCTGCCTGTAATGCTGCATCTGCTGTTGGATATTTGACTGGCAGGCCAGGAATATGTCTGGTAGTGTCTGGTTCAGGTTTTTTACACTCACTTGCTGGGATGAACTGTTGGACTTTGATTGTTATTAGAAGGTCTTTTGACAGAAATAAGGAAACCATGGGAGCTTTCCAAGAATTTCCACAGGTTGAATCTGGTAGGCTGTGCAACAAACTCTCTGTCCGCCCACACAGTCTAGAAGTTATTCCTTCTGTTATTGAAAAGGCTGTAAGAACCAGCATGTATGGTTGTCCAGTTTCCTACTATATTGACATACCTGGGGATTTTGTGATGAGGTGTCTTGAGGTGAACAAGAGCTCTGTCAACTATGTAGAATGCTGCCCACCACCTCCAATCAGCATGGCTGAACACTTTGCTGTATCCAAGGCAGCATCTATCATTGCTCATGCCAAGCAGCCTCTGTTAATCATTGGCAAAGGTGCTGCTTATTCAAATGATGGAAACAACATCAGAAAGTTGGTGGACCTTTGTGGACTGTCTTTTTTGCCTGCACCAATGGCAAAAGGAGTAGTTCCTGATAACCATCCAACTTGTGTAGCTGCAGCAAGATCCACAGCATTACAGCATGCTGATGTAGTCATCTTGCTTGGTGCAAGGTTGAACTGGATTTTGCATTTTGGTCTTCCACCAAGGTTTCACAGAATCACAGAATCACAGAATGTTAGGGAGTGGAAGGGACCTTGAAAGTTCATCTAGTCCAATCCCCCTGCTGGAGCAGGAACACCTAGATCACATCACACAGGAACATGTCCAGGAGGGTTTTGAATGTCTCCAGAGAAGGAGACTCCACAACCCCCCTGGGCAGCCTGTTCCAGTGTTCTGTCAACTTCACCATAAAGAGTTTTGTCTCATATTTAAGCGGAACCACCGATGTTCCAGCTTGCACTCATTGTCCCTTGTCCTATCATTGGATGTCACTGAGAAGAGCCTGGCTCCATCCTCCTGAGACTCACCCTTTACATATTTATAAACATTAATAAGGTCACCCCTCACTCTCCTCTTCTCCAGGCTACAGAGACCCAGCTCCCTCAGCCTTTCCTCATGAGGGAGATGCTCCACTCCCATAATCATCCTCATGGCTCTGCGCCGGACTCTCTCAAGCAGTTCCCTGTCCTTCTTGAACTGAGAGGCCCAGAACTGTATGCAATATTCTAGATGTGGTCTCACCAGGGCAGAGTAGAGGGGAAGGAGAACCTCTCTCGGCCTACTAACCACACCCCTGCTAATACACCCCAGGATGCCATTGGCCTTCTTGGCCACAAGGGCACAGTGATGGCTCATGGCAATCCCACTGTCCACCAGGACCCCCAGGTGGGTCTCTCCAGCAGGGCAGTCCCCAACCTATACTGGTATCTGGGGTTGTTCTTGCCCAGATGCAGGACTCTACACTTGCCCTCATTATATTTCATTACATTTCTCCCCCCCCAATTCTCCAACCTGTCGAGGTCCCACTGGATGGCAGCACAGCCTTCCAGCGTGTCAGCCACTCCTCCCAGTTTAGTGTCATCAGCAAACTTGCTGATGGCACACTCCATTCCCTCATCCAAGTCACTGATGAATATATTGAACAACACTGGTCCCAGTACTGATCCTTGAGGGACTCCACTACATACAGGACTCCAACTCGACTCAGTCACATTAACCACAAACCTCTGGCTTCTTCCCCTCAGCCAGTTCACAGTCCACCTCACCACCCAGTTGTCCAGACCACACTTCCTCAGTTCAGCTGTGAGGATGCTGTTGGAGACGGTGTCAAAGACTTTACTGAAATCAAGATACACCATGTCCATTGCCTTTCCATCATCTATCCACCTGGTTATGTCTTCATAAAAGGCTATCAGGTTGGTCAAGCACGACTTCCCCTTGGTGAAGCCATGTTGACTGCCCCTAATGACTCTCTTATCCCTGATATGACTAAAGACGATGCCAAGGGTAAGTTGTTCCATCAAGATGTAAAGGTTATTCAGACTGATATTTGTGCAGAAGAGTTGGGGAATAATGTGAGACCAGTTGCAATTTTATTAGGTGACATAAATGCCGTGACTAAGCAGCTTTCACAAGAATTCAGCAAAAGACTATTGAAATATCCTTCCAATTTAGAGTGGTGGAAGAAACTAAGAGAGAAAATAAAGAACATTGAAGAAAGACATTGGTTGGTCTTCCCTTGTCATCTGATGCAGTCACTCCATTATAGAAAGCTGCCAGATTGGTCAGGCATGATTTGCCCTTGGTGAAGCCATGCTGGCTGTCTCATATCACCTCTTTGTCTTGCATGTGCCTCGATATTTCTTCCAGGGGGATCTTTTCCATGATCTTTCCAGGCACAAAGGTGAGGCTCACCAGTCTGTAGTTCCCTGCGTCCTCCTTTTGACTCTTTTTAAAAATGGGAGTGATGTTTCCCTTTTTCCAGTCACCAGGAACTTAACTGAGTGCCAGGACTTTTCAAATATGATGGAAAGAGGCTTGGCAACTCAATCAGCCAATTCCTTCAGGACCCTGGGATGCGTGTCACCAGGCCTCATAGACTTGTTAAGTTTCATCAGGTGGTCTCCAACACGCTCATCAATTACAGTGGGTGAGACTTTGCTCACCCAGCCTCCATCTATAGGTTCAGGGAAATGAAAGACTTGGGATGCCTGACTGATTGAGGCAAAGAAGTTGTTAAGTACCTCAGCCTTCTCACTGTCTGTTGTTACCAGTTCACCCTTCTCATCCATCATAGGGGGTATGCTCTCCTTGGCCTTTCCTTTTTGAGCAATGCACCTAAAGAATCCCTTTCTGTTATTCTTCTTGCCAAGCTCAGTTCCATCTGTGTCTTGGCTTTCATGATCCCGTCCCTGAACATCCAGACTGCATCCCTGTACTCTTCCCGGGCCATGTGTCCCTGCTTCCACTGCCTGTGCATTTCCTTCTTGAGCCTCAGACTGACCAGCAGGTCCTTGCTCAGCCATCCCAGCTGTGTGCCCTCTCTTCCCACTTTTTTATGCAGGGGGATGAAGAGTTCTTGTGCTCTAAGGAAAACATCCTTAAAGAATTGCCAGCTCTGCTCAGCTCCTTTGTACCTAAGGACAGTGTTCCAGGGGACCTCAGCTACTACTACACCTTTAAATAACTTGAAATTCTCTCTTAGGAATTTCAGGGTCCTGACTTTGCTCGTTTCTAGGCCAGTATTCCTTGAAATCAAAAACTCATCCAGGGCATGGTCACTGCAGCCCAGACTGCCTCCAATCCTGACCTCTTTAATGAGCTCTTCCGTGTTGGTGAGCACCAGGTCAAGTAACTCTTGTCTGGTTGGTTTGTCTAATACCTGGACCAGGAAGTTATCCTCAACGTACTCTAGGAATCTTCTGGATTGCTTACAACCTGCTGTGTAGTTTTCCTAGCAGACATCTGGGTGGCTGAAGTCCCCCATCAAAATGAGAGCGTGTGAGCACGATGCTTCTTGTAGTTGGAGTAAGAATGCCTCACCACAGGCTCCCCTTAATAAACTCCCTGCAATAAACTCCAACCACGAGTTGTCATTTATTGATGTGGTCTTTAACTCTCACGCACAAGTTCTCAACCTGTCCGTGGCTGTTTCTCAAAGGCATCTCTTCACAATCAATCCCTTCCCTAATGTAGAGGGCAACACCCCCTTTTGAAGAGTTTGTAGCCCTCTATTCCAGTGTTCCAGTTATGTGATCCATGCCACCACATTTCTCTGTTAGCAACCAGATCATATTTGTCTAACTGCCATGGTTTCCAACTCCTCCTGCTTGTTTCCCATGCTGTGTGCATTGGTGTAGAGGGACTACAGCTGGGCTATTAGTCACATCACGTTTCCAGAACCCTTCCTGTTTGCATTGGGACAGTTCAGAAATATGTCTCTGCTGTTACTTAGAGTGATAATGTTTTCAGGTACGCTTCCTTCACTCAGAGGTACATCCCCTTCCCCCACTGCATCAAGTTTAAAGACCTCCTGATAAGCCCAACCAGTTTACTGCCCAGAACACTCTTGCACCACCTGGTCAGCTGTGCCCCATGCAGCATCAGCATGCCCAGTCTCTCAAAAGTGCGTCCAAGGTCATAGAACCCAAAACCCTTGGGCCTGCCAGCAGCCTTGCAGCCAATTATTCGCATGGTCTGTTCTTCTCCTTTTTCCTGGGTCCCAGTCACCAACTGGGAGGACAGAGGAGAACATTACTTGTGCTCCCGATCCCTTCAACATCTTTCCAAGGGATATGCAATCCTTTTTGATATTTTGGAGTTTCCTTGTCACAGCACTGTTTGATCCTACTTGAAAGAGTAGGAAGGGGTGGTAGTCTTTGGAACCCATCATACTCAGTAGGCTCTTTGTAATATCATGAATATGGGCCCCAGGCAGAAAGCAAACCTCTCTGGAGAGATTGGATGGCAAATGGGAGACTCGCTGCCTCTCAGAGCAGTCTCCAATGACTAACACCCTTCCTGCCTTCTTTGTGGCACTGGTTCTGATGTAGGTGGGAGACTGAAACCACTTTATGTGGTTGGCCTTTGTGAGTTCCCTGTGGCTGGCCTTTCTGATCTTTACTTATTCTCCCGGTGTCTCCTCTCTCCTGCCCTAGAACATCATATCTCTTGCACAGGGACACTTCAGGGGTAAGGGAGAGATTCCTCCTTTGGCTCCGAGCAGAGACAAGGGTCCACTCTCCCTTGTCCTGTGAGTCTTCCAAATGTGCTTGTTCTGGGCTGTGGGCTTCTTTACCTACCCCTTGCCTGGACTTAAGGCAGGGCTACTGCTCGGACCATGTCAATGTATAATACCATTTGTCAATCTCTTGCTCAGATTCCTGAATACTACTATGCTGTCTGGTGAGCTCCTCTTGCAATAGAGGCACCTGTTTGAAAAACTTATCCAGCTGGGCACTCTTGCATTCATGACACCCACCTCTGCCTTCAGGCCCTAGGGGGACCTCCAGAGACTCGAGTTACCTGGAACTGAGGGTCTGGACCGCTCTTTCGATCCTCGGGAGGTGTTTGGGTGGAGGCATCTGCCCAGGGAGATTGTGCCCGCCTTGTCTGGGTTTCAACCTCAGATCGGGAGGCTTGACGGGTGGACACCATTTCTGCTGCAGTGGAAGGCCCTTCCTCTGCTGATCCCAGAACACAAAATGACCCTCCCTACTCACCCTGCCTGCACACACTGCTGCACAAACTGCTGTGCCACATCCTGTTTGCCCACTCTGTTCTCTGTGCTCATCACTCGCTCTCTCCAGGGGCTGCCTTTGTACGACTGGGGGAGGGGGGTGGGAGCTTCTGGCTCTGCCTGAGCCTCATCAGCTGCCCTCACAAGGGCTGCCAGGTCCTGGTTGCTCCCTCGACTGCCTTGAAGGGGCCTCAGTGAAGGGAAACCCTGCACACCATGATCTCCCACTCCAATGCAGAACACATCCACCCCGCAGCTGATCACCTCGGCAAGTCAACCCTTTAAAGATATTTTTCTTAGAGAGCAAGAGCTCTCTATTCTCATATGTAATAAATCAAACAGAGAAGGTAAGCAACCAGTGTGGCTGTACAAGGACTGGGTGGTCAAAGTTAGGCAAAAGAAGAAAATGCATGGAGAGTGGAAACATGTCCATGTGCCTAGGCAAGAGTATGCTGTCCAGATGTGCAGGGGTAGGATCAGGAATGCCAAGGCACAGATGGAACTGAGCTTGGTAAGGGATGCAAAGAATAATGAGAAGGGGTTCTACAGGTAAATTGGCTGCAAAATAAAGACTAAGGAGAATGTACCACTTCTGACAAATGAAGATGGAGAACTGGTAATGACAGATGTGGAGAAGGCCAAGGTACTTAACAACTTCTTTGCCTCAGTCTTCACTGCCAGTCAGGCATCCCAAGTCTTGCATTTCCCTGAACCTATAGATGGAGGCTGGGGGAGCAAAGTCCCACCCACTGTAATTGATGAGCATGTTGGAGACCACCTGATGAAACTTAACAAGTCTATGAGGCCTGGTGACACGCATCCCAGGGTCCCGAAGTAATTGGCTGATTGAGTTGCCAAGTGAAGTCCCTGGTGACTGGAAAAAGGGAAACATCACTCCCATTTTTAAAAAGAGTCAAAAGGAGGATGCAGTGAACTACAGACTGGTAAGCCTCACCTCTGTGCCTGGGAAGATCATGGAACGTATCCTCCTGGAGGCAATTTTATGATAAGGTTACCAACATAGCTGACCAAGGGAAACCAGTGTAAATTTTTATATTTCAGCAAAGATTTCAATATTGTTTATCACAGTATATTTCTGGACAGAACATCCAGCATAGAGATAGATAACTGGCTGTATGAAAGGGTGGGTCAATAACTGGCTGGTGGGTTGGGCTCAGGGTGTTATAGTAAAAGGTGTTATATCAGGCTGGTGGCCAGTCACTACAAGGGTTCTGCAGACATCCATTTTATGGCTAGTTCTCTTAAGCATTTTTAAAATTGATCTGGATGCAGGACTTGAAAGTATACTAAGTAAGTCTGTGGATGACACTTAGTCTGCAGATGGCACTAAACTGGGAGGAGCTGTTGACTCCCTTGATGGTAGAGAGGTGTCTCAGAGAGATTTTGACAGGCTGGAGGGCTGTGCAATCACCAACCACATGAAGTTCAAGTTCAGATTCAGCATGTTGGATGGAGCAACCATGGCTATATGTACTGACTAGGGGATCAGAGGCTGAAGAGAAACCCCACACAAAGGCAACTAGGGGTTCTGGACAATGGTAAGTTGATTATGAGTCAACAGAATGCCCTGGCAGATGAGGGGGCCAACCATATCCTGCGGTGCATCAAGCACAACATTGCAAGCCAGTCAAGGGATTGTCTGGCTCTACTGTGTGCTAGTGCAGACTCACCTTGAGTACTGTGTGCAGTTTTGAGCACCACATTATTAAAAGGACATAAAATTCTTAGAGACCATCCAAAGGAGGACTACAAAGGTGATGGAGGGTCTAGAGGGCAAGACGTATGAAGAGTGGCTGAAGACACTTGGTTTGTTCAGACTAGTGAAGAGGACATTGAGGGGAAGCCTCATGGTAGCCTACAGCCTCCTCACAAGGGGAAGCAGAGGGGCAGATGTTAATCTCTTCTGTCTGGTGACCAGCGATAAGACCCAAGGGTATGGCATGAAACTGTGACGGGGGGGGTTCAGACTGAATATTAGGAAAAGGTTCTACACTGAAAGGGTGGTCGGGCACCGAAACAGATTCTCCAGAGAAATGATTATGGTACCAGGCCTGCTGGAGTTCAAGAAGCATTCGGACAACACTTTCAGACATATGGTTTGATTTTTATGTGGTCTTGAGTAGAGCCAGGTGTTGGACTCAATGGTTCTTGTTGGTCCCTTCCAACTTTTGCCAGGAATATCTATAGAACAAATACTGATCACTCATGAAGCATCTATAAATACGTTTTTTTTTTTTTAACAAGTAACTGGTTTAAGTCCATAGCTAAAAAACTTTAGTGAACTGCAAGGGAACTTACTGAAATGACACCTAACAAATTTGGACAACAAATTCTTTAAAGAAAATCTCAAAGGCGCTTTTCCAGATCATGATTTCCAGCATAATAACTTAAGCCCACTGAACTCCTTTTTCTTGGATCTGGCCCTACAGTTCCATCTGCAGAAATATAATAAACAGAAGTGAATGGAGAAATTAGTCTCACAACAAAGGTAGTGCAGATAAAATACTGATATTAACTTAAAATCTTTTTCTGAGGATCACTTACAACAAAACCTGGTTGATAGAGAACTATGAAAAATCTTAGTAGAGTAATTCTTCTTATGCATAAAAAGTCCTGTAATAGTGTTATAAGCTATAGTGGTTTTGATCATTATTGTAAAACACTACAGTATCTATTCATAAAGTCTACTGCTTGATTCAACACCCTGTAACACCAGCTTTTATGCCTCTATAGATGCTCTAAGAATTTTCCTTTTCAATTAGTTTAGTACTCATGGCGTGTGCCAGGTAGCAGAATCCAAGGCTCATTACTCAGTCACAGAATTAATTTCTCAAAGTCCACAGGTAAATAAATAAATTGCAGGCATAATAATAAACATGTTTGCCTACATGAACATGCAAAAATATAATTTCCAAATCTTTTTTATAATGAAGAATAGACAGTAAGTATATAAATGTGACTTCATCACCAGTAGCATAGTTTCATTATATCTCAAGACAACTTTTGACAACTATCATCTTTGGTGCAACATAACAGCACAGAACATTTTGTTTGATTTTTTTGACAAGTTTTATTCAGTAACTAGTTTATTTAAACATAAATATATGTGTTCAGATTGAGAAAGCCAGCAGATTTTTCCACTGTATTAACATAAAACAATATGTGAGAAACTAAGGTACATTAGTTTTAAGTTCTTCCAGGACACAATGACCTGAAGCAATCTCTTAGCAGTGTGACTAAGATAACTGTCTCTTTGCTTGATACCTTAGTTATTTTTAAATGTATGTAGATATTGCGTATCCTAAAAAGCAATTTAAAAACAGCAAATTATAGAAATCAATGACTCAGTCTTTCTTCAGAAAAAAATTGCTAAATAGTGAAAAAAAAAGTCATTTTTAAATCAAGTTTTCCGTCTCACTGATTTAAATAATGATTAAAATTGTTCATTTAAATCACTGAATTGAAATCAAATAAAATTAATCTGTCCTACTTTAAACTAATTATAAGATGAAAGATTCTTTGTACCAATGACATTAAATAGTATTAGTTTAAAAGCTAGTTGTTCTATGATCCTCTTCTGAAACTGTTTATGAAAAAGTCTTCTATAGAGAAATGATGTATGTTTCTATGAAAGAAGGCTTTTGTTATGTTTTTATGTTTTGCTATTCCCTTAAGAGCTGTGTATTCATATATTATATTAGAAGTGCTTTTTTTTTTTGGGGGGGGGGGGGCGGGGGAGGATTTTGTATTTTGTTTTCAATAAACTGCATTTGGCTTTTACCAGTATTATATTCTTATTGTGGTCTTTTAGCCTATATCTTAAAGCAAACATCAGGAGACCTATCATCTCAGCAATGCACTCAGCAAAAGTTAAAGACCTTAAAAAGAACTTAGTAGTTTTAACAATGCAAAGTAATCAGGTAATCAATAGCTCATTTAATTAAATTTTTCCTAATTCAAGTAAAAATAATTAATGCAATACTATATCTTCCTCCTTTAGGGGGAGAGTGGGGGATGGGTGGGGAGGGAGGGGATTGAACTTAACGACTAAAAGAATTGTATGATCAGGGTTTAAAACAAGGGAAGTTGTGAGTCCAGAACTAGACCTTCTGCTAGGGACACAGAGAAATTAAAAGGGTAGAGAGAAGACTCACAGATAAGATATTTACCCCATCTCTAGAGACCATAGCTTACATAGCAATAACTGATTACTAAAGCTTTGAAGACATATGAATAATTTCACAAATAACATAAAGGGCCTACAGCTTAGGTGGGTAATACACTTTGCCTAGAGTATATTAAGGACAGAAATTAATTTTATGAATCAGAACTGAGCAAAAATCACAGGAGACACAAAAATTTGGTTGTAATGTGATTGCCATATTGGAAAGAAAACTATGATATCATATCAAGGGTAACAGAGTGTGACGGTTTTTGTTTGATTGTTTATTTTTGGTTTTTGTTGTTTTCAAATATTTCTGTCTGGACTTACTTATTTAAAATTTGCACATAAGATTTTGATCTCTTGCATGTTTGCCTTGAAAAGACCACCAGACTAGAAATGCACTGAACATAGAGTAAGCCACAGGTCCTGCCACAAACATGAAGCTTTCCCATTGGATCTTTTCTATTAGCTTTGATCTTCATAATAACTTTTAAGGAAAGACCATGTACATAATCTTCTTATGGCATGGACTTTTATTACTGAGAGAAAATGGAAATTGTACTTTTGGCTCAGGTCACTAACATAGAAAAAAGAAGACCCAAATCCATTATACTTTGAGAGAAAATTTAATAAGACTCAGTTCCCATAAGAGTCTAGTTTGCAAAGACTTTTCTTTTTCTGACATTCAGATTAAAGGCCAAAACCAACTTTTAACAATCATTAAATAAGAGGAAAAAGTATAGCAAAACAAAACACCACACCTCTCTTGTTCTCCTTGCTTTCCCATATGGTTCAGCTAACAGTTCTAAGACTGCCATTCCTTATGAAATTTCCCAATGAAAGTGTAGGAAATCATTTCATATTATTACCAAGTAGCAATTTCTGTAATTTCTATGAGCATGACCCAGAATGAAAATCAACTCCAGATCCTACCCTTTGACTTGTCCTCTAAGGATCTTACCAAAATTCTGCCAGTGAGGGTGGCATTAACTGGAAAAGGAAATCAGTTTCCAAGTTTAGACTACTTTTTCTATGAAGACCATTATGGTACACTCAACAGAAAACAAAGGTATGGTTTGCATCACATATCTGCATAGTAGTTGGTCTAATAGCCAAATGGAACAAGACTTAAAAGAAGATAAATTTTGCAGCTTATGTAAATAATTAATTTTCTAAACAGTGAATTTTACACACACAAACACAAAACTATTTTGATTTAATATTAAGTAACATATAGCTATTGTCATCTTTGAAGTGGATTTAGTTTATACAGTACACTTTAGTAAAGGGTTACAAAATGTGAAGAAGCTTATCAATGCCCTGACATCAAAGGAGAAGGAATTCAAATCTATGAAGTCTATTTCAAAACTGTACCAACCAGTCATAGGCAAGTGTTTTTGTTTGTTTTTTTGTTTGTTTTCAATATAAAATAGACATTTGTGGGGGCAAGAAAAGAAAAATAAAAGAGCTTTGAAAGTCAAAGTTCTGTAGGAAACCAGTTGTGTAGCAAATTACTGAAGCAAAAGGCAGGAATTGGAGTGGAAGAGGGCTGAACCATTTTTCTCTGTATGTTTTCCTTTACAATAATGTTACATATATATGCACTTTCTGTGAATATATTTCAGGTGTTAAAAGCTCAGTACAGAAAGCGATTGGCGTGTCAAAACGTTCTATACTTGAACATTGAAATATTCATTGTGGGCAGTGGTTATAATATAAAAAAAATCTGAAGAAATATAAAGCCATCAAACTGATAACAAAGATATAAATTTCATTTAATACTTTGTTTTAGAAATAGAATCTATCAGATATAAAACAGGATTAAGCCAATTTAAATAAATGAAATTATTACTAATTTAGTTTAATTGATTAACTTTTGTGTATCCTAAATCATTTCCATGTATTAGGGAGATATTAATGTTGTTCTAGTTTTAAAATACAACAGGATGATGCAGGAATGAAAATCAGCTTACTTTTCTTTGGTGTCTGACAAAAAATATGTCTGGAATACACATTAAAAGAGGAAATACAAAAACTTAGTTAAATGAAAAGAAATTAAAACCTGTTTCTTGACTCAGTGAGAGACTTTAAGTCAGGCTAAATGAATTAGTATAATTCCAATTGAATGGGAAAGAAAAAAGGAGAAAGAGAAAGAGAAAAAGGTTATGTCAAAACTGACATGTAAGAAAGCTGGTACTTTGAAGTTATTCCAGATTAAATAGGTTGAGAGGGACTTAAGTCAGGTCATTAGCAGCTGGAGTTTGCTGGAGTTCATCAAGAATTGCTCATCAGTGGAAGCATGCGTTTTTTTTTGTTGTGTTGTTGTTTGTTTGCTTGCATTTTTTTTCCCCAAGCATTTCTAGAATTTCCTTTGGATTACCTCATCTGAAACCAATCAAATTACAGCAGTAACACTGTTGTAAAACAGATAAGATCTGAAGGTTGCATACTTCAAATCCAAGGTGAAGGTACCATAATCACTGCATTTACGAGTTCCGTACCCTTGCAAAAGTATCAGGAAATCCATTGAGCAAAGAGCACCGGGCTCATCACTTTATACTATTGATTGCAAGTAATTTAGAACTTGCTGGTTTAAAGAATTATGAGCCTTGTTAGTAACAGAAGTTTGAACATCTGCCAGATTAAAAGACTCACCCAGAAAATAAAATTGAACTTAATGCAAACAGTATGTCTGAATCAGGAAAGAACAAATTAATGATCATGAGAGAAGAGAGTTTCATATAAAGGAAACAAAAAAACAACAACAACAACAAAATGCTATTCATTAGTTTTGAGAGTCAAAGCACATTAAGCAGGACTCGGGTAGAACTTCTAAAATCTTTAGCAGTTTCCAGAAATAAAAATGTTTGCACAGCTATAGATAGCATGTCTTGATTCTTAAATTCATCATTCCTGTGAAAGTGCAAGAAATCCCATCAGCTGGTCCAGTCCTGAGAAAGACTCATCTCTTTTTTAAAATATTTACTTTTGGAATTGAAAAACAATGAAATATGTGGGTGTGTAATTTTCAAAGTAAGAGGACTTTAATAGTATGAACTCATTGTCACTGAGCATAAGAAATTCCCAAATTTTTGCACATTATAAATGTGCAGAAAATGCAAATGTGAATCAAAAATAATATGTAATATGAAATAATAATGGTAGAAAGGAGATCAAGAAAATTATTTATTTTAAGTCACTTTTAAAAATCATTTCTAATCCACTCATTTAAGCAGGCATTTATTCAAACAGTAACCTCTTCTCATGCACTCTACAGGTACCTTATAGGTGGCTGTAGAGGGGTGGGGGTTGGTCTATTCTCCCATGTGCCTGGTGAGAGAATGAGGAGGAATGGGCTAAAGTTGTGCCAGGGGAGGTTTAGGTTGGATATTAGGAAGAACTTCTTTACTGAAAGGGTTGTTAGGCATTGGAATAGGATGCCAAGGGTAGCGGTTGAGTCACCACCCCTGGAGGTCTTTAAGAGACGTTTAGATGTAGAGCTTAGTGATATGGTTTAGTGAAGGACTTGTTAGTGTTAGGTCAGAGGTTGGACTAGGTGATCATGGAGGTCTCTTCCAACCTAGATGATTCTGTGATTCTGTGATTTAGTTAATTTTTGCTGTGGAAAAGGGATCTACTCCACAGGTTCTATAGATATCAGTAAAATGACAAATTAAAAATTGAATTGGAAAGCATAAAACCAAGAAATATTGAGAGGGAATATTTATCTAGGAGGAACATATCTGAAGGAAACTCTGTATAAATTAAACTGCTGAGAGATTCACACACTTTAGTGAGAATACAGATTGTTTTGTGCTGACCAACACTGCTCTTATCATGTCATTCCCAGAGCTCAGATAATACAGTACTTCCTGTTTTGGTGTTGGCACAGAACAATAGCTAAACCAGAAGTAAAATAATAGTATATGCTGCACTACAACTATCATCTATATATCTATGTTAGCCTATATATATATTTGAATAATATTTATAATGTAGATGGATAATTCATATGTTTATTGGGTTTAAATCTCTGATCTCAAAGGAAAAGAACTCAATTTAGGTACTGGATATACCAGTATATCCTACAGCATAAATGAGAAAAATAATGCTTTGGATGGTGTGTTGCTGTGCGTGTTTTTGTTTGTTTGTTTGTTTGTTTTTGACATACACATAAAATAGTTTGTAAAGATCAAACCCAGAAACATATCTTCCTTCCAGTGCATATTGTATTTCTTTTTTAACTCATTCTTTTGTAATCTTTTCTCCAGATTTCTCATATTAAAATATGACAATACTTCAAAGCTACAAAGCTTATGGGTTCTTTCTCTGATTGATAGTAAAAGAACAGTCCTGGATATATTCCAGTTATTTATATGGAATAGTAATCTCTTCAGGCAGTAATCTCATTGATAACAGTGTACTAGTCAGTGAACAAGTTTTATTCCTTTGTAAAAGTCTTGCATAGACACAGGTATGGATGAAATCTCTCACTTTCGGAATAAGACATAGACACAATTCTTACAAGAACCTTTTCCTGATCTGAAATGGATATTTCCCACATAAGTGTGAATCTGAGAAAGCAGACTTTTGAACCACAAACACTGATTTAATTCTTTCTGCTATGTACCATAGTACTCAACATCTGGAGGAACCTGAGTTTGAAATGAGAGCAGCTGCCCTAGGAACCTGTCCCTGCTCACATACTTCTTTATCTTAACCTGTACCTTGGCTTTATGGCATAGTAATTCATGAAACCTCCTGAACTCTGAAACATCTTTTTTAATATCTGTTTTGCAGTTATCATTCCTCTACTTACTTATGCACAGGATGTGAGCCTCTAGCATGGCGCCTATGAAGATCCTGTGCATATCCATTATTGTTAAAAGACATTTCCATGGGAATTGTGTTCACATCTAAATAAAAAATGAAAATCCATATTCAGCTTTTTAAACTTACTATTTAAGTTGTATCCAAATGCAGATGGTAGACCTTAATGGAGTTATTTAGCAAACACAGGGACATAAACATAAACTTCGCATTATGTATCTGATTTTTTGGCTTCCTAAGTTCAACTAAATGTTACTATTTTATGACAAATTTATTAATATTTAGTTTCTTTTTTTTTTCCTCTTAAGCCTGAAAACATAGTCTATTTCAAAATGTTTTAGAAAAGTATTTCCAATTGCTTTGTTGTTGTTGTTATTTGTTTATTTGTTTGTTTTAATATGTCAGTTTCCAAGGGAACTGCTTTGGCGTTTGTAGTACCATTGTTCAACAATCATACTGGAGCTTTTAGACTAAAGTATTTGAATCATGCTTATTGCTCACAGGAGACATTAAGAGTGGAGATTTGCTGGGGACAGCTAAGCAGACTCCATTACGGCTCTATCATTTCTGGTAATGACCAGAAATGATGTGAGCAGCTCCTGGCCTTTCCGTGTTGCAGACGTTTAGCATTGCTTGTCTGCTGAAAGGTATCACTGACTCCCTGCTTTCTCTTTGATGGGAGGAAGGAAATACAGGAAGTTACATTAACTTTCCCTGAGCCACAGAAGCACCTAGTAGAGGAAATACAGGAAGTTACATTAACTTTCCCTGAGCCACAGAAGCACCTAGTAGAGGCAAGCTCTTCTCTATTTAATGGCTAAGAACAGTAAGAAAAGATAAATTAAGAAGCAAGAGTGTTTATCCTATTTCTTTTCTTTATTGCTGTTCTTGGAGAGAGACATTGTTTGGCTGGATTTTTATTTGACTCAGAGCTGAGACATTTCATATCAAAACTCTAAGCTACTCTACTTCACATCACTTAGCAATAGTCTCCAGCTAATGACAAATGAAGGGTTAGTTCTTTTCAACCCACACCATTTTCCCATTACAGAGTAGGCTCTCTTATAGAATATTGGAAATACAGTAATAAATAAATAAATAAATAAATAAACTCTTCCTTGGTCTTGATAATATCTTGTTCAGTATGAAAAAGCTGGCCAACATTATGAACACTGTCAGACATAGAACTTGTGCGGATAAGGAGACATTTTCATGAACAGCAGAAAGTCAAAAAGATGATTAAAGTTTCCACATGTTTCCAAGCTCCAGAAATTGCACAAGCTACTCCTCAGAAACAGGTACAAATTAGCGAAGCTCTACTATTTATACAGTGATGTATTAAATAATATTTTCCCGTTCTTACAATCGTTACTCTGGTAAGACTTCCATATTACACTTAGGTCCTAAGACTAAAGATTAAAAAAAAATAATAATAAATCATAGTGGAAGAATTATTACTGTTCTCTAATTTAAAAAAAAAAAAAAGATAGTGGGACATGACAATGGATTAAAATCTAACAAACAAAATGAGATATATATTACTGCATTTCATGTTTAATAGTGGAAAAACTTTTCAAACCACCAGCAAACCTTTTTTTTTTTTTTTCTTTATTATCATACAGCAGTTCAGGGTATTATTGTTTAACAACTTGCAATTTACACAACAAAACAAATGTTAGCAGCCATGTCAGTATCCCATATCAGATAATCAAATGTTTTCACATCAAGTAAGATTATACAGCTGTGTGATTTGAATAATTAAATATATTTATTTAAATGAACATAAAATAGATTTGGGAAGATGAAAAGGACAGCTGTAATGTCAGTGTATCAAAATAAAATGAGATCATTACCACTATATAGTGTAGGAATAGAGGAGGATGAAAACCTACCGTTCAGCCATAATGATTTCATTAGGATATATATGTAGAGAGATGAAAGGAAGAGATCACTAACAGATTGCTAGTGAAACAGAAAAAGTGTGAAAGCAGATGAATGTGGTAATACTTACAGAAATGAAAGTAGAAATGCTTCAGAAAATAAATATAAACTTTTCTCTGTCTAAGTCAGGGCACAAGTAAGAATAAAATACATATTTTTTCAATTCACCTCAGAGTCATTGATCTCTTTTAAGCATTGAGCCTAATGAGGCAAGTAGGAAAAAACTATAATGGGTTTTGCATCTGTTTATTGTTGGGCTTGGATTATTCTTTGGAACTAAATCTTATTTTCTACAGAAAAGTCTTTTAAATTGTGTCAATATTCTATTGCAAACAAAATTATGAACATTATTTCATAATGAATAATTGCTGAGTTTCTTTAACTATAAATAAATATAAATTATGTCAATTTCCACACACACACAGCTTTTGAGGTTGCTACATATGCTGTATGAATATCAATTCAGATGGGTCACCATTTTTTTGTGGGTTTGGGTGTTTTTTTTTGTTGTTTTTTTTTTTTTCTTTGTCCATGTATTCTATAGAAAATAAAATGAAACTAGAGACTTTTCTGTCTTCTAAGTAATTGCTTATGACTTATTTCAGTGTCCTAAATACCTACATGAGATCTATTTTAGCACTGGCTAAAATAGGTTCATATGGATTTATATTTCATACCATGTATCTTTACAAGGCATTTGGAAACGATCTGTAATGGGGCTGTCACGTGTAAAGTGAATTATATATGTAATATATTTTATAATTATAAATTACAAACTGTGATTTTGGCACACATTTGTGAACAAAAGTATTAGATTATATTAATTAAGCAATGAAGTACTTCATATAGTCAACAATGAGATTAAGATGTCTTTAAAAAAAAAAAAAAACAGAAAGCACATTATTGAGTGGGTTGTCACCTAAATAATAGCCAATAACATATCTAAATGCAGGGATGTTTCTGAGCGTTCTCCACTTTCTGGAGATTGTACTACTTTTCCCACTGGAGACCATGTTTTCCTTAAACGTGTCTGTGGTTTATCCCCAGCACTAAGTGACACATATCTGCTTGTCAGGCATGACACACACACTCCGCAGGTGGGGTGGGGAGAGAAAGAAAAGCAGAGCTCATCGCGTGGAATGATTTCTTGGGAAGACAAATACCATCACTCTGGATGTCCGCCCCTTCCTCCTTCTCTACCCCAGATTTATTGCTAACTATGACGTCATATGGTATGGAATATCTCTGGTCAGTCTGGTCTGCCCGGGTTCTGTCACCTCCCAGCTCCCTGTGCACCCTCAGCCTCCTGGCTGGTGGGGCAGTGCTAGAAGCTGAAAAGTCCTTGGCTCTGTGTAAGCACTTCTCTGCAGTAACTAAAAATATTGGTGTGCTATCCCCACTATTTTCATCAAAAATCCAAAATGCAGTATTGCATGAGCGTCTACAAAGAAAATTAACTCTCTCTCAGTCAAAACCATGACAATTTTCACCCCTTAGCTCATTGCACTTACATCATGCCCAGGTCCCTCAATAATCACCACCCTTCAATACACAGATATCTTTCCCTCAGTCTAAGGACCATCTCTATGAAATATCCATAAAATGTTCAGAAAATATCCACTAAGTTCTTTTTCTCCATTACTTAGTCTTTGTCTATTATGGTGATCACCCAGGATAAGAAAGCCAGAGTGTTGCATGGAGTTATTTGATGCCAAAGCCAGCTCAGGTCAGGTCACTGCTGTACTTGCACTGTGTCTTGTCAGGTTCGTCCTCCATTAGTTTGAGTGGTTCCTGCTATAGGAATTCCTATAACATGTAACTCAGATCATAGGTTACAACAATTTAAAGGTATATCCATCACAGTTTCCACCCCTGGTACCTTCAGACCAGACTACAGGTTTTAACATTGCAATGCACTCCTCCCCTTGCCCCTGGCCTGGCTAGTGGCATGGAATTCCTGCTATAGTATTTGCTATAACACACAACTTGAATAATGGCCTAAAACATTTTAAAGTCATATACATTATTATCTCCACCCCTTGTCCTTTTGGACCAGGCCATAGAGTTTAACAATGCAATGAACTCTCCTCACCCCTGCTCCAGGCTGGACTCAGTCCAGTCCTCTGGCCACAATCTCTTAGAGCTATACCTGCTCTGACATGGCCTTATCTATGAGCCACAGTCCCTGCAGAGTTCTGCCTACTGTGTCATGGACCAATCCATGACCACAGATGCTTCGAGGTCTACCTGTTCTGGTGTGGACCTTCTTCTTTGGCCACAGTCCCTGCAGAGATCCCTTCAGACACCTGTTTTGTCATGTTCTTATCCACAGACACAGATGTTTCAAGGTATTCTTGAAGGCATGGCCTTATCCATGGACACAGACACTGCAAGGTGTATCTGCTGCAGCATGGACTTCTCTGTGACCACAGATGATTTGAGGTGTACTTTGCTCCAAAGTGGATCTATCTGTGACCAGAGAGATTTCGGTGTGTACATGCTCCCACATGGACTCATCCACCGCTCAAAGTCCCTCTGACTCAATTTAAGTTTGAAGTTCCAGCCAGTCCAGTCCAGCAGCACAGGAACAGCAGTGATGCCCTAGCTGTCTGCCAGCCCAGGCTTGTGGCCATAGTTGCTACAAAAATGTTCCCAGGCAGAGAAAAGCAAGATGAAAAAGAGTAGAGTAAGTAGCAGAAACAAAAGCAGCCACTAATAAGCAACAGATTCTAGCATACAGTAAGGCAAAGTAAGTCCCATGGCAAGCACAAGACCATGCCAATTAGCAGCTAAACAGCTATAACTTCTATAAATTTCATCTAGCACACTCTACATTGAAATCAAAACTGTCATCTTTTCAAACTCTTTAGGCCCCAAATTTGGTGTCAGGAAGAACTGTTGTAGTTTAGCCCTGTCAGACAGCTAAGCACCACAGAGCTGCTCGCTCACTCTCCCCAGGTGGGATGCATAGGAGTGAATCAGAAAGCTAAAAGTGCAAGAACTCATGGGTTGAGATAAAAATATTTTACTAGGTAAAGCAAAAGCTGTGCACACAAGCAAAGCTAAACAAACAATTCATTCACTACTTCTCATCAGCATCCCATTAGCAGGCAGGTGTTCAGCCATTTCCAGGAAAGCATGGTTCATCATGTGGAATGGTTTCTTAGAATGACAGACACCATCACTCCCAATATTCCCTTCTTGTTCTTTACCCCAGTTTTATTGTTGAACATGACACAGTATGGTATGGAAAATCCATTTGGACAGTGTGGGTCAGCTGTCCTGGTTCTCTCCCCTCCCATCTCCTCAGGCACCCCCAGACTCCTCACTGTCAGGGCAGCACAAGAAGTAGAAAAGTCCTTGTCTCTGTGTAAGCACTGCAGTGCAGTAACTAAAAACATCGGTGTGCTATCCCCACTATTTTCATCAAAAATCCAAAATGCAGTATAGGGTGAGACACTACAAAGAAAATTAACTCTCTCCCAGTCAAAACCATGACATACATGTGTATAACCCTCCAGCCTTTGCTATCTGTACCTATACTGTGAGATAGAAGGGGGCAGTAGTCAATCACTGGCCTACAGGTTGAGTGTCAAAGTCTGGCTTACATCCTTGATATGTCTATCTGTTTCTGTACCTTAGCTACTCTAAGACATAAGCCCAAATACCTTTCATGTCCTTATGCCAGGTTCAAAACTCAGTATGTACAAATAAAGAAGATTCCTATATAAACCAAGTATTGCTAGCAAAAGTTTCCTTTTGTGTTGTCCCAGACCTTATTCTTTTCAGGACATATGAACTGGGATTAATAGTTACAGAGTGATAATATCTCAGGGAACTTTTTGAAGCTTTTGTGCATCTGTAACTGTAGCTACATGAATATTCATGTCCAGGATGCCATGGTAGTACTGTGCTGTATGAACACTGCTAACAATCTCAGTTCCCTTGATATTTCAGTAGCCTATTGTTTCATTTTCTTCAGTTATACTTCTCAAACTATTGCTCAGTGCCAATCAAAATTATTCAGGAACCTTCAGCTTTAACCTTGACAGACCGTTCTTTGGAAGCAGAAAATTAGAAGGTTTGTGTTTATCAGACTTACCTCATACCCACAAGACCTAGATTATTTTTTTTTTGATTTTTTTTTTTTTTAAGCAATAGAATGGGAATGCATCTAGTCATGTTGCTAGGTATATTCAAACTCTCCAGACTGCTTCCTATGCACATCTTTTTTCTGTTCAAATCCCCTTTCTCCACCTACATTTTCCCTGGCTACTTTGTCATTATGTCAATTACTAACTGACAGAGTGATATGTGTGACATAAATCTAGAACTATGTGCACTTCATTGGCTTTATTATTTTAATGTCAAAATGCATGTATGAGAAAAGCAGCAGAATGAAAGTTAGATTTTCCTTCCCAAATAATTGAAAGGGAAAAATTCAGAAGCACCTGCAAAAATTACTTAGCTTCTCAGGTTATTTTTCCTGTATACATAGATAATTTCATTCAATAAAAAAGAGAATGTCTATGACTTATTTCTAGTGTGACTTTGTAGTGCCTCTAATTCCTTTATAATTTTACAGTTGATTAAGAGGGAAACAGACACAACAGACTTCCTGTTGAAGACTTTTATTACATTAATTGTGTTGCTTTGTCTGATTGCTCAGAACTTTTACCTTAAATACATACTTTCTGTAAAAAGGTAACTGGCTTTAGATGTGTTAAATGTGTACAGAGATAATATCTATGCTAATTAGGTAACAAATGTGCAGCTATCCTTACAAACACATATGAAAAAGCCAACAGTTTTATAATTCAGTGGCTACTGAAATCTGCTAGCTTCAGTGATTGGTAGATTGGGCTTGTCAGATGTCATCCAAAGTGATTTTAATATATCTTCTAAAACTAATTCTAAAACTAAACTGTATTTTTATCCAATACAAAGTGTCCTTTCAGTCTGGGAGTGCTTTTGGGTCTTAGTGTGTGTAAAACTAAGAGAATTCTGATTTTCCTCATATAGTTAAGTTGTCAAAATAGCAAAACAAAGGTGTTCTGGCATTGCCTAATTAAAAAGGGCAACAAAAGAAATGCAGAGAGGCATTAGCAGACAGGTTTAGCACATAGTAACAAGTTGAATAATAGCATACATAGAAGAGGGAGCCTGTATTTTGGCCAGTAGTAGATTCTGAGACTAGGGCAGAATGCCTGAAATGTTATTAGAATGAGAAAACAGAGATTTACTGACCATGTTACAACCCTGTCTTCATTTTCCTACATGACATACATTACATGGTGATGTGAAAAGACTCTAATAAGGTTTGAACTATTCTAAATGAAACATAAGGCTTTATCCAAATCAGGGGATCTTGCCAGAGTTATGGCAGCATCCTAAGCAAACCAATAATGGTCCATGAAGAGTCTGAGCTCAGAATCCAACTAATCAAGTAACAATTATATATGTCATAAACCAAGGTTTATATATGTATGAGTGCTAGAATGTCATTTTTTTCTGTGTTAATAATAACCTGTGGACAATATCTCTTTCAGCAGGGAATGTAGAAATTAAAGATGGCATTTGGAACTGGAAAAACTGGATTAAAATGAACAGTTAAAAACTCTTATGGTGCAAGTCAGTAAGGCATACTTGTATTGGAAAATCTACTATTTCTGTCTGTAATATAGGAAGCATCTATGTGTTACTGTTGTAAGTCAGCATGTTAAGAATAAAACCTGAGTGTGACTACCTTTTTACCTTTACTGCATAAAAAGACAGACTCCTGCAACACCCTTGACATATGATCATTTGCCAAATCTTACTGCTGTGGAGTCAGGGAATAGTCCCAGCTCTTTGAAACTAACAAAAGTCATAATTGGGAATGTTGTTCTTCACTGAAGAATCTGATAGCCCATGTTCTGATTTTCTACACTGGATTAATGTAGTGTACTTTACTATCAGCTCCAAATCAATCTTGAATATGTTGTTCTAAGAAGAAAGAAGAAGAGAGAGAAAGAGAGAGAGTTCAAAAATAATTTATTATTTTTAAGGGAGTATAAGGAAACTGGTTTAGTTTTTACAAGTGGCTCTCTCCACTTTCCAGGATAACTCATGGGTACTGCTCCTGAAATCTAAGGCTACAAATAGCTTAGGTAGTCACAGCAGGGAAAAAAGAGAAGGCTAAAACTTTATTTTCCATAATGTTTCTGTAGTTCCTTCCTTTCTTGGTCAACAATAATCCAAATGTCTTGCCCTTCTGAATTTTGCAATGCTAGTCATATTGAACAGTTGTATGCAGAGTTGAGGCTTGTTGAGGAACAGACTTCTTTTAGGGACTTGGAAGGACTGGCAGTTTTCATTGGCAATAGATGTTTGGAGAATTAAGAATATATGTTTGGTTGTTATATTCTGACTAAAATTTAGAGCTATTTTTGCTCTAATATTAGGGATTATATTTTTTTTATTAGTTGGTGGCAGAATGTCAGGTATCTTATGTGGATTTTGAAAGACCAGCAGGCATTATTTCTATATGTAAATAATGCCTCCTTATTCACACTATGCAATGCTCTAAGCAAGTGCTTGTATCAGACTGAAGGGTAGAGGATTCACACATGTGAAGTGCGACTAAAAGAGCTCATTAAATTAAAGGCTCCCTTGGATCTGATATAACATTCTTAGTCACTTCCATGCTGTTCTCATGTTATAATTCTTAGGTAAATTAATTGTGAGGGAGGTACTCCCTGTGGACTATTGAAACTTCAAATTTAGGACCTTAGTAAGGCAAATGTCCTATAGATCTCCAAGGGATTTATCCCAAGTAGTTTTCTTACAAAGGTTCTGCCTCATATATGCAATAAATGCTGACATATTTTTATATTACAATATGTGCATTGTGAGATGAGATCTCAGTATCTCATCTCAGTATATGTGTGCAATTCTGCTTACAATAGATGTGGTAATATCCAGCCTAATTTTATTAGTCAATAGATATTTTTCATTCACATCCAGAGATTTGGGTTTATTCTTCAAAGTAGAAATTGTTCTTATGACCTTTTATATTGAATCTAATCACACACATAACTCAAGCCAAATGTTTGCTGAAATGTATGTTGATTATGAATACACCTGATATTTTAATTATTTAACTAGCACCACAAACAATTCTGATAGGAGGCAAACATGGACTCTTATGGACCGGAAAAGCTTATGGACTCAGTAAACATTTCACATGATAAAGGAAAATTAGAGGAAAAAAAAAGGAAAAAAAAAAAGTAAAGGATGGAAAGAGTAGGAAATAATATTGCATGCATATAAATGTTGCCATCTTGATCAGAATAGACCAGTATCCATTCACTGACCCTCACAAGTCTCTGACATTTCTGAGATGTTTTCTGGTTATACCTTCAATATGTAGATGCCATTTCAAATCATGGAGGTGTTTTTTTTTTGTTGTTGTTTTGTTTGTTTTTGTTGTTGTTGTTTTGTTTCCAGTTTTTGCTTATTGTTTCTAGCTGTTAAGTCTGGATTGTACTGTCCATATCACCTCTGAAACTTACTAAAATATTGATTCTTAACTCTGTGGGATACTGGACAATTTATGCACCAAGTTACAGGCATGTCAAATGGCACTCTACTTTAAAATCTCAGAAGAATGACTACAGAAATGTGAAGATGGATCACAGTCTCCATATCCTTCTTTCTTCTTTGTCTTTTTCTAATGTGACTTTTCCACAACTGAGTGTATACAAAAATTTCTACAGAAAGAAAATAGTTTCTGGTGAAATACAAAATGAATGCCTAGGCCCCAGGGGTTATTGTCATAATGCATAGCATCAGACTTTTTTTATGTGTATATATGATATATATGTGATTATATATAGCTGAAAAATGTATCTTTGAATTTCAGACATTTTGTCTTCTGTAAACTGCATTTTATTTTATCTATTTATTTTTGATAAAATTCATTTTCCTTTGTCCTTCAAGCAAAAATCTAAAGTTTTCTTTACTAGGGGATTTAATAATTACAGTCTGGAAAAAAAAAAAAAGTTTGTGTAAAAGTTTGCTGATCTTTTCACCACTCTTTTTACTGCTGCTCTGCATAGGAATTGATGATGTAAAAATATAATGACCTTACAGTCTAAGTGACTTTTCTGAGCAGTGGAAATAGTGATTTCATGGGATGACTAAGTTCAAGATTCTATCTCCTTGAAATTTGTTTCCAGGATGTTAACTGCAAAGCAAGTTATATATAGCAGTAAATGCATGCTTAATTTGTGCAGAAATCATGGTGTGATGAATACAATTAAGAGCCTCGGAGGGAATAATTATATTACTGCATAAAGCTGGTGGATCTCAAATTGCTTGGTGCCTGGACTTTAAATTGGCCTGCGTTCCTGTTGTGAAAGTCATTCACAGTAGTAACAAAACTGCAGTCAGAAATGGGGTAGTTTCAAAGTCATATAAGTATATTTACTTTGCCGTTGCAAATGACAGAGCCTAGAAAATGGAAGCAGCATTTAGAAGTAAATGAACAAAAATTTAATTCAATTAAAAATGAATGCAATCAATTATGAAAATAAAATGTAATAAGCAGTGTACATTAAATCGTTTCATGCAATAACACATCTTATAGAAATTATAAAATCTTAGTAATTGCATTTTCTTTCACATATACACAAGTAGCATGGAGTACTTCTCAGAGGCTTTAATGAAGATCTGTAATTGAATTAAAAGAATTAAAAGCATAGCCTAAATCAAAAATTTGACTGGTAGACAATTGCCTCATATCAGAGGGTTATATTCCTCACCTAGTGAAATTCACATGACCAGAAAATATGGGACTGAATTCTGTCATCTCAACAGCCAAGCACAATTCAATGAGCTCACAGGGCCATATGACCTAAAGTATTTTTATAATAAAGATCATTTTGTAGCATTGCATTGCAATCTATTCAACATTTTTTCTCCATTATTGAGTATCTAGTGATAGTCTTACAAGAGTTTTACTTGACTCTGTGACCTAAAAGAGAAATTCCTGAGAACATCAGCTGCTGCATCCAATGTAAGGTTTCAGGCTTTAAAACTTATCCAGCTTTCAGCTTTTAGAAACCACTTTCTTATTCTTCTACTTCTTTTTAGGCTTATCAGGTACCCTACAAGAAACATGAAATTGTGTGTTACACTAGGAAAAAAAAAAAAAAAAAGCAGAAAAATAAATAGTGACTGGTTTTAAGGTCAATAGCTGTAAAACATTACCCAAAGGAGAAAAACTAGAAATAGAAACTGAGATCTGAAACTGTGATTATGATGTGAAAATAAAGGCTAGGGGGATTATTCCTGAACTGTGGTAAAATTTCTTTTCCCTGAGCAATATTTTATGAAACTCTTACTTGGAAACTAGATATTATTTACTCTTGATACATTTCTATTCATTTGAAAAGAGCTACAGTGTCTGCTTTATCAGGCACCCTCTTTATGTGAAAACATACAAACATAATTTTAAGGACAATGTTTTTTTAAATAATGATATAGAACATGAGTACTAATCATCTAGAGATAAAACAATATGATTCAAAGTGTGTGAATCCTAAGACATCGTGGTAATGTTGTTGACGTCATAAAACAATGAGAGTATGACACTTACCTATGAACTTTAGCTTATGGAATTTATGTTAGAACTCTGTCTTTATCAGGGCAAATTTGTGGTTCATTTTGATTTTACGTTTTTGTTTTATTGTAGCTTTTTTTTTTCTTTTATTTTTTTTTAGTGGAAGTTTCATTCAAAGTATATGTTATGGTAACGGAAAACCCATCTCAATTCACCTGAGCTGTCTTTTGAAAATGCTTAGCAAAAATAAATAGATAAATAAATAAATAAATAAATAGTAATAATAAAAAAGAAATATCAAGTATTCAGGCATCCCACTGGAGGGAAAAACTAACAAAGAAAACTCCAAAACAAACAAACAAACAAAAAACCATCTTCTTAAGATTTTTTACCTAATGAATTGGCTTTCTTGTTTGTTTTTGTTGTTGTTTTTTGTTTTTTCTGTGTCACTATATTTTACTATTTTAGTAAGAGGAACTGTAACGAGTATACACAATATGATTATCATTTTTTGTCATTAACATTTTATTATTTTTCATCATTAACATTATCAATACTTTAGATAATGTTTCTCATCCTACTTGAGGGTGGATAGGTAACATTGCACACAATGATAACTTCAGTGGAAGAAAAAATAGAATACTTGCTCATAAAAGTAGAATTGGAAATTTTCCAAGAAAAGGGGTTTTAATATGAATTCAGCAAATTTCCTTCTCATGAAGAGTCACATTGAAAAGTTTATATTTTCAAAAAATATTTTCCTACAGCAAAGAAATAATAAAATAAAATATAAAAAGGATTGATAAAAAAAGGTATGCTTAACTATTTCCCTTGACTAAATTGTCTATAATCTTAATGCCTCCATTTTTCTGACTTACATTGTTCCAGTCAAACTTAATGGTTAGTTTTTGAGCATAGCAGAGCTAATCTACACCCTACACCAAATTCTCACTTGTCTAGACTTGACAGGATATTTTACTGATAGTATTCCTGGACAGATATCTTTTCTATTCTATTAATGGGCACATTTCAGAAATTAGGTGATATATTATTGCACAGGCCTTCCCCATCATTATTTGCACAAACTATGACCACTCCTGCTACTTCTTCCCTATTCAATATGAAAATTATGATTCTGAAATGACAACATAAGACATTAAGCCATATTTAGTATCATCCTAGTTTATTCACATTTATTTCATCTTGTTCTTTGTGCTGAAGAAGATAAGTAATGCAATGGACCATCCACCTTTATTCATACAATCTCATTTTTTCCTCTTCCCACACCTTCACAGGGGAAAACCTTTAAGTTATAGCCCTTGGAGAAAGCTGAAATCAAAATTAGCATATGCAGCATCCATTTGAACACTGTTTTATTCAACACCTTTGCACAGATAAAGCTTATATCCAACAGGACTGCTAGGAAACAATGAACACCAGATGAGCTGTAGAAACTGCGTAACATCGCAAATATAACCATCCTTGCAAAAAAAACCTTTTTTTTTAAATCACATAGACTCAAAGTGATCTCCACATGTTAACTGCTATGTTGATTTTAAGACTCCAAGATTTCCTGATAATGCTAAATCATCATAAGAACGGTTTTAGAAAATAAAAAGTATCATCTAGAATATATTTTTCCTCATTTTAAACACATTCGGCTACATGTAAATATCTTCTAATAGCATTTTAAAAAGAAAAGTAACATGTATCTGTTAGCAATATGTATCTTAATAAGTGCTCTCTGTAACTAAGTATGGCACAGTTCTTGCCTTCATTTCTGAAAAATATTCTCGGTGCCCAGACGTTAAGCCATAGAAATTTATTTTCTGACTGTAGCATTTGGGTCATTGGCAGTGTCTATTTGCTGTCTTCTTGGCTTCACTGTTGTCTTTTGACTGTGAAATGATCAGGATATTGATGTGATATCTTATTCGCTAGAATCCCATTGTCATTATTAACCCAGTTATCTAAGCATATCATGGAAACAGCTAGGAACACAGAATACCCCCAAAATCTCCATGTACATCTCTGATATATCTTGAAATAGCAAAAATCTTTAGGAACTTTTCCCCTAGGTCCCATTTACTCCTTGAATATTTCATTCAGTTATTTTGACATTATATACAAAATCCTGGCTTATGGAAATCATTTCTTGCTTTCTTGTTTATAAATATGCACACAAAATACAGGTTTAGACATCCGTACTGTATTCTTTTAGACTATGATAGACTTACGTTTACCTTTTGTTTTTACGAATGAAGCTTTTTTCAAAAGCTGAAAAAAAAAAAAAAAACCAGCAAATTGAAAATTCTGTAGTTCTCAGACTGTGCTTCTGATCTAACTTGCCATCTAGCTATGTCTCTATTATATAATAACAGAAAAGATAGAGCAAATGCAAATGAAGCAGATGGTAAAAGGTGCCTGCTGACCAAACAGGAGCAGTGGGACTGAACCTAAATGGGTCAGCCCATCTGTAATAGATAATCTCAATCGTCACTGCACACATCAGTTGCATTTGATGTTACTGTACTTCATTTAGTGGCTAGGAGCTGCACAGCTGTCTCTAAAACCTTTAAGATAATACTGTTGAGATGATTAAATATTTGTTTTACATTTTTGAATTGAGTTTATAGATCACCCCTGTCCTTAAGAAATTTATGTAGTTGGAATTATTTTTCTTTAAATTAAACATGCATTTCTTTTGTAAAAATACAAGGGTATTACTTGATATATATCCAATTTGTCTTCTAATTTATGGAAACATAGTGATATTGCATTATTGTTATAAAGTTAATCAAGACTTTAATGGGAGAGCTATGTTACTCTTGAGTAGTCTTTCTTTTTTTTTTTTTTACAATAATGCCTGTCTTCAACAAGCTGATTATGCAGTATAACAATGAATTCAGTAATTATAAAGATATTATTATATCTATAATATGTAGGAATTCTAGCTTTGTAAGCTGTATTTTAAGATGCTTTCAAATTAAAGATGGAAATAAAAAAATACCCATCAACAGTTACAGCAGGGTCCTTATTTTATGTGTGCATGCTCTTTTTTAATTTATAGTTGTTGGGTTTTGTTTGTTTGTTCATTTGTTTTTTCACCTGATGATGTATATTTTCATGTATGCGAAGTAAAGACAAGATGACTTCAGATAATACCTATGTGATTTGATAACTTCTTTTACTTGTTTTTAACAGATGTGAGAGTGGCAGGTACACCCTGCTCCTGTACTTGGCGTAAGTCTTGCTCAGGCTTCTGAGCCACAGTAGGCCTCAATGTGATTGCTCCTTGAACTGGACAGCTTGTTAACAATGGGGCCCCAGGCAGAGCTCGTTACTGTGAAATCTCTCATGGGAAATAACAAAGCACATCAGGGTCCAAAGAAAACAATCTGAAAAGGAATCTGAGCTTGACTACAAATCAATCTACCGAATAAAAATGGTGCCTCATCTCTTTCTTCTTAATAATCAAATGAAAAGCCATCTTGACACTATTCCTCTGTTATCTACAGAGTGCAGTGAATCCTGATGCTGCTTTGCTCCCCTTGACACCTGTTGTTTATGTGATGCAAGCTCCCAGATGATCAGGCCTTCCCTCTGATTATATCAAGCCGCACAAGGACACAATTATGTGCTGGGGGTGGGGTGGGGTGCGAAGGGAATTGTGATTGCTCAATGTGGATTGTGAATTGGCAAAAGACCTGAATCTTGGAAGGTTACTGACCAAAAGACAATGGCTTTGCAACCCTATAAATAGCAATCCTAAGCAAGAACTCTTTGAGCTCTCCAGGGATTGTAGTGGGCTACACCCTTGATTTCTCCCTGAGTGAGGGCCTATTGAGACTCATCTCAGGGCTGTACTCCTTTAGGAGCAAGTTTGTTCACAGACAAATGCTGACAAGGAAGTACAGTGAGTAATTCACTCTAGGGGCATTTTTGAAGCACCCTACTGGATTTAGAAACCTCTAAGACACTACAATAAATTTCCAGTGAACCTTGCCATTCTCAAATATTTAACTAAGTTGCAGTTTCTAACAAGTTCTTTAGATTGCTATGTCAATTGACTAATATGTTGAGAGTGATCAAGTGCTGTTAAAATCATATCTTTGTTATTTGATATAGAGTAAAATAATAAATCCTGAATTGCTGTTACATTACACTTTTATAAACCTAAATCCACAACAGTGAGAAACTCATGCTGAGGAAAAGGAAAAATTACATTTTTTGGTTTGAACAACAAGGTAATTTGTTACATGTTTTTAACCTTGCATCTATGTTTGATTTTCACATGCGGATTTAAATTATATCTGTAAATGCAAAAAACATCACATGATTAAGAGAAATAAATCTATTTAATAATAGGAAGTCTAAATGTTGACCATATTAGAAGTGATGACTTCTTTGGCTTTACCTTTAACTGGAATGATAGTTGAATTCTAGTTATCAACAAACACGTTTTCTTCAAGTTCCATTAAATAATGAACAATGTCTTAACCAGCAGCTGAACCTATGTAATATAATATAATCTGGAGTCTGTAGTCTCAAAACCATTCATAAAACCCATTCATTTATTTAGTTGCATATCAAAGATCCAAGATTTCCTAATAAAATTCTAAGCACAATATGACAAATAGATTTAAAAATGAAACCTACAGTAGATTTAATAAAATATAGTATTCTGAGAGCTTAGACAGCAAAGACTTAAATCTAAAACATTTCCCAGGCTCTAAGTCATTATGAGATCTATTATCCCTAGGTAACCATCTATGACTTACTATTTACAATACCCCTGAAATTAAATGCTTTATCCAACACTGCATCTCTGTGAACTCAGGAGTGTCAGTCCTGGATTCAGCCTGAAGATAACTGATCTGAGATCCAGAACTCACTAGTTCTAGTTTTTATTGAATTACCATTTAATGCAAAATGTATCATGAGGGGGGAGAAAAAAAAAAAAAAAGATAAAGATGAAAGCATGCCTCCTTACAGGTTAGTGACTGACTGACTCTTTGTCTTATTCTCAGACTATGAAACCATGGAAAGACTCCAGGAGTCTGACAAAAATATAGGATGAAATGATTAACATGGCAGAATGGACAGTATGACCCTAGAAGAATGAGTATCAGGAAGGTTTTGGTAAAAAGATGATTTAAAGACATTTGGAGCTGTGAACGGAGCATTATCTACTATCATTTGACTCTTCTAGCATTCAGTATGGTAGGACTTAATAATGAAGAAGATGGAAATATAATCACGTTAACTATAGCTCATCTCTTTAACAAATCCTTTTAAAAACCACCAGTAGGTTTTTACTTTGTTTGTTTGCTTTCCTCCACTTCAAAAAGAGCAGTGACAGAAAAAAAAGTTGCTTTTATTTAGGAATTACATTTAGGTATCCACTTCCATTTGTGTTACCTGAGATATACATATGGAGTACACAAATAAAAGAGAATCTGAATGAAATCTGAGACCTTTTAGGCTATTAGGTGGAGTCGAAATGGGATATATTAGAATTTGGTAGAATATGCAGTGTGTGGCACTAGATATGTTTGTTCAGGTGACTGAATCCTTCCCTATACTTTACAATTTATATCTGAATCCCACCTCATTATCACACTGTACTCATGTCTTCTGCTCATTAGAGGCTTAATTCCACTTTCAGATCTTCTGTTTTTGAAGTATGCCAAAAGCAATTTGAAGAAATGTATTAGTAGCCCAGGCCTTTATTGTCTCATGGTCCAAAACATTACATGGAATCATATTGCTTGTGATATGTGGTATATGCCATTTTCTTAGAATAAGCATGAACTCACTATAGGGTGAAGGGTCCTTTGGTATCAGTGATGGCCAGTTAATTTTTTTATTTAATTACTGGGTGTAATTAGCAAATTAAGTGCAGCTTTTAAATCTACATTGTATTAAATTCCACTAGGAGTATGTTAAAATGCTGACTTTTTTTTTTTTTTTTTGAGTAAAATGACCTGTATGTTTATCTCCTGTATTTGCATTACATGAGTTATACTTTTTGTTAAATATTTCAGTTCTGGTTTAACCTGGCAGGCAGCTAAGCACCACACAGCTGCTCGCTCACTCTCCTCAAGTGGGAAGGAGGAGAATCAGAAAGTGCAAGAACTCATGGGTTGAGATAAAAACATTTTACTAGGTAAAGCAAAAGCTGTGCACACAAGCAAAGCTAAACAAACAATTCATTCACTACTTCTCAACAGCATCCCATTAGCAGGCAGGTGTTCAGCCATTTCCAGGAAAGCATGGTTCATCATGTGGAATGGTTTCTTAGAATGACAGACACCATCACTCCCAATATTCCCCTCTTGTTCTTTACCCCAGTTTTATTGTTGAGCATGACACAGTATGGTATGGAAAATCCATTTGGACAGTTGTCCTGGTTCTGTCCCCTCCCAGCTTTTTGTGTACCCTACAGCTTCCTCACTGGCAGGGCGGTGTGAGCAGCTGAAAAGTCCTTGTCTTAGTGTAAGCATTACTCTCTAACAACTAAAAACATTGGTGTGTTTTCCCCATTATTTTCATCAAAAAAGTATAATAAAATCCTACAGCATCATACCGGCCTCTACAAAGGAAATTAATTCTATCCCAGACAAAACAATGAAACTTTTATATAGGCACAAATGCTAGGAATTGCATGTTACAAGCATATATTGAAATCTTCTCTAGTGCATAAGCAATTTTGAAAGTTCTTGCAAATGCCAGAATAGAAGTGGAAGTATCATTGAGCTCTAAGATTTAGTTTTGTGTTTGACATATGATATTACCTAAGAACTGCCATTAACATGCCTTCTGAACAAGGAAGCACACTTCATGAAAAACAAAATACAAATCCTACTTTAGTTTATAATCTCAGCCCACATATAGTTGGGAACTCCAAAAGTACCCATCATTTGTTACATTATAAAAGAAGAAAGGAAAGGAAAGGAAAGGAAAGGAAAGGAAAGGAAAGGAAAGGAAAGGAAAGGAGAGGAAAGGAAAGGAAAGGAAAGGAAAGGAGAGGAAAGGAAAGGAAAGGAAAGGAAAGGAGAGGAAAGGAAAAGGAAAGGAAAGGAAAGGAAAGGAAAGGAAAGGAAAGGAAAGGAAAGGAAAGGAAAGGAAAGGAAAGGAAAGGAAAGGAAAGGAAAGGAAAGGAAAGGAAAGGAAAGGAAAGGAAAGGAAAGGAAAGGAAAGGAAAGGAAAGGAAAGGAAAGGAAAGGAAAGGAAAGGAAAGGAAAGGAAAGGAAAGGAAAGGAAAGGAAAGGAAAGGAAAGGAAAGGAAAGGAAAGGAAAGGAAAGGAAAGGAAAGGAAAGGAAAGGAAAGGAAAGGAAAGGAAAGGAAAGGAAAGGAAAGGAAAGGAAAGGAAAGGAAAAAACAAGCAAACCAACAAACCAGAACAAAACAAAAAAAGGTTTGGACACCTTTATTTTTCTGGATAGTAGTTGTGTGTGTGTGTGTGAGAAGGAATGTCAGCTGGTTGGTTGTGGAAGAACCTGGACGCATGTCATACTGTTCTAAAGATTTGCTGTCTTGTTTTGGCAGTCAGCAGCAACCCTGCACTGCTGTTCTTTGCAATTATTATAATGGACATTACCCCAGTGAACTTGGCAAGCATAGCAAAAACAGACAAGTTCAGAGAGATGCTGCTGTATCTTTTGGAAATGGCACACAGCTAAGAGTTACAAACCCCTGATTCCTTGATCTCTCTCTCCTCTCCCCTCCCCTCCCCCTTTTTTTTTCTTTCTTTTTTTTTTCTTGTGTGTGTGTTTTTTCTGTTTGTCCTGTTATTACAAATGCAAAAGAAAATGTTTCAGTTCCACAGTCCCAGCCTAAATGTGTCATTTATCCCTCTCACTTGAACAGTATGCTTGAGTTTGCTGCAGACCAAGGCAGGAAGGAAGAGCTGCTCAAAATATTTCAATCCCTTCCTAAAAAGATGGTCCGAAAAGGAACAGAGCCCATTCTGCTCTTGTGCCTGGTTTCAGGAGAATCACAGAATCATCTAGGTTGGAAGAGACCTCCATGATCACCTAGTCCAACCTCTGACCTAACACTAACAAGTCCTCCACTAAACCATATCACTAAGCTCTACAGCTAAATGTCTCTTGAAGATCTCCAGGGCTGGTGACTCAACCACTTCCCTGGGCAGCCTATTCCAATGCCTAACAACCCTTTCAGTAAAGAAGTTTTTCCTAATATATGACATAAACCTCCCCTGGTGCATCTTTAGCCCATTCCTCCTCATTCTCTCACCAGGCACATGAGAACAGACCAAGCCCCACCTTTCTACAGCCTTCTTTAAGGTAACTGTAGAGAGCGATAAGGTTGCTCCTGAGCCTCCTCTTCTCCAGGCTGAACAATCCCATCTCCCTCAGCCGCTCCTCATAAGACTTGTTCTCTAGACCCCTCACCAGCTTCGTTGCCCTTCTCTGGACACTCTCGAGCACCTCGATGTCCTTCTTGTAGTGAGGGGCCCAAAACTGAACGCAGTACTCAAGGTGCGGCCTCACCAGAGCCGAGTACAGGGGGACAATCACTTCCCTAGCCCTGCTGGCCACACTGCTTCTTATACAAACTAGGATGCTGTTGCCCTTCTGGGCCACCTGAGCACACTGCTGGCTCATATTCAGCTGACTGTCAACCAATACTCCCAGGTCCTTCTCTACCAGGCATCTTTCTAACCACTCATCTCCCAGCCTGTAGCTCTGCTTGGGGTTGTTGTGCCCCAGGTGCAGGATGCAGCACTTAGCCCTGTTGAACTTCATACAGTTGGCCTCAGCCCATCGGTCCAGCCTATGCAAATCCTCCTGCAGAGCCTTCCTACCCTCGAGCAGATCGACACACGCACCTAACTTGGTGTCATCTGCAGACTTACTGAGGGTGCACTCGATCCTCTCATCCAGACCATTGATAAAGATATTAAAGAGAACTGGCCCTGGTACTGAGCCCTGGGGGACTCCACTAGTGACCGGCCTCCAACTGGATTTAACTCCATTCACCATGACTCTTTGGGCCTGGCTACCCAGCCAGTTTCTAACCCAACGAAGCGTATGTCAGTCCAAGCCAAGAGCAGCCAGTTTCTTGAGGAGAATGCTGTGGGAAACGGTGTCAAAAGCCTTACTGAAGTCAAGGTAGACCACATCCACAGCCTTTCCCTCATCCACCAAGCCCGTCACTTTGTCATAGAAGATCAGGCTCGTCAAGCAGGACCTGCCTTTCACAAACCCATGCTGACTGGGCCTGATTGCCTGGTTGCCCTGCAAGTGCCGCGTGATGACACTCAAGATAATCTCCTCCACAAGCTTCCCTGGCACTGAAGTCAAACTAACAGGCCTATAGTTTCCTGGCTTCACCCTCCGGCCCTTCTTGTAGATGGGCATCACATTTGCTAGCCGCCAGTCAACTGGGACCTCCCCCGATAGCCAGGACTGCTGATAAATGATGGAAAGCGGCTTGGCCAGCTCTTCCGCCAGTTCTCTCAGTACCCTCGGGTGGATCCCATGTGGCCCCATCGACTTGCGTACATCCAAGTGGTGTAGCAGGTTGCCAACCATTTCCTCGTGGACTGTGAGGGCCAAATTCTGCTCCCCATCCCCTTCCACCAGCTCAGGGTACTGGGTGTCTAGAGAAAAACTGGTCTTGCCGCTAAAGGGTGAGGCAAAGAAGGCATTAAGCACCTCAGCCTTTTCCTCATCTCTTGTCACTAGGCTTCCCCCTGCATCCAGTAAAGGATGGAGATTCTCCTTAGTCCTCCTTTTCATGTTAATGTATTTATAAAAACATTTTCTCTTATCTTTAACAGCAGTAGCCAGATTGAGCTCCAGATGAGCTTTGGACTTTCTAATTTTGTCCCTGCACAGCCTTACAACATCCTTATAATCCTTCTGAGTGGCCCACCCTCTTTTCCAAAGATCATAAACCCTCCATTTTTTTTTATTTTTTATTTTTTTTTCCCTAAGCTCTAACCACAGCTCTCTGTTCAGCCAGGCTGGTCTTCTTCCACGCTGGCTTGTCTTTGGGCACGTGGGGACAGACTGCCCCTAAGCCTTTAAGATTTCCTTCCTGAAGCATTCAAGAAGGAAATCCTTCTTGAAGTCCAGCCTTCCTGGACTCCTCTGCCCTTCAGAGCTGCCTCCCAAGGGACTCTGCCAACCAATGTCCTGAACAGCTCAAAGTCTGCCTTCTGTAAGTCCAATATAGCAATTTTACTGATCCCCTTCCTGACTTCACCAAGAGGAGAGAATTCTACCATTTCATGGTCACTCTGCCCAAGACAGCTCCTAACTACCACATCTCCCACCACTCCTTCTCTGTTTGTGAGCAGAAGGTCAAGCAGGGCACCTTCCCTAATAGGCTCACTAACCAGCTGCGTCAGGAAGCTATCTTCCACGCTCTCCAGAAACCTCCTAGACTGATTTCTCTGAGCTGTATTGCATTTCCAGGATACGTCTGGGAAGCTGATGTCCCCCAGGAGGACAAAAGCTGACGATTTTGCAACTTTTGCCAGCTGCTTGTAGAATTCCCCATCCATCTTCTCATCCTGGTTTGGCGGTCTATAACAGACCCCCACCAGGATGCTTGCCTTGTTGGTCTTCCTGTTGATCCTAACCCACAGGGACTCAACCTTATCATTCCCAGTCTCAGCCTCGAGTTCCACAGCATCAAAACACTCTCTAATATAGAGAGCCACACCACCACCCCTTTTGTGCTGCCTGTCCCTTCTGAAGAGCCTATAGCCAGACATTGCAGCACTCCAGTCATGGGAGTGGTCCCACCACGTTTCAGTGATGGCAACCAAGTCATAGCTAGCCTGCTGCATGATGGCTTCCAGCTCCTCCTGCTTGTTGCCCATGCTGCATGCATTAGTGTAGATGCACTTCAGCTGGGCCATTGCCTGCTCCCTAGACCTTGACATTGTTCCCCCTGGCACACCTCTAATGAGCCTTATTCCATCCTTATCCCCCTTCCTACCTAGTTTAAAGCCCTCTCAATGAGCCCTGCCAGCTCCTGGTCTAGGATCTGTTTTCCCCTTAGAGACAGGTGGGACCCATCTGCTGTTATCAGGATGGGTGCCAAGTAAAGCACCCCGTGGTCAAAAAAAAAAAAAAAAAAAAAAAAAAAAAAGTCTGTGTTGGCACCAGCCTCTGAGCCACCTGTTTATCAGGTGGGCTTTCTGGGTCCTCTCTGTACCCCTCCCTGCCACTGTAGGGATGGAGGAAAAGCACAGTCTGTACTCCCACTCCATCTACTAATCGTCCCAGTCCCCTAAAGTTCTGTTTGATAGCCTTCAGGCTTTTCTCTTCAATATAATCTCTGCCAGCCTGGATTATCAAAAGAGGATAGTAGTCAGAGGGGTGAACCAGGTTAGGAAGCTTTCTGGCAGTGTCCCTGACCCGGGCCCCAGGGAGGCGGCAGACTTCCCTACTGGTAGGGTCAGGTTGACAAATAGGGCCCTCTGTTCCCCTGAGAAGGGAGTCGCCTACAACGATCACCCTTCTTTCTTTCTTAGTGGAGGCAGTCCTGAGGTGTGGAGTCGACTTCCTCGCCCTAGGCATCCTCCTGGGTAGTCTTTTCACCTCAACCTCACCCACCAGTCTCTCAGGCTCCAGGGTCTCAAACCTGTTGCATAAGGTCACCTGGGAAGGCAGAGCCGGTAGGGAGGGCGGTTGCCTGTGATACTGAGGACCTCTGCTTGACAGAACAGGGGGTCCACCACTGTTTGGGGTGTGTCACCCCGGTGCCTTTTCTTTAGGCCTTGCAGTGAGTTGCTCCACCAGTCTATCTCCCGCTCACACTCTCTGATGGCCCTCAACCTCTCCACCTCCTCCTTGAGCTCTGCCACCAGGCTGAGCAGGTCATCCACCTGCTCACACCTCACACACATGGTATCTCTGCTGCCCTCAGAGGGCAGCAACAGGCTCAGGCACTCCCTGCATCCAGAGACCTGACCTGCAGCATGTTTGAGCGGGCACTCAGTCTGGGTGACCACAGATTTTCTAGAAAGAGCTTTCTGCCTAGTGTTGACAATGGCGGTTTACCTACAGGTAGGCAGCCGGTAGATGAGTTGTTCTTGTGAGCAGGGCAGAATGCTCTGTCCTGCCTGCGCACACTACCATGCAAACTGCCGCACCTCGCCCTACTACTATGCCACACCCTGTTTTCCCGTCCTGGTCGCTTGTGCTCCCCAGGGGCTGCTTTTAAGTGTCAGGGGAGGGGGCGCTGCTGGCTCCGCCTACGCCTCGTCAGCCTCCCTTGCAAGGGCTGCCAGGTCCTGGCGGCTCCCTTGGCTGCTTCAAGTGGCCTTGATGCTGCAAAAAAGCCTTGCCCGCCTAGATCCCCTGCTCCGCTGCAGAACATGTCTGCCCCGGAACCGGTCCATCCATGTCATGTCTTTAAATAAAACAAAGAATATACTAGAGAATTTTGCATTTTTAGTCACTCTTCTGATCATGTTTTAGCCAGGTAATTTCCTCTTTCACTTTTTTTTTTTTTAACTATAATACAATATGTACTTCCAAATTCCATTGACAAAACAATTTGTTACTTCCATCCTTCTATCTCACCCTTTTTCACTTACCACAAACACTCTTCATTAAAACCAAGCAGAAATGAACATGTGAATTAAAAAAAAAAAAAAAAGTACAGAATCTTTCAGTCATTACATCCTTATTTTTCTCTTGTAATTATAACTTTTCTGAATGCAAATTGTATATCTATATAACTCTGGAAAACAAAGCCTCCATGTGTATATTTCTTAGCAAATTAATGCTATCAGCTCTGGGGTTTTCTTATTTTCGAATTAGATATCATTAAGTATCATCATTATTCAGACCTCACATATGTTTCCAGTCTGAGCACCTGCAAAAATTTCTCATGCAGAGGCTATCCAGAGAAAAAAATATTTTATCTGTTTCTCTTAAGGAAGCTTTTCAGTGACTTATGAGACAGTTCTAAACTTAATCTTATTTTCCTTCCCTCCTCCAATTTCTTACATAACAGATATAAGCATTACAAGCATGCATCAAAGCACTGAAGATGTAAGCAGGCCAAAAGCATATTCTGAGAAGCTAATTGTAATAGAACGAACAGGTAATAAATTACCTTAATACTTGCACAAATTTCAGTCCCTAAATACTTCACATGTATCTTTAGCTTTGTGCATTTTTACAGCAGTAAAAATACCCCTAAAATACAATAATCATGTAAGATAGGTCAGGCTAATGATATGTGTCCTAGAAACAATACATTTTAATAAGATTTTCTGTTGTATTCACATGCACATGTTTCAATATATTAGTGAACAAAGTTGGAAAAGTACATACAGCATAAGGAATAATATCGCAAAATCAAAATGATTTGTTATTTTTTGAAGGTTCTTTCATGTTCCTTATTGAACTTTTTGAATTTTGTTGACAATTTGAAGAAGGCTTTTATGCAAACAATTATTATATTATTATTATTATTTTATTATTTTATTTTTATTTTTTTTTTTCTGAAGGAAGCTCTTCTTACACTGAGTGGTTTTGGTTACTGTTATCTGTTGGAAATTTGAAGCCCCTTCCAAGCACAGCCAAATGGCCAACCTCTTTTCAGTTTTTTGGCCAACCTCTTTCCAGTGGTTTGTGGGGATAAGAAAAGGGGCAATGGCCACAAAATGGAGCACAGGAAGTTCTGCACCAACATGCGAAAGAACTTCTTCATGGTAAGGTTGATGGAGTACTGGAACAGGCTGCCCAGGGAGGTTGTGGAGTCTCCTTCTCTGGAGATATTCAAGACCTGTCTGGACACCTACCTGTGCAACCTGCTCTAGGCAACCTGCTTTGGCAGGGGGGTTGGACCCAATGATCTCTTGAGGTCCCTTCCAACCCCTACAACTCTGTGATTCTGTGAAATGTTAGTCCTGTAAACCAGACTAAGGTACAAAGAACTAGTTGCTTCTAAGGAAACATTTCAGGGAAGTTCATAGTTCTACTGGTTTTGGCTGGGATATGTTCATCACAGTAGCTGTTATGGTGCAATGTTTCAGATTTGTCTTCAAAACAATGTCGATAATATGCCACTGTTTTAGGTGGTACTAAGCTTGCACAATGTCAAGGCTTTTTTCTGTTTCTCACACTGACTAGTGATAGCATTTGTCTTCCCAAGTAATTGTTATGTGTGATAAGCCTAGCTTTTCTGGAAATGTCTGAACATCTGCCTGCTGAGGGGAAATAGCGAATAAATTCCTTGTTTTGCTTTGCTGGCATGTGTAGCTTTGCATTACATATTTATTAAACTGACTTTATCTCAACCTATGAGTTTTTTTTCACTTTTACCCTTGCAACTCTCTCCCATATCCCACTGTGGGGGGAGTGAGCAAATAGCTGTGCGGTGCTGAGCCGCCTACTGTGATTAACCCATAGAACCAGTAGGTGTTTACTGTGTGTGAAAACATGAGAAAGCTTAGCAGGCTTATTAAACAGTATTAAACAGTAGCTGACACCTCTTATGGAGTATTGAAATAATTAGGTAGCTAAAAGGTCTAGATTTTCTTGTTTGTTTCTTTTTTAAGGCTATGTCATTACACAAGTATTTTATTGGTCGCCTTCTCTCACCTTCTCTTACTCAGCAGCTGGTATAATCCTGTATTCCCTTGAGTGGAGATTCAGAACAGGAGGTCACCTGGAATGCATTTCCCTGAACCACAACTTTTTATCTCGGATATTATTTTTAAAGAAATACTGCATCCATGAATAAAATTAATCTTTTGTGAAACATGATAAAAGAAAAATCACTATTCTATGCTGTGTGGAAGCAAATTAAGCAAGTAGTGAAAAAAAAAAAAAAAGTAATAAATACCGTGAGATGCCAAAGTTTCATGATTACACTCATTTAGCTGAACTGAGAATTCAATATCCAGAATTTCTGAGTCTTCTTTTTCTTCTTAGGCATTTAGGCAATTCAGGCTGACTAAACAATTTTTGCTGGAATTTGACTGGGTTAAAATCTAACTCTAACTGGACTAAGGACTAAGAGCTACAGAAAAGGTTCACACCAGGCACGGGCATTTATCCTGTTGTAAAACTGACACTAGAGGATCATGAAAGATAGAAAAGATGTTGTGGAAAAGCATTCAAAGAGTATTATGTTTTCCTTTTTGGGAAGAATGGGTTTTCTAAAATTTTGGATAGCTTCCACTAAAATAGCAGAGGAATCAATCTAGGAAATTACAGAACAGCAAGTTTAAATTCAATACCTAGTAAATTGCTAGAACATTTATTAAAGCAGTCAGTGTGTAAGCACCTTGAGGAAAGCAAGGTGATAAAAACTAGGCACCATACAGTAGTTGCAGAGAAATCATGCCAACCTAACAATGTCTTATTTTATAAGACTTAGTAAATTAAGAAAATGTTGGCAACACACAGTAGATCTCAAGCAGCATAAGACATCTAATAAAATCCTGAACAGTGTTCTCACATGACAATTAAAATGCAAGGAAGTTGAAATGTTCCATTGTGAACATGCAATCAACATTGACTGTAAAAAAAATGATGATTGCACTTCACTCCTAGATGGAAGGACTGCTGATGGAATCTTTATCTCAAGAACAGAGAGCTTTATCTAGAACTCGGGAAGAAAAAGGGTGCTTATAGGACATTTGGAAGAAGGGGCAGGAGGACTACAAAGATGTCATGAGGCTATGAAAGGGAAAAATTAGAAGTGCCAAAGCCTGACTGGAACTTATTCTGGCTACTGCCATTAAAGACAATAAAAAAATGTTCTTATAAATACATCAACACAAAAAGGAGGACTAAGGAGAATCTCCATCTTTTATTGGATGCCCGGGAAACAGTGATGAAGGATTAGGAAAAGGCTGAGGTACTTAATGCCTTCTTTGCCTCAGTCTTTAGCAGTAAGATGAATTGGGTACCCAGCCCCCTGAGCTGGAAGATAGGGATGGGGAGCTGAATAAAGCCCCTATAATCCAAGAGGAAATGTGTAGCAACCTGCCACACTGCTTAGATCCACACAAGTCTATGAGGCCAGATGAGATCCACCCAAGGGTATTGAGGGAGCTGGTGGAAGTGCTCACCAACCCACTTTCCATTATTTATCAAAGGTCCTGGCTATTAGGGGAGGTCCCAGTTGACTGGAGGCTAGCAAATGTGATGCCCATGTATAAGAAGGGCTCAAAGGAGGAATTACAGGCCTATTAGTCTGACCTCAGTGCCAGGGAAAGTTATGGAGTAGATAATCTTGAGTGCCATCACCTGGTACGTACAGGACAACCAGGTGATCAGCATGCATTTATGAAAACAGGTCCTGCTTGACTAACCAGAACTCCTTCTGTGACAAGGTGACCCACTTAGTGAATGAGGGAAAGGCTGTGGATGTTGTCTACCTAAACTTTAGTAACGTTTTTGACACTGTTTACCACAACATTCTCTTTGAGAAACTGTCTGATCGTGGCTTGGATGGGTATATGCTTCGTTGGGTAAAAAACTGGCTGGGTGGCCAAATCCAAAGAGTTGTGGGGAATGGAATTAAATCCAGTTGTCAGCCTGTCAAAAGTGGTGTCACCCAGGGTTCAGTACAGGCCAGTACTCTTTAATATCTTTATCAGTGATCTACACGAGGGGATCAAGTACACGTTCAGAAAGTTTGCAGATGACACCAAGTTAGGTGGGTATTGATCTGCTTGAAGATAGGAAGACTCTACAAAGGGCTCTAGACAGGTTGAATAGAAGAGGTTCAACAAAACCTACCAGGTCCTGCCCTTGGGTCACAAAAACCCATGCAATGCTACAGGCTGGGGGAAGAGCGGCTGGAAAGTTGCCTGGTGGAAAGGGACCTGGGGGTACTGGTTGATAGCTGGGTGAATATGAGCCAGCTGTGTGTTCAGGTGGCCAAGAAGTCCAACAGCATCCTGGTTTGTGTCAGAAATCGTGTTGCCAGCAGGATTAAGGAAGTGATTGTCCCCCTTTACTTGGCTCTGGTGAGGCCACACCTCAAATACAGTGTTCAGATTTGGGTCCCTCACTACAAGAAAGTCATTGACATGATGGAGCGTGTCCAAATAAGGACTGGGCGATCACCAACCTCATGAAGTTCAACAAGAGCAAGTGCCAGATTCTGCACCTTGGATGGATCATCCCTGGCTATATGTACAGACTGGGGGATGAGAGGCTGAAGAGAAACCCCACACAAAGACATCTGGGGGTTCTGGACAATGGTAAGTTGATTATGGGTCAACAGAATGCCCCGGCAGACGAGGGGGCCAACCATATCCTGCGGTGCATCAAGCACAGCATTGCAAGCCATTCAAGAGTTTGTCTGGCTCTACTGTGTGCTAGTGCAGACTCACCTTGAGTACTGTGTGCAGTTTTGAGCACACGCTATTAAAAGGACATAAAACTCTTAGAGACCATCCAAAGGAGGACTACAAAGGTGATGGAGGGTCTAGAGGGCAAGATGTATGAAGAGTGTCTGAAGTCACTTGGTTTGGTCAGGAGAAAAGGAGACTGAGGGGAGGCCTCATGGTGACCTACAGCTTCCTCACAAGAGGGAGCAGAGGGGCAGGTGCTAATCTCTCTGTTGATTAGCGATAACACCCAAGGAAACAGCATGAAGCTGCAACAGGGGAGGTTCAGATTGAATATTAGGAAAAGGTTTTCACCAAGCAGGTGGTCAGGCACTGGAACAAGCTCTCAAGGGAACTGGTCGTGGTACCAAGCCTGCTGAAGTTCAAGACGCATTTGCACAACACTCTCGGAAATATGGACTGATTTTTGGGTGGTCTTATGTAGAACCAGGAGTTGGACTTCATGATCCTTGTGTGTCCCTTCCAACTCAGGCTATTCCATGAATCTATGATTCTAAGCAGCAAACAATAGGACAAGAGGAAATGGCCTCAAGTTGTGCCAGGGGAGATTTAGGCTGGATATTAGTAAAAATTTGTTCACTGAAAGGGTTGTGATTCATTGGAACAGGTTGCCCAGGGAGGTGGTTGAGTCACCATCCCTTTAGGTATTCAAAAGATGTGATGTGGTGTGTAGGGACACAGTTCAGTGGTAGTCCTGATGTCCTGACAGTGCTAGGTTGGACTTTACCTTACAGGTCTTTTCCAACCTAAAATGATTCTATGATTCTATGACTCAAAGAACACTGGCATGCTTTTTTTTTTTTTTTTTTTGTTTTAGTTTTCCTCGTTGTTTGCTAATATTTGGAAAAGCACATACATTTTTATTCAATTGAAAGTCCTTTAAACATAGAAAGATTTCACACACAAAACACACAAAATATATTTCAAACACACAAAAATAAGATTTAATATTCATCTCCAATTTCTTTTCCTTTAGAAGAGAATTGACTATTGTTCAAATTGTACAGAGAACAGAAGCGAAATCAACTCACAAAGTACAAATTTGCTAGCACAGGGCTAGGACACCTGACCATCTTATTGTCACTATATATGCATATAGCTGTTTTCATATGGAATTAAATCAGAACTTAGAAATAAAAATTTTCTAGCTCTGCTGGTGATTGTCTATGATTTGGAAAATCATTTAGTCTCAGTAAGGAGAAAGTTCTTCAGTATTGTAGGACTGATAAAATATACAGTTGTGTTTTGCAGCTTATCTCCTTGTGCTGCTTTCCAACATCTGTGCCATGTTTCTAGAAATAAGAACTCAATGAAAAGGCAACACAGATTTCTACACCTACCTAATATGTTTTATTAGTTCTGCATATGCCAGACCTGATCTGAGCCATTGTTTACACAACTGTTCCCATACATGTAAATTCTGAGCATTTTATTTAGTTGAGAAAGCTTATAACTCAATACTAACATTGTGCCAATCTAACATATAATCCCATCAAAGTATTCAAAAATACACTGTAGAGACATTCAACATGTCAGGCGAAATCTAGCACAAAATTGATAAAATCAATCCTAAATTGTATGTACTAAGGCTAGTTAGAGGGTAGTTTTCTCTTCCTTGGCCTTCCAGGTACCACAAGTATACTAATTTTCACATAGTTCCAAGCCTGAGCTATCTCTCTGTGTTAAACTCAAACTGTGCTGAAGTTAATTTCCAGGCACTACATGTCTGCAGGATGTAGGAGTCAACAGGAACTCAACAAAAGGTACTTCATTTACATGATTTAACTCTAGATTGTGGAGTAGGACTTCTTTCCAAACTGCAAACAGTAACGTATAACTGTCTGAGTGGTAGTGACTATGTGTCGAATACAGTCTCAGTACAGTCAATGGAGACCTAGTCAAAGGAAATACAGTCAGTGCAATCAATGCAGTTTGCAGAGTTCATCCTGGAGGAAAGAACAGTACTAGTTAAGTATCTCTCCTGACTCTATCAAATGAGTATGAGTACAATTCAGGAGCAACTGAAATATCCAGGATAAAAATGGCACTAAATGCCTATGCTTAGACAATAAAATTGCATCTTTACAGGGTAGTAGACTATAATGAGAGCTCAGAAAAACCGTTCTCAGTTGGGCATTCATACTCAGAAGTGTCTACACTGGGTGTCTACAATCCTGAGGTTTCATTTTTTTCCAAATTACACTGTGGGACTCTATTCTCTTTTACAACAGAGGCTAATAATAGTAGCTGAGCTCTTCTAGATCTTCTGTCTAGCCTGGCAGAAGGCAAATGCCTCTTCCTGGTTGTGTGTCACATCTGTAGACTTCGTGCTACTGTCTCACATACTCTAGAGGATCTCAAAAAGCATAAGAATCTTTCCTGCATGCAAATGAATCAGGCCAGATAAATCTTTCTATGAACTCACCTATGCTCCAAGGACATAAATAGGCACTCTAGGGCACGTTTAGACATCTAAATATATCAAACAAACTGTACTTCAGTATTTCCTATTTCTTTCAATTTAAAACTTATTTTTATCACATTCCTTAAGTGTTTTATAGCAGCATTTTTAATGCAGTACTCCCAACTCACCTTTGCCTCAGAACATGCAAAGTTTGCTACAGGCTATAATACATTTGATTTCGGAACTGACAGTATAGAAATACTAGCTTTCCAGAGTTAGTTTGGGCATCCATCCAGCAGTTCATCACATGGTATGGATGTATCTGACCTGCAGAAGGTATTTTGTATTCAGATCATTTAATCACATTTTGTTTTAAGTAAATTAGCCCACTGGTCCCTCGCATGTTATATCCATTACCTAGATTCATCTTATGATGTTAGTGCTGTTAAATTGCTAGTAGCTGCTCTTATTCTCTTTGAGGTTATTAGGACTTAGACAGCAATTAAGCAACATGTCAGCTGTGCCAGTGTTTCAACATATAAGAGTTTATAAGAAGACTGAGTGTAGCTCCTGTCTAATGGTTAGATCATGTTGCTGCATATTTCATTGTAGATGTCAGTATATAAAATCATTTTCTCAGGACAATATTGTAAATAAGGTAGAATGTGACTTGACAAAACCTAAGAGAATGTACTGTAAATATTCTATTCTGTATTTTGCAATGAAAAACAGTTCATTAAGCAATCAGGACTGGAACCAGCAGCACCATTTGTGTGTCTCTTCAGGTAAGCCTCATTCTCTCCCATACCATTTTGCAGGAAGTCGCTTTATATTTCTCAACACTGGCAGCTCTGTGGATCTCTCACTCTCACTCTCACACCTCCACTGAAGAATGAGGGCAAGGGAGCAACTATTGATACATTTCATTGTTGTTTTCTTTGCAGTGACATATAGGATTCTCTTGTTTGTTTTCCTTGTTGAGTCTGAGTGCTCTGAGTCTGAATGTGACCACGGTCATAAATATCTCAGTGTGGCATAGACCAACAAATTTATCCTAAAAAAATCTATGATCTCCAAAAAATTAGTCATGTGGCTGTATATAATAGCTTGATATTATGGTTTTGGCTGACACAGAGTTAATTTTCTTTGTAGAGGCTTGTATGATGCTGTTTTGGACTTTTGAGGAAAACAGTGGGGATAGCACACCAATATTTTTAATTGTTGCAGAGCAGTTGCCTACACAGAGCCACGGACTTTTCTACTTCTCTTGCTGCCATGCCAACAAGGAAGCTGGGGGTACACAAGAAGCTGGGAGGAGACACAGCCAGGACAGCTGACCCAGACTGGCCAAAGGGATATTCCATACCATATGACATCATGCTCAGCAATAAAAGCTGTGGTAAAGAAGGAGGAAATGGGGATGTTCAGGATGATGTAATTTGTCTTCCCAAGAAACAGTTACCAAGAAACCGTGATGTGCTTTGCTGTCCTGGAAATGGCATAACAGCTGACTGCAATGGGAAATAGTGAGTTAATTCCCTGTTTTGGTTTGCTTGCACTCCTGGCTTTTCACAGAATCATAGAATGGTAGAAGTTGGAAGGAACCTCTGGAGATCATCTAGTCCAACTCCCCTGCTATACCTAGAGTATGTTACAGAGGATCACATCCAGGAGGGTTTTGAATATCTCCAGAGAAGGAGACTCCACAGCCTCTCTGGTCAACCTGTTCCAATGCTCTGTCACCCTTACTTTTGCTTTACTTAGTAAAATATCTTTATCTCAACTCATGATTTCTTGCACTTTTACCTTTCTGGTTTTCTCCCCCACCCTACCTGAGCAGAGTGAGCAAGTGGCTATGTGGTGCTTATCTGCCTGCTGGGTTAAACCACAACTCATGATTCAGTTCCCTAAGAGTGTCCTAACTGAATTTTAGCTGCCATTTGGAAGGGTATGGGTCCTCTGCAGGTACTGTGTCATATCTACCAGCCACATATGGATTTTTAATGGAAAAAAAAATGCTCTGATTAATATAGGCTATTATATATTCAAAGCAATAGAAGAGGAATAAATCCAGTCATAAAAATGTTGACATAGATATAGGTTGCTATTAAGCTTTCTAGTTCACTATTAACTACCAGGTATCCAGCCATTTCTTGAAAGAGAATAAACCTTACAATACACAATTTTGACCTTATGCATGTATTAGTAACTTATTTGATAATATATATTTGTCTAACAAACTATAATATTGTCTTGGTGACATTTTAGGTGAGGTTTGCATTTTGACAGTATCTTCTAGATAAGATGAAAATAACTTGAATAATTGTAATTTGGCCCATTAGTATCTCTGGCATAGAAATAAATTATTTTTTCATATATAAAAAGAGTCATTAAGAAATATCTTTCTCAGAGGAAGAGATTAATCTCACCTAAATTATGTCATCTGAAATTTAAGTGCAAAACCTGAACTAGTTTTTCTGGCTTCCTCTGTAGACAATGGAGAGTCTTTTTTCTTATCTATTTTAAAAGCAAACTTGTGCTGCGGAGGATCGCATTCCTCCCTATGATTATAGAGTAATTCCAGAAGATTAACTAAGACTAATTTATAGGAAGAGGAAATGAACAACATAGAAATTATACTGAATGTCCATATCCTTCTCTGGAATATTCTGAAAAGAAACCCAGATCCCCAGACTGCTAGTCCTTATATCACTAATATTAGGGTGCTATGGTATACAGATTTAAATAATATTTTCTCTCAAGTCTGTAATTCTCTCATACACATCAAACTACAGGGAGAACATTTTTAAGTGGAAGATTTATTAAAATGAAGATGGTCAAAATAAAAAAGTGTGTAAAGAAAGTCATAGGTCGATGTGTTTAGAGTAGAAAGGATTACAAGTGAAAGAGGAATCTGTCATTCTTAGGAGACAACACTAGGATAGAGTGTGCTCGTGCTGTAGTAACAAGGAACATGCATTGAAGAAGAGGAATAAAAGCTGTATACATACATAGCTAGGTATGTACTGATGATACATAACTGGGAGGTGTTGTTGGCTCTCTGGAGGGATGAGAGGCCTTGCAGAGGGACCTACGTAGATTCAGTTCAGTAATTAAAGTTCAGCAAAAGAAAATGCCAGGTTCTGCACCTCAGATGGTAGACAGGTACAGCCTGGAAGACAAGTGGCCGGAGAGCAGCTCAGCAGAAAGGAGTGTGGGAGTGCTGGTCAACAGCAGGCTCAACATGAGTTAGCAGTGTGCCCTGGCAGCCAAGAGGGCAAACAGCATACCCAGCCAGTCAAAAGAGGTGATTCTTCTACTGCATTTGCCATTGGATGTTGTCTTAAATATTGTGTACAGTTCTGGGCTCCACAAAATAAAAAGGACATTAAGATTCTTGAAAACATTCAGAGGGCAACAAAGCTGGTAAAAGGGCTGAAAGGTGTGGCCTATGAGGAGAGGCTGAGGCCTCTAGTTGTCTAGGTTGTCTAGTTTACAGAAAAGGAGGATAAGAGGCAACCTCGTTGCTCTCTACAACTTCTGGAGGAGGGGAAATGGAGCAGAAGGTGCCAATCTCTTCTCCCTGGTAACCAATGACAGGATGTGTGGCAATGGCACAAAGGTGTGCCATGGTTCACACTAGGTCATGACTAGATATTGTAGGGAAAAAAAAATGCCACAAAGATGGTCAAACACTAGAACCAGCTTCCTACAACAACCCAATGGGTTGATGGCCTATCCCTGTCAGGGTTCATGAGACATTTAAACAAAGCCTTTAATAATATGCTTTAACTTTTGTTTAGGCAATTGGACTCAATGATCTTTGTAGATCATCTTTGGATGATCTTCCAATTGAACTATTCTATTCTATTCTATTCTATTCTATTCTATTCTATTCTATTCTATTCTATTCTATTCTATTCTATTCTATTCTATTCTATTCTATTCTATTCTATTCTATTCTATTCTACTCCACTCTACTCCACTCTACTCCACTCTACTCCACTCTACTCCACTCTACTCCACTCTACTCCACTCTAGCTACCTAATGGGATTAAAGAAGGAAATGAGTTCTTAGGAAATGAGTTCTTAGATACACAATGGCTAAAGACATTTGTAGCTTCTTCCCACAGGAAAAAAAAAAAAAAGAAAGAAAAAAAAAAAGTACTTTACCCAGGTTGTCCTTAGATTCTTAGAAAAAAATATGAGAATATTATCTAACAATTATTTTCTGTGCTACATTCATTGTTAAAAATTAGGCTTCTTCCTCTGAAACTACTGAAAATATTAAATGTTTCCTCTTCATTTTTTTTTGGTAGTTGGTTTTTCAGTGCCCAGCTGGGGAAGGTTTGGATTGACATGATAAATCTCAAACATGAACATAAAGTATTTGACAAGCCTGAAAAAGTTCCCTTTTCACAGAATGATAGAATCATAGAACGGTTTGGGTTGGAAAGGACCTTAAAGATCATCTAGTTCCAACTTCCATGGCATGGGCAGGGACAATTCCCACTAGACCAGGTAGATCCAAAGCCCCATCCAACCTGGCCTTAAACACCTCCAGGGATGGGGCATCCACAACTTCTTTGGGTAACCTGTTCCAGTGCCTCACCACCCTCAGAGTTCAGAATTTCTTCCTATCTAATCTAAATCTACCCTTTTGTAGTTTAAAACCATTACTCCTTGTCCTATCAATACACTCTCTGATTAAGAGTCCCTCTCCAAAATTATATTTAAGTTATAAACTGTATATACTTGATAGTAGAAAAAGGAATAAATAGGTCACTAACCTCTTTTCAATTATCTATATCTAAACTGTTTGCCCAAGTAATGTGTAAACTGTATTTATAAATAAAAACACACGAACTGTTACTGTAAAAGTCAGTCAAAGAAACTAAGACTCAATTTGGAGTTTTAGAAAGCAGGCATTCTTTAATTGCGGCACCAGACACACAGGGGATCCCTCCACCTAGTGTGCATGCCAAATTGTCCAAGCTACAGGGGTTATATACAATCAAAACATACATATTCATTAGATTTCTGAGAAATAATCCACATATTCATACTATTTCCCATAACTCATTAAAATATGTAAATGTCCCTGATGCATGCACAACTGGTGGTCTTTTGGGAGTCTCTGGTGGTCGTCAGTAGCCTTTCTCACTATGTTCACTACTTGAACCCAGTTCTTGCGCATGCTCAGACTATCTCGTTCTTTCTTAACTTGTCATTCCAGCCTTGCCATGTGTACTAAGCTAAGTCATTTACACATACAAAGACATGGGCATACTATGAGTTCTTCACCCATTCTTTATAGGCACTTTCTCCAGGCCTAGGTTATATTGTACTCCTCCCCCATCCTGGGATAAAATTCTGTATGATCTTACAGATAAGGATGGTTAATTACGGAGTAAAGTAGCATCAGACATACAAAGTTTCTAGTCTTCCTTCTATCTAACTGAACATAAAATATTTCAAATTTGGTTCTATTATTCTATCAGGGAGAAAATCATATGTCCTTCTGACTCAGTATCAGAACAAGAGAACTGGAAATGAAGGCTTGGACTGGAAAAACATACTAGAAAAATTAAAGAGAGAGAAAGATTTTATATTTCCTTCTCTCCCCTTCTTTCTTTTATTTTATGTGAATCAAGCTTATGAAATACTGTACAGCTAGTGTTCATTAGACTCATATATATTCTACAGAGACTATGGAAAAAAAATCTCTTCACATTTAACCTTTTTTGTTTAAAGCCAAAATCCAAATATGCTTTATAGTAGTACACAGAACAGTAGCCTTGTTAGGTGATGGCAATGTCCATTTAGACCTCTTAGTTTTCCAGCTAAGTGCTGGTCTTAAAGAAGCCAACTTTGTGAGAAGTGAAGAACAGATTTTTCTTTAAGCAGGTACTCAGTGCTTAAATGTGTGAGGAATTATCTGCAGGCTCCCCTCTTTCAGAATCCTGACATGCTAACACATCCTTTGTAATGGAGCAATTCCATAAAACCAGATTGTTACTGAAAATTCAAAGACAATTATCTAAAGACAAACATCCTTTACACTCAGAAACAAAAGCGTAAAAGCCAGGACACATGAGGCTTCATACATATTGTCTCAGAATTAAGAAATAAATGCAGAATATACCACCAGGTAATTTCTTATTTCTTCCTATATAATACAATCCATAGAACCTAGGCATTTATTTTGCTGTTTAGCTTCATCCTCGTAGCTTGTCCTCAGAATAGCTAGAGTCTCTCTTGTTACAAATGAAATACCTAATAGGTTGTCTATAATAAAGACAAAATGAAGTCTATGCTTTCTTCTGTAAGTTAGATGGAATAGAATGTTGGATATTTGTTAACATTTACCATCTGGTACACTTCTCTGATGTTCTCCTTTCAATAATACAAGTTCGTTTTGTAAAATCAATATAGTCATAACATCTTCTTTTCAAAGCACCAGCTATGGAATTATCTGCCTGTCATATCTGCCGTAGAAACCGCAACCCTGAGAGAGAAGCACAATGTACACTGGTTCACAGGTAATACATATGATCATTTGAGATTCTGTGCTACAATCAAGCAGCAATACACAGTAATTACTGACAAACACAAGACTCTACTCCAAATATACACCAAAATAAAAAAATTATCTGGAGATAGAAAGTAAAGCTAAAGTCACATCCTGCAGTACTGGTTCTGTACATGTTGATACAGAAGGAAAGGGAACTTAAAATCTTTGCCTGGGGAAAGCATTCTCATTTAACAGCTCAGTAGAAGACTGAAGTGCCTATATTGAGAGACTGGAACTGTATATAGTCATTAATGATATTAGTAATGAGAAAAAAGTGTCAGTTTTACTTAGTGCAGTAGGGACTAAACCTGTTAATTGCTGCATGTCTTCTCCTGTTCCACAAAACCACATTATTAAACAAATGCTGACATTGTAGAAATTCTAGAAACTAACCTTACTTCAAAAGTTATTGGTGATTCTAGAGTGTTTACACACTGGTTGAAGAAAAAAAAGCAAAGCAAAGCAAAGCAAAGCAAAGCAAAGCAAAGCAAAGCAAACCAAACCAAACCAAACCAAACCAAACCAAACCAAACCAAACCAAACCAAAAACAAAAAAATTAACCTGAGTAAGTGGCTAAATTAAGGAAATGTATTGCCAGTGAATAAATTATTTCAATGAAGAGTTGGGGGACAATTATTAATTCTAAAGAGACGTACTGTGTAGCAAGCAAAATCAAGACAACAAAAATCAGCTATTGACTGTTGTTGTTTTTACCACAAAATATTTGTTAGATATTACTGTTTTAATGTGGATTGTTAATGAAGATGCCAAGAAGTCACAACAGCATCAGAAAATATTTTTACCAGTAAAAGACACCATGAGAAAAGCAGGAAGAACAGCATAGGGAACACTTACAGACTATATTTTTTATTATGAAACAAAGTCTCAAAATGCCAATTATTGTTGGTTCAAGGGCAAACTGTGCAAAGAAACTGGGACACACAGAGAAAAGATGTAAAGGTCAGTGCAAAAAGTATCTCATGGGGGCAATACCTGAGAATTCCAGAATCATCAGCTTGCAGATGACAGCACAGAGTCCATAGAGATCTCCTTAACATCTCTACAGCTGTTTAATTTAGAAGTTATTATTGGAGTTCCTTTGTAATTGAAAGCAATATAATATAAAATGAAGCTTGATCCAGGGTCCTCTACTTCTGTAATCTCACAGCGGGCTTGTCAGAGGCTACTTAAGGAAGGTGAAATTGCAGAAAACTTCAGTGTTTCTAAAACATATACTAGGAAAATCCTCACTCCCCTGAGTGCTGTAATGGCAAAGGTAACATATAACAGTAAACAACATATGTTAAATCCTTATGTTGTGAAACAAGGAGGTCATGCATTATTTGGTAGAGGATGGCTGAGAAAGATTCAGTTGGACTGGCAAAGCATAATGCATTTACAGGCTTGAAAACAATTATGGATGCCAGCCCCAACCAGAATTTGTTTATACAATGAAACCCTCTATAGAATGGTACCAAAGTAAGCATAACTATGAGCCATCAGCATAGTGTAGCTATGGGAAAAGGCAAATGGGTTAGATTCTAGGGTGTACGAGGCAAAGCATCAGCAGCAATAGAACAGTATGAATGTCATCATTCAAGACAGACACTGCAAGCTTAACGTACCTTACTATCGTCAAACCTATTGATGAACTGTTGATCAGAAAATGTCTTTAATGAGTTTTTGATTATGTATTTACACTCTGTAAGACAAACTGTTGCAGTTTTCCAGGTTTATATCAAATATGTTCAGGATGTCTTATGGGGTAATTAGAGAATCAAAAGTTTTCTATCAGGAATGAACTCATGTGATCTAAGAAATTTTCATTCCTCAGAATCTAGCCATCACCCTTTGGTCTGAAGTATAGGAACTGATCCAATGGATACTCTTAACCTATTTCAGAGTGAAGCCAAGTACAGCTTAAATCACCATCAAAGCTAAGAATGTAGTACGCAGTATCACTTTATCAGTGACTAATGATAGCTCAATAAATCTCATTTCCTTGTTTCTACTTGAAGCTACTCTGACACATGAAAGTATGAAGGCTTTGCTGATATAGTCACACTAGGAAGAGGGAGCCAATATTTTTGATATGCTTGTGATGATTTTGGTATAGCCAATTTTAGAAGAGATGTGGGAGAGTCTCAGGGAAAGGTCCTAGTCATTTTTATTTCATGTTTGCACTAGTTAACAGCAATCTTAAATTCCATTTCCCTATTTTGTGATTAACATTTGTGTTTGAAGAGCTAATATATCCATCCTTCCTCATAAGTCATTCTCTATGGTAAAACTACATTCCCCATGAGACTTTATGATCTTTTTCTGTAATGGAAATTCTTCAAAATCACTGACGGGACAAAAGGTGCTCCGGAGAGGAAGTATAAGCCTGGTAATCTGTAGCATACTCTGTACCATGAGAGAAATGCTGGCAAATATATACAAATATATTTGTAATTTTTATATGATACATGATAGCAATAAGAGTATTTAATGTGTAAGAACTAGATTGTTTCAATTCATATACTGAAGGCGTCCCTGAGACTCACCTGTTTTCTTTTATTGTAGCCATTTTGGACCTTGCTATATCAATAGCACAGGCTCTGTATACTTCTAATCTGTGAATAAGTACAGCTAGTAGGAATACAGCAGTTTTGCAACTAGTCCTTATTGTGTGAAAAGGACAAAGATACTTTGTCTATTTCACAAACATAAAGTTAATCCATAATGTTACTGAGGTCACACAGATTATACCTAGACTCATTCTTACACTTAGTGTTTCATTCTCACTGTTGGGAGATATTTTTTTTTTTTTTTGTGTGTAGGACATGGATACTATCTTATCAATTTATTCTTTGTGGAACCTGGTTAAAAACACTAAACAGACAAACGACAGCAACAACAAAAGAAACAGTGCAACACACCTAGGTTTAGGATGCAGCCTAAATGTAGTCATGGGATGCAAGAAACACTTTCAAGTTCCTTAACATAGAGGTAGCCCCCCTCACCAACCCCCCCCACAAAAAAAAAAAAAAAAAAAAAAAAAAAGACAGCAATGAAACTATGTTGCTTAGGGAAAAGAATTACTTGTCTGAATCACACCACCATCTTTCAAGCTTGTCTTCTGAACATATTTTTTGCAAGCAGCTATCATGTTCTTACAGGTGTCGACTCTGAATGTATTGCACAGACTAATTTATCTGTTGTGTGTGAGAAGTACCTGTATGTGTATAAAAAGGAAGATATAATTTTCTTAATCATAGCATAAAGTTCTGTGAAAGTTTCAAGGCGAAGTTGACAGTCTTTGGGAGTCTGTTTTGCTACTAAACAAACCTACATTACTTACTTTTCTTTTAAATATATGATAAATATTTTAGCATTTATACTATAACTATCATATGATTCTAATTGCAATAGCTGCAGAATATCTTTTTTTAAAATGTGATAAACAAGCATGTAATTTGTACTTGTATATACTATGCAATTACATAATAAATAAGTTGTCAACCAAAAATAATTATATAACTGTTCACAATCTATCCAATCTACATCTGTGACATGAAAGAATGACAGAGCTCAAAGCACCTCAAGGATTATCAGATATCAGCTGCTTTGTCTGAACTATAGTAAGAGCTGGAGCCAATTGAATATGCTCTCAATATGAAGTCATTACATATTAAAATTATTGTAATTGTAATTGAGACGGCAACAATAAAGAAGTCCAAATATTTTTTTTTTTTTTTTTTTTTTAGCAGAGTCTGGACATCTTATGTGATAGTATTTTTTTATTTATTTTTTTAATAATTAAATCACATGTTAATTTGGAATAATTGCCCCTCAAGCTTTAAGGGATAAGGGACTATCATTTTAATAATGCATGGTTGAAAAATTACATGCTTGTTGCCCAGGATCAAAGTGTTCTGCATGGCTTTTTAAAAACAAACAAACAAAACATAGCAACACTAAACGCATACTTATCTTTAACAACAAAGTGATACAATTAAGTCAGAAGGAGTACTAACATGCTTACAGATAAACTCAAAAGCAGTTTTCTTAGGGTTTGAATGGTACAGAACATTCTTTAAATCTTATTTTGCTTAGGTCAAGATTTCTTCTGAAAGAGATTTGTTAATTACTGTCAAACAAATGTGGTAACTTTCATGGTGAAAATGCCTATGGCGATACACAGCAGGCTTCTGTGTTGACTTCTAACTTAGACCCCAATCATCCTTAATTTCCCTGAGTCCTAACAGAATCCAGGCAGTTTCACTTGGTTGTTTAAAAGCACTTTCTGAATAAGTGGGATTCATTTCACCTAATGTGAAACATCTAATGCATAGTCTACTAAGGCTAAAGTAGCCATCTTGGTTACCGTTCCAGACAGTGGAAAGAAATAAGCAGTTCAGCAGTATGTTTCACTTCACATACTTTGCAAACCCATTTAAAGATGAGATGTTCTTTGCATGCTTTTTCCCATACGTATGGGACTACATTAAACTTAGAAAGGTAGCAGCTATGTTGAAGGTACTGATAATGTGAAATGAATCCCAACTTTTCTCTCTAGCACATTTGCCCTAGAGCTGAGGTGCTGCTGCCAAACTTCTCCAGCCAGTGCTGGTCTTTTAGAAGTACACACAGCAAAACAAATTCATGATGTCTTGCTTCTAGGTGTTTAGGCAGCTGGTTTCTTCACTATGCCAGAGCACTTGTTTAGTTCAAAACAACTGAAGTGTGCTGTCCAGGATTCTCCTCTGTAATCCAAATACATTCTTTTGAAATACAGAATTTCTTTTTTATGTATCTTAGATTCCTTGTGCTGAGCTCATTGTTCCAGTCAATTCTTCTGACTTGTTTCCCTGTTAAAGACAGTCACCTCCCTTGAAAACTTTTGATTTCCCTCCCTCCCACACATTTTTTCCTGTTTATTTTCAGATTGACTAGGAACCGTTGCATTGCAAGGTCAAAGGACCAGACACATGGTAGTTAAACATAGTGAAACTGTAAATAACCATCACATCAAGGCAGTCAAGGCACACTGCTCCATAGCTTGTCAGTCTGGCAACTGAACAGTTGGTCACAGTGTATGGGGTGTTTCTGAGCCAGGGAAACCCCAGGTTAGTAGAGAGGTCTGCCAGGAGTTGGCAGGTCTTGTGAGAACATGGCAGCCAACCCCAGCCCTATAAAAGGCAGCCCTAGACACCACTAGCAATCAAGAGAACGTGGCAGTTTGTGCAGCAGTTTGCCTGGAAGGGTACATGGGAAGGGCCGTGCACCCTGCTCATTGGCCCTGCAAGATCCACTAATAGTTGCTAGATAGGGTGGTGGGCACTTGTCTTAGAGTAAAGGCTGCAGCTTCAGCTGAAGTGTCTCCTCCACCGACCCCAAAACTGTCCAACACTTCCAACCAGACACAGCTGCTGATGGGAGAGGTTGCAGTGCAGACCTCAGACAGCAGAAAGTGCGTAGACCTTTACCTCGTGGCAGGTACAGGTGGCAATCCTGCTTGCAAGAGGTGCGCCCAGGTAGAGGACTTCCTGCAGCAGGTGGGAGCTATGGGAGGCAGTGAGAAGGCAGTGCAGTTACAGAAAAGCTGAGGAGGAGTTAAACAGGTGGTTCCATGTGCTGTCTGTACAGAAACTCAAGACCACACAGAAGGTAGTGATACCAAAACCACAGAATGGAAGCTTGTTACAGCAAGGAGGTACCATAATCCATTGCATGAGGTGCCCTTGTAGAACCACTTCACTGCTCTGGGGACAGCAGAGGAAGGACCTGTCACATCAGGGAAGATGTAGATATTGACTAAGCTAGCTCATCCTGTTCCCTGTATAACAGCCAGTCAAGCCAAGAAACAGTGACGGGTAATAGCAGTAAAGGACTCTCTTTTGTGGGCAATATAAGCACCCATTTACCAACATGAGCTACTCTCAAGAGAGCTTTGTTGTCTACCAGGTTATCATATTAGGAACATTGCCAAGAGACTACTGAGACTTGTACAGCCTGCAGACTACTATACACTGCTTTTATTTCACATGGGAAGCAATGACACTGCCAAGAGCAATTCAAGGCTCAGTTCATAAAGGACTACAGAGCCCTTAGACAAGCTGTAAGAGGCTCTGGAACACAAGTGGTCTTCTTTTCAATCCTATCAGTTAAAGAAAAGGGCTTTGAAATGACTAGTCAAGTTCAGCAGATCAATGCATGGTTTTGAGACTGTTATAGCAAGGGATTTGTTTTTTTAGCATGTTGGACTCTCTTTGATAAACCTGGTCTACTGGGGTCAGATGGGGTCCATCCGTCTGAGGAGGGGGGACCTATCTTCGGTTAAAGGCTTGTTAGGATGGTGAAGTGATCTTTAGCTAAAGTTGCCAGAAGTGGGGAAACTTAGTCCAGTCAGCTCTCTATCAGTTCAATACCAGTGTCAGCAATAGATGCCCAGAGCCAGAAAAGGGAACAGAGGTCAACTGAAAAGCAGCGCAAATTAATTCCATCCACTTAATCCAAAATAGCTTAAATAGGGGCCCATCTTAAATGCCTCTACCCAAATGCAAGCAGCATGTGAAATAAGGAGAACTGAAAGTTTTATTTAAATCTCAGGGCTATGATATCTTTGACCTCTGTGAGACATCATGGGATGACTATAGTGATAGATGGTGTGCTGGTTTCAGTTAGGACAGAGTTAATTTTCCTCATAGTAGCTGGTAGGGTGCTATGTTTTGGATTAGGATGAGAAGAGCGCTGATAACATGTTGATGTTTTAATTGTTGCAGAGCAGTGCTTGCACCAAGCCAAGGACTTTTCAGCTTCTCGCTCTGTCCTGCCAGCGAGCAGGCTAGGGGTGCAGCAGGAGCTGGGAGGGGACAGACCCAGGACAGCTGACCCAAACTGGCCAAAGTGATATTCCATACCATCTGACGTCATGCTAAACAATATATAGGGGTGGCTAGCCGGGGTGGGGGGGCTGGCTGCTCGGGGATAGGCTGGGCATCGGTCAACGGGTGGTGAGCAATTGCATTGTGCATCACTTGTTTCTTACACATTATTATTATTAATACTATTATCATTATTATTATTATTGTTATTGTTATTTTCCTGTCTTAATAAACTGTCTTTATCTCAACTCACAGGCTTCACTTTCCCGTTTCTCTCCCCCATCCCAGAGAGGGAGGGGGGAGGGTGAGCGAACGGCTGTGTGGTGTTTAGCTGCCGGCCGGGTTAAACCACAACAGTCCTTTTGGCGCCCATTGTGGGGCACGAAGGGTTGAGATAACGACAGATTTGACCAGAGTGTGTTAAACTAAAATTGGTATCAGTATTGGACCTGCTTAATAGTTGCTAGTCACAATGTTGATTGCCTTAATCTCAAGTCTGCTGTGCCTGTTTTCCGAATTGAGTTTTATAGCATATTACTTTCTGTATGTGCTCCCTGTCGCGCTGTTTATCCTTTCCGGGCCCTGGTTTAAGATTGTTATGGTACTGTGCGGTGTAACGATGGCTTATGAAATGATGAGATTTCTGGTCATGACTCTAACCTGGTATTTGTACTCAGCACTGTCGTCGACTCTATACTTTGGAAACCATATCTCAGAAACTATTAGCAATTACACCTATTGCCTGTTTTCGTTAGGGAGCCAATCTGTGGAGGGGACAGGGGAAGATATTTTTTCCTACCTGTTCACTCTCCCTTTCTCATTCACCATCCTCTTATCCCCCGAGCTAGTTACGGTAGTTCTCCAAGATGTTGAATATCCTTGGGATACTCAGACCAGCATGTTCTTGTTGTTATGTCTCCTGAATGCGCTTCAGGTTTTGTTTAAGGTTAAACAACTACTTAGGAATCTCATCCGGAGATCTGTCTTGAGGCGGGATAGCTGCGAGTGGCAGGGAGTGTTGGAGGATATGGGCAGGTTTCTAGAGCAGTGGGCACCTCCAGTGTTTTGGACGTTCACCCCTGAACAACTGCAAAATCCTAAAAAACTGGTAGAATGCTTGAAAAAAAGGTGTCATGACTCTGGCAGTTCCAAAGTGACACAAATCACTGTAGCGTGCTGGGGTCTGGCTTGTGCCTATTGAGCAGCAATTGATGCTACTATCAACCTAGTGACAGACGCTGCAGCCGCTCCAGCTCCTGCAGCCGCTCCAGCTCCTGCAGCCGCTCCCACTCCTGTGGCTGGGTCAGTGTTGTGGTTTAACCCGGCTGGCAGCTAAACACCACACAGCCGTTCGCTCACCCTCCCCCCTCCCTCTCTGGGATGGGGGAGAGAAACGGGAAAGTGAAGCCGGTGAGTTGAGATAAAGACAGTTTATTAAGACAGGAATATAATAATAACAATAATAATAATAATAATAATAGTGATAATGATAATAGTATTAATAATAATAATGTGTAAGAAAACAAGTGATGCACAATGCAATTGCTCACCACCCATTGACCGATGCCCAGCCTATCCCCGAGCAGCCGGCCCCCCCACCCCAGCCAGCCACCCCTATATATTGTTTAGCATGACGTCAGATGGTATGGAATACCCCTTTGGCCAGTTTGGGTCAGCTGTCCTGGGTCTGTCCCCTCCCAGCTCCTGCTGCACCCCCAGCCTGCTCGCTGGCGGGACAGAGCGAGAAGCCGAAAAGTCCTTGTCCTGGTGTAAACACTGCTCTGCAACAATTAAAACATCAGCATGTTATCAGCGCTCTTCTCATCCTAATCCAAAACATAGCACCCTACCAGCTACTCTGAGGAAAAATTAACTCTGTCCTAACTGGAACCAGGACAGTCAGAGAAACGAGCTGTAGCAGTGCAAGTTGCCCCTGCAGAGGGTATTCCAACCCGTGTGGCAGACCCTGTGGCTGGGTCAGAGAAACGAGCTGTAGCAGTGCAAGTTGCCCCTGCAGAGGGTATTCCAACCCGTGTGGCAGACCCTGTGGCTGGGTCAGAGAAACGAGCTGTAGCAGTGCAAGTTGCCCCTGTAGACAAGGTGAAAAAATGGTATAGAGACTCAGGTCGTTTAGAACGCAGACAGTCTTCTGCTAGGTCTACGTATAGAGAAGACGAGGCTGGGCCATCAAATGTGCAGGATGAAGATGAGGATGAGGATGTCGAAAAATCAACAGTAACTACCCGGACTCTATACCAGCGTGAGCTACGAGATGTGCGAAAAGATTTTGGTCGCTGCATAGGTAAGCAGCTTGTCACCTGGCTGCTCCGGTGCTGGGACACCGGAGCCAATTGTATGGAATTAGAGGGCAGGGAAGCCAGGCAGGGATCCCTTGCTAGAGGCGCAGGCATTGACAAAGCAATTGGAGATGGAGCACGATCTCACAGCCTCTGGAGGCGTCTCCTGTCAGCTGTGCAGGAAAGGTATCCCTTCAAGGAAGAACTTGTATGTCTACCAGGCAAGTGGACCACCATGGAGAAGAGAATTCAATACCTGAGGGAATTAGCCATACAGGAGGTAATTTATAAGGACCTAGATGACACACAAGTATCCACAGATCCAGATGAAGTCCAGTGTACACGACCCATGTGGTGGAAGTTTGTACGGAGTGCACCATCATCATATGCCAGCTCATTGGCAATAATGGCCTGGAAAGTGGATGAGGAACCCACAGTGGATGAAGTGGCTAAACAACTCTGGCAGTATGAAGAAAGTCTCTCCTCTTCCCTACAGGCCTGTGTCTCGGCTGTGGAGAAACTCTCTGAAGAGTTCCACCAACTTAAAGAGAGTTTATTTTCCTCCCCACCTGTACAAACCAGTGTCTCAGCTATTAGGGGTAAGCGTTCATCCGTGCAAGGAAGACAATATGGTGGGTACACACCCCGCGCCACCCTGTGTTTTTACCTACGTGACCATGGAGAGGACATGAGAAAATGGGATGGAAAATCTACCGCAACCCTAGAGGCACGGGTACGTGAGTTGCAAAAGAAAACAATCGGGAAAAAGGGGTTCTCTGAAAAGTTTGCTGCTCCAACTTCCAGCAGGCAGTCCTTTAAACACAGAAACGAAGATTCTGACCAGGACTAGAGGGGCCCTGCCTCCAGCCAGGGGGAGGAAAGGGACAATAGAGTTTATTGGACTGTGTGGATTCGATGGCCTGGCACGTCAGACGCACAGAAGTATAAGGCTTTGGTAGACACCGGTCCACAATGTACTCTAATGCCATCAAGCTATAAAGGGCCAGAACCCATCTGTATTTATGGTGTGACGGGGGGATCCCAGCAGTTAACTGTATTGGAGGCTGAAGTGAGTCTAACCGGTAATGAGTGGCAAAAGCACCGTATTGTGACTGGCCCAGATGCTCCGTGCATCCTTGGCATAGACTTAGAAGAGCATCTTAGAAGAGGATATTTCAAGGACCCAAAAGGATTCTGGTGGGCTTTTGGCATAGCTGCCTTAGAGACAGAGGACATTAAACAGTTGTCTACCTTGCCTGGTCTCTCAGAGGACCCTTCTGTTGTGGGGTTGCTGAGGGTTGAAGAACAGCAAGTGCCAATCGCTACCACAACTGTGCACCGGCGGCAATATCGCACCAACCGAGACTCCCTGAGTCCCATCCATAAGCTAATTCGTCAACTGGAGAGCCAAGGAGTGATCAGCAAGACTCATTCACCTTTTAATAGTCCCATATGGCCAGTGCGAAAGTCTAATGGTGAGAGGAGACTAACAGTGGACTATCGTGGCCTGAACGAAGCCACGCCACCACTGAGTGCGGCAGTGCCGGACATGCTAGAACTCCAGTATGAACTGGAATCAAAGGCAGCCAAGTGGTATGCCACAACTGATATCGCTAATGCATTTTTCTCCATCCCTCTAGCAGCACAGTGCAGGCCACAGTTTGCTTTCACTTGGAGGGGAGTCCAATATACTTGGAATCGGCTGCCCCAGGGTTGGAAACACAGCCCTACCATTTGCCATGGACTGATCCAGTCTGCGCTGGAGCAGGGGGAAGCTCCTGAACACCTGCAGTACATCGATGACATCATTGTGTGGGGTGACAATGCAGAGGAAGTTTTTGAGAAAGGGAAGAAAATAGTCCAAATCCTTCTGAAGGCCGGTTTTGCCATAAAACAAAGTCAAAGGACCTGCACGAGAGATCCAGTTTTTAGGAACAAAATGGCAAGATGGACGTCATCAAATCCCAATGGATGTGATCAACAAAATAACAGCTATGTCTCCACCAACTAGCAAAAAAGAAACACAAACTTTCCTAGGTGTCGTGGGGTTTTGGAGAATGCATATTCCAAATTACAGTCTGATTGTAAACCCGCTCTACCAAGTAACCCGTAAGAAGAATGCTTTTGAATGGGGCCCTGAGCAACGACAAGACTTTGAACAAATTAAGCAGGAAATAGTTCATGCAGTAGCCCTCGGGCCAGTCCAAACAGGACCAGATGTAAAGAATGTGCTCTACACCGCAGCCGGGGAGAATGGTCCCACCTGGAGCCTCTGGCAGAAAGAACCTGGGGAGACTCGAGGTCGACCCCTGGGGTTTTGGAGTTGGGGATACAGAGGATCTGAGGCCCGCTACACTCCAACCAAAAAGGAGATATTGGCAGCATATGAAGGAGTTCGATCTGCTTCGGAAGTGGTCGGTACTGAAGCGCAGCTCCTCCTGGCACCCCGACTGCCGGTACTAGGCTGGATGTTCAAAGGAAGGGTCCCCTCTACACATCATGCAACTGATGCTACATGGAGCAAGTGGGTTGCACTGATTACTCAGCGGGCTCGAATAGGAAACCCCAGTCGCCCAGGAATTTTGGAAGTGATTATGGACTGGCCAGAATGCAAATACTTTGGGATATCATCAGAGGAGGAGGTAGTCCATGCTGAAGAAGCCCCACTGTACAACAAGCTACCAGAAAATGAGAAGAAATATGCCCTGTTCACTGATGGGTCCTGTCGTATTGTGGGAAAGCATTGGATATGGAAAGCTGCTGTATGGAGTCCTACACGACGAGTTGCAGAAGCTGCTGAGGGAGAAGGTGAATCGAGTCAGTTTGCAAAAGTGAAAGCCATTCAGCTGGCTTTCGATATTGCTGAACGAGAAAAGTGGCCAGTTCTCTATCTCTATACTGATTCATGGATGGTAGCAAATGTCCTGTGGGGGTGGTTACAGCAATGGAAGCAGAACAACTGGGAGCTCAGGGGCAAACCCATCTGGGCTGCTGCATTGTGGCAAGATATTGCTGCCAGGGTAGGGAACCTGGTTGTAAAGGTACGCCATGTAGATGCTCATGTGCCCAAGAATCGGCCTACTGAAAAACATCAAAACAACCAGCAGGTGGATCAGGCTGCTAAGATTGAAGTGGCTCAGGTGGACCTGGACTGGCAACATAAAGGTGAATTTTTTATAGCCCGATGGGCCCATGACACCTCAGGCCATCAAGGTAGAGATGCAACATACAGATGGGCTCATGATCGAGGGGTGGACCTGACCATGGACACTATAGCACAGGTTATTCATGACTGTGAAACATGTGCTGCAATCAAGCAAGCCAAACAGTCAAAGCCTCTTTGGTATGGAGGACAATGGCTGAAATATAAATATGGAGAGGCCTGGCAGATTGTGTGGTGTTTAGCTGCCAGCCGAGTTAAACCACAACAGATGGTTACAGGAGCTTTGGGAGAGAGATAGGAAGGGAAGAAGAGTAAGTGGAGTAGCCCTCTATTTTAGGAAATGGCTTGACTGCATGGGTCTGGCCAATGGTGATTAAAGAGTTGAGTCCAGGGAGGCTGGACATTCATCAAGAATGAAATATTAAAGGCACAGGAGTAGCCTGTCTCAGTGCACCAAAAGTCAAGCTGGTGGGACCGAAGACCATCCTGGCTGTACATAGAGCTTCTTCTGGAACTCAGAAAGAAAAAGAGAGCTTATGACTCTGGAGGAAGGGGCAGGCAACTCTGGAGGACTATAGCGCTCTTGCCAAGCTGTGCAGGAACAAAATAAGAAGGAACAATGCCCAACTGGAACTCAATTTGGATAGTGCAGTAAAAGACAATAAAATATGTTTTTATAAATACATCAACAGAAGAAGGAGGATTAAGGAGAATCTGTATCCTTTATTAGACATGAGGGGAAACATAGCGACAAGAGATGAGGAAAAGGCTGAAATACTAATGCCTTTTTTGCCTCAGTCTTTATTAAAAAGGTCAGTTGTTTTTAGGGTGCCCAGCAGCCTAAGTTGGATTATGGTGACAGAGAAAGAGGTGAAGCTTCTATAACTCAATGGTAAACTGTAGGTGACCTATTACACCATTTGAATGTCCGTAAGTCTATAGGTCTGGAAAGGATCCACCCAAGGATACTGAAGGGGGTGGAAGAAGTAATTACCAAGCCACTTTCAATAATTTATCAGCAGTCCTGGCTAACCAGGGAGGTCTCAGTTGACTGGAGATTGGTGAATGTGAAGCCCACCTACAAAAAGAGTAGGAAGGAGGATCTGTGGAATTACAGGACTGACTTAGGTGCCAGGAAAGGTCACAGAGAAGGTCAGCTTACGTGCCATCACAAAGCACATAGAGAACAATGAAGTGATCAGAAGCAGCCAGCACCATTTATGATAGGCAGGTCCTGCCTTACTAACCCGACCTCCATCTATGACAAGATGAACTACTTAGTGGATGTGGGAAATGCTTTGGATGTTGTTTACCTGGCTTGTGGCACTGTTTCCAGCAGTATTCTCCTAGAAAAATTGGCTGCTTATGGCTTGGACAGGTATACACTTCACTGGATGAAGAACTGTGTGGATGGCCAGGATCAAAGTGTCACAGCGAATGGAGTTCAATTCAGTTGATGGCAAGTCACCAGTGACATTCCTGAGGGCTCAGTATTGTGGCCAGTTTTGTTTATCGATGATCTAGATGAGGGGACTGAGTGCACCCTTAGTAAGTGTAGATGATACCGAGTTAGGCAGGATTGTCCATATGCTTGAGGTTAGGAAAGTTTTGCAGAGCGATCTGAATAGGCTACATTGATGGGCTGCATCCAATCACATGACATGACATACTCAAGTAAGTGCTCAGTCCTGCACCTGAGTCAAAACCACCCAATACAGTAGTACAAGCTTGCAGAAGAGTGGCTGGAAAGTTGCACAGCAGAAAAGGACCTGGGGTGCTGGTGTACAACTGGCTGAATGTGAGCCAGCAGTGTGCCAAGGTGGCCAAGAAGGTCAATGGAATATGAGCTCAAGATTGTGCAGAGAAGAGCAATGAAGCTGTTGAAGAGAGTAGAAACAAGAGTTATGAAGAACAGCTGAGGGAACTGGTATTTTTTAGTCTGGAAAAAAAAAAAAAAACCAGAAGCTGAGGGGAGACCTCATTGCTCTGTACAACTGCCTGAAATGAGGTTGTAGAGAGGAGGGTGTCAGGTTTTTTCTCCAGTGACAAGTGATGGGACATGAAGAAATGGTTACAAGTTGCACAAGGGGTGGTTTAGATTGGGCATTAAGAAGAATTTATTCACAAAGAGGGTGGACAGGCATTGGAAAGGGCTTTCCAGGGAAGTGTTAGAGTCACCATCCCTGGAGGTATTTAAGAGACGTGTGGGTGCAGCACTAAGGGTCATGGTTTAGTGATGGGTCTTGGTAGGTCAGGTTGATGATCTTAAAGGTCTTTTTCAATCTAGATGATTCTGTGATTCTACAATCCTTGGGTCTGATCCAGAGCCTGCTGAAGTCAGCATAGCTTTGACTTTTACAGTCTGACTTTTCTTCTCTATTTTATTTATTTATGATTAGTTCTGCTGAAATCAAAGGTATAAACTATTGAACAAGATACCATGAACAAGAGTGGCAGAATCTGTCCTTCAATGGAATTTGTCCAAGAAATCTTTCAGGTTTTCACTATCACTTTAAAAACAAAGTATTGAACATAATGTATTATAATGTAAATTCTGTCAAGCACTCCATCATTAACATTTAGCTATCTTGTTTGTTCAAGTCAATCCATCTATATATACAAATCTGATATTTGCCTTTTTAAAAATTTAACATGCGTAAGTGCTCATAAATCAGTTATGACAATCATTGTTAAAACAATCAATAGTAAGGAATATGCATTAATTCAAATAATATTGATAGCTACATGAACCTGCATCAGTCTTCTGTGAAATCAGAAAAATGAGACATCTTCTTAAAAATCAATATTTTTCTTTTTATGTTATTCATTTGAAGAGTATCAATAATACATTACTTTATACCTTATGTGTCAGTGGCCTTAATTCTAAATGTAGAGACAGCTTGAAAAAAATATTGAAGCGGTGCAAAAGAAAAAAGTGATCAAAGCAATGACCTGCTAAAAAGCTTGCATTCATCCATCGTATTGTGGGTATTAATCTGAACTAAAATATGTATGGGCAGCATTACATGTCGGATATATTATTTATAACTCAAACCTCAATAACAGATGTTTGTACACTACATTTGTCTTGCAGTTAAAGAGCAAGAGAAGCAGCAAAAGAACTCTGTATTGCCTTTATTTAATTCCTTGGAATTAAGAACGAGGAAGTTATGCAGGTATGCAGACAAAAGTAGAAATATGAGATGTAGAATTACAACATCCATTCATCACAAAAGAAACATTTTAATTGGTTATATGTGGAAAATATCTACTTGACAGTCAGTTTCTCACTTTTCACATAAGTGCTTTGCTGCTTGGATGCCTAATCTTGTTTAGTACAGGGAAAGTAATTTGACATGAAAGTACGTAGATGGCTGCCGAAAATTAATTGCCAATTAAAAAAGAAAAATGTTTGTGCTACTCTATAAACAAGCCAACATATAAACCTTTCAGTCTTGTTGCTTTATTTATGTCTTTGTAGATCTGGTTTCAAGCTATTTGCATACAATTTACAAATTCATATTATAATTCTCCAGTATATTTATGAGTTTATAGTTGTATATATTTTACCACTATGAAAATATTTATTCCTTTATGCTTCCGTTGCTTATTATTTAACAAAAACATTTCATTACATTTGATAGTTTATGTTTCTTCCTTAGAATGAGGCATTTTTATTTGTAGGGCTCAAAAAGAGAAGTTTATTCGTCCCCCTCATGCAAAAAAAAAAAAAAGAAAAAAAAAAAAACAGCCAAACCTCAAAACGATGAACTCCTGTCTCTAACTTTCCAGAGCTTTCAAACTCTGCTTTCAAGTGAGGATGAATACTATAATGATTCAGAGTATAAAGGTTAATCTGAGTGGAAAATGAAGGCTTTAACAGGATTGTAAAGCTTAAGGACTCCTTTCAGCTCTAAAGAGACTTTTGAAAGTGCTGAGCCATAGAAGTTTCATGAGTACCATGGAATGGCCTCCTTAGATACAAAATACAATTCAAGTAGCACAGCTGGCTTAATCTATCAGAAGAAATGAATATTGACTTCCATTTTCCTCCTTCTCAACCCCAAATTAACTTTCTACACATCAGGTAGATTCTGTGGATTGATGTTATGTCCACATGAACATTAACAATTATGTATAGGATAGATTATTGAATATCATATATTTAAGGCAGTAATCAAAAATTAATAGAATATCAAAGCTTGTACACTTTTTTTTTTTTTTTGAAGAGCAACATAAGTATATCTCTTTTTAAAAAGAGATAAAAAGATTTAATTTTTAAAAGATTTTTTTTTTTTCTGAAATATATTCTCTGTGGGTGAAATTCAGTCACTGCCTCTTCCATTAATAAGGAATTGGGAATATCTCTAGTTGTTCAAAGCTATTATTCTTCATATTAACATTTTTATTCAGTATTCACATACAAATGACTAAGCTAGGCCAGAGTTCATTAGCTAAAGCCAATCCAAAAGCCAGATTTCAGTGGAAAAACAAACAAACAAGCAAAAACTAACAAACATAACACAAAGTTTCCAAATGCAATTTATGTTTGTGAATCTCTTGGCAAAATATGGGTGCAAGACACCTGCAGAGATTAATCTACATGAAAGACTGACTTCTAATCATTTATGAATAATATTTTTTAGCTTAAAGCTGTTCTACAAGAAACTTCTGTGCACATTTATACACTGCTTAGTTATTTCACAAAGCCTGCAGTTCCATGCAAATCATCAATAGTGTAGAAATAATGTCAGGGTCATTTACTCTAACTGTGCCATACAGCTTCAGAATACTCAAAGGACCAACATTACGTACAATAGCTTCCATTCAAAGGCTGAATGAACAAACACTCAGTGACGTGTTCTATTTTACTTTTCATTTTGAATTAGAATGATAAGAATAAAAATAATAAAAAAAATACGTAGATTTCAGTGAGTACAACTTACTACCAGAGAACAAAGTTAATAAAAGGATATAACTATAATATGAACTTTTGAATCCTAATGAAAAAAAAAAAAAAAAAACATTTTTTTTATTTAAGATTATCGAGATTTGTTATCATCATCCTTATCTTCTAATTTCTATTTTTATCCCTTTAGAAGGTGAAGATTAAAAAAGACCACAATGAAATACTAAAGATATCATGTGAATAAATAAATAAACAATGTCTATAAGTCTGCAAAGTATTTACAAACAAACCTCAGAGAAATTTGTGTCTGAATAAGTTCTCTAAAACTTAAGTAACACTTGACTTGACACTTGACTAATTCTCTCTTATTATATGTTCCAATCAATCTTCAGTACAAATGAAATCTTTTATGAATCTTTAGTTACTGATCTTATTTGATCTTCCTTACACTAGTGATAAAAATCATTCCTAACACAAATGTGAATTACTTATGGTTATATAATATGATTCTCCTTGATGAAGTATTGGGTTGTATATGTAATGATAGAAAAGGTGACACTAAGACTACATGTATCAGTTACTTGGAACTGGTACTGCTTATACCTTTTCGGTAGCATAGGTGTAAATACATACATCCTTTCACATTAACGCAAAATTTACTCAAAATATACATTCTTTAGTCTTTATATACCTGAAACATCATTCTTTGTGGAAAGTTCATCTTCAACAGAGACTTCCACAAAAATGTGAAAACCTAGTGGCAGGAAAAGCTCAAAAGAGAATTCAAGTTCAATTAGATGATGTTTTCTGTTGCACATAGTGACCTCCTGTAATACCAACATGAATTTTAATATTGATAATATTGTATACGTGGTTGCAACTTATGTGAGAAAATCTTAAAACTTAGGTGAAAGTTTTCAGTGTCTGTTATGGTGCAAGACACTCAACAGATTAAATCAACACATATTCAGTGATGTAGTCATTCTTTAATACGATATTGTATCTGGTCTTTCTTTACTAATAACATTATTTTGCTGGTCTAATAACCAGCCAAATTGACAAGCCAACTTTCAAAATGATGAATCAATAGACATATATGTGGTCATAATTAAATAAATAGACGAGTACATGATCCTTAATTTGTGACTCACAGACATTTGTCTGTGAGCAAGAGATCAGTGCAATGATACTTCTGTATGGTATTCTGTTACATTAGATATTTTGCACCCAGACATTCGTGTGACTCCCCCAGATGACTGTAAGAAAAGATTTAAAATTTTGCATTTTTTCTCCCTTAAATTAAATATGTATGGGTATGAACTGCTGTTCTTTATTGAATTAAACTTGTCACAAGACTTTCACATTATTTATCACACGAATCTTAGAAAAAGTTTGTGGGAAATCAAAAGGTGAAATTCCACGTTCCTTCATTTCAAGTATCTACTACACCTTTTGCATCACTCCCTCATATCAACAGGATAGTCAGTTAGCTATTGCTGCAAGATGGAATAGTGTTTGAAATAGATTTTCTCTACAATAATCTCTTCTACTGAGGACACTATTAAATTGCTTTACTATCTTGTGATCTTTTTATAGAATCACAGAGTCATAGAATGTTTTGGATTGGAAGGGACATTAAAGATCATCCAGTTCCAACTCCCCTGCCACGGGCAGGGACAATTCCCGCTAGACCAGGTTGCTCAAAGCCCCATCCAGCCTGGCATTCAACACTGCAAGGAATGGGGCATCCAAAATTTCCTTTAGCAACCTGTTCCAGTGCCTCACAGTAAAGAACTTCTTTTTAATGTCTAATCTAGTTTAAAGTCATTACACCTTGTCCCATCACTACACTCCCTGACAAAGTGTCCTTCCCCAGCTGTCCTGTAGGCCCCCTTTAGGTACTGGAAGGCCATTATAAGGTCTCCCCAGAGCTTCCTCTTCTCCAGACTGAACAACCCCAACTCCCTCAGCCTTTCTTCATAGGAGAGCTGCTCCAGCCCCTCAGTCATCTTCACGTCTCTCCTCTGGACACACTTTTTTTTTTTTTTTGAATCAAAGCATGTTTTAAAGGAGTGTGAATTCAGGAATAACAAGCAATGTAATGCAGCAGAATTATTCATACAAGCTTTGAGAGAATCCCTCACTAGTAACAGTATAACCACCTTGGCGCAGAGCTTCGTGGAGCTTCATGTAGCCTCATTACTTGTGCTGAACTGCAGGATTTATATATATAAGCACAATATCATCTCCATGGCTATACTGCTTCTCCTGGTCTCAAATCTTATTGTACAAAGTTGATACCAGCAACTCCAACACAGTTTTTGGTTGTGTATACATATGGAGTCTTAGAAATATACTGATTGTCTAAGGCTCTTCGCCCAGCAATGAAGCATCTAGTGAAATTTCTGACAGTATCTTTTAGACAGCACTGGCTGTCATGACTACATCAGTCCTCTTAGGAAAAACAGCACATGGCTGTGATGTTTTAATAAGCAGAGGTGAAATCCAACTCATTATATAACTTTTTTTTTTTTTTTTTCAGATCAGTCTGACTTTGTTCTAGGTAGTAATGTGACCAAAGTAGAAAAAAATAGTTTTTAATGAGCTGTCTCAATAGTATTCATCAAAAAGCAAGCTCAGGATTCATCAAAATCAAATATGTTTATTTGTGTAAGCTGTGGTACTAAGTGGAGCACTTTATGCCTTAGTGCACAGCCAAGGAGAAATTGTGAAATAGGTTATTTCTGATGCTAAATGTCTGAAGTAAAATTTCTAGCTCAGGTGTAAGGTACAATTTGAAAAAAATACTTTAAATTGAATCTATATAACATTCTTCTGCAATGTGTCCCACATTATTTTTTTATTCTTTTGTACTTCAGCAACTTTTCCTATTGCTGCACCAAATATGATTTGTGTTACGAAGAACAGTTATTTATGTATCATATTAGTCACTTGTAAAATAAATATACAGTCCTGTTCTGGGTTGTTTATATTTTGAAATTCAATAATTCTAAATTATAGGCCTCTTTATTTCTAATAGCAATCACTGAAGATTTGTTTTTTCCTATGCTGACTTAACTGTAAAGAACTTCCTGCTAGTTCTTCAACACATTTTGGAGCAGATCCTCAAAAAATATTTTATGAACTGAAACAAAAATTTTATGGAAACTATTAATGACTAAGTATTTTGGCATTGAAGATTTCTCCATGCACCTAACCTGATTCTAGGTTGTTCGTTGTCTGCCGTATGTCTCAGCCATTTGGCAAGTTCATAATTTTATAGAAGTAATCATTGGGATAGAGAATAGATGCAAAATGTATAATATATTCAGTAGATAGTGCTGAACCACTGAAATCTTGGATAAAAAGCAAAAGTTTATCTTCCTTTTTAAAAAATAAATAAATAAATAAAATAAAAATAAAAATAAACAAACACCAGTCCCCCAATATCAAGAGAATTGAGGAAGAATAGTCCTGTTTACAAATTTTCAAGTGGTTAACCTCTAGACAAGGCAGGATTTCATTTGTAGATATTTTCTCCCCCTAATCATTTCCTTTTACCCCCAAATAACAAAGCGTTACTCAATCTAACAGTTTTTCAGCACCCTTCTCTTCAACCTGTAACTATCCTCATAAATTGTATAAAGATACTAGTTAGAACTGATATTTAGGTATTGTAACTAGGCACTATAAAGCTGATTTTTTCATACCCATAAATACTTCCATGTATCATTGTGAACACACAAAAAAGTACCAGTTGATTTCAGTCACTCTAAATGAGAATTTATCATCAGTACTTGTAAACAAAAAATGTAGAGCAAGTATTAAACATACAAAAATGTAGTTGTTAATGTGGAAGGCCTATTATTGATATTTTGGATTCACTAAACTGTCATACTATCCTTGCTCATAAACTTTGATTATTGTTTTTCAATCTGAGTGTTGCTTTTCAAAAGTGTAAAGATCACTATGGGCTTTTGTTAGAACGGATTGTTGGCTGTTCTGTAGCATCACCTGAAGTCTGCAGGATTTATATGATGTACAGCCATGTAACCTTGGGTTGTGATCTTATCAGCTTTTACAAGCTAAACAGCATGAAAGTTGTTCAATACCTGCATGGCAGACATCCAATAGAAAAACAAAGACTACTGTAGGAGGTAGTGTTGATTGTCCTACTAGTATCAAGTTTCTCTGTCAGTCAGTTCTCAACCAGCTCTGCAACATTATGTCAGGATGGCTGGCACTAGACATATTTCTCAATACTGAAGGAAAATTAAACAACTAGATCTTAAATTTAAACTTTCATCTTCGTAGCTGGGTAACTAAAATGGTTAATTTTCAAAATGCCCTATCAGGTTCCCATAGGTAGTCTCCTATAACAGTTGATTAGAGTGACTAGACTTTCTGTAATGTTTTTGAAAAGAATCAGTCCCTTTGTTTAGATATCTACTTACAGAAATAGGAAAATATCTATATTCCTACCCATAAAAATCTGTCTCAAATCTAATTTAGGTTGGTTTTGCAAGACAGTTAAACCCTTCTTAATTGTAGGAAGGTGATGAAAAAGCTTCCTGTCTGCCTTCCTTCACCCCAACCACCTTTGTGTACATTCCTCTTCCTCCTTGTGTGTATTCTAGAAATTGAGCTGAAATTACTCATAATAATGGATAATGGACAGCTACAGCTGATAAATGGAAAACAACAGACATGTATGTTCTGGGCCATGCAGAAAGAATAGCAGAGCTTCCCCATTACACAGACCTTTTTTGGTAGTAGCACAGGCTAGCAGCTTAAGCCAATTTTGAAAATACATGTTAAGTCCCTTGGTTGTTTAAAAAAAAAAAAAAAGAAAAAAAGATTGCTGTTTGCGGCCATGAAGAGTCAAAATTTATTCATTTTTCTTAAAGTAGTGTATGGTCTTTTTTGACCTAAATAAATCAGAAATGTTTTACGTTTATATGATTTGCTCTATGAATCCAAAAATTTAGGTACATTAGAATAAAATTAATTGATTGTGACATTATATAATACTCTGAATAGGCTCTGTTTTCAGAAAACATTTCAGTTCTCATTGGCCCAAATGTGTGAGGAAAATTTAGAAACTGATATCCTTATGAGGAGAATTATGTGATGAAGCCAGGCTATTTCTAACAAAAGTGTTTATTTATAAAGAACACCAAATTTCATTCTCTAAGGAAGACAGAAGTAAAATAGCAGAAGAGCACTTCTTTTCTCTTAGCTCCAAGCTCATTAGTTGACACTCAGCTTTCTGTTATCAAAAGTTCTCAAGTAATCTTCTCACTTTTCCTTCATTTGGTAATTCTGCTATGTTCTCTTTTTCTCTTCTGTACAAAATCTGTCCACATCTACATGTATTTGTTTTGAAATCAAATAATATCCCTTAGCTCTAGGTCAAAGAAGCTGTTGTTTTAGCCTTCTTATTTTATAAATTATTCTGACTGTTTTTCAATTGCTTTTCATTGTGAATTTACTTTCAAAGTGAAAGACCTTTCATAACAATCTGCATAATACATAAAAATATTCTCTCTGTACATCTTTGTTTTGTACTTTAAAAAACTAGCTTTAAACAGATAATAAATAATTATATTTAAGGAATCAAAAAAAAAAATCTATTTTGACTAAGGAGAGTTGATTGATAACTATTCTCTTCCAGAAAATCCAGAACAGATCATTTTCATCAAAGTTACCTAAATCCTTATTTTTCTTGCTCAGTGCCTTCTTATGACCATAAATTTGGTTAATATTTGCTAGTAACATGGATAACATTATGCATGTGCTGTAAAATAAATAAATAAAATAAAAAATATAATAAATAAAATAAAAAATAATAAATAAATAAATAAATAAATAAAAACTTTTGTTTTTACTTTCTAGACAAAATAAGTTTTAGACTAGAGGAAAAAATGATAATTTAATTTTCATTCCCATCTAACATGTTTAATCTAGGCCATATCACAACATCACAGAATGGCTGAGGTTGGAAGGGATCTCTGGAGATCATCTAGTCCAACCCTTCTGCCAAGCAGGACCTAGAACACATTCCACAGGATCGCATCTAGGCAGGTTTTGAATATCTCCAGAGGCGACTCCACAGCCTCTCTGGGCAATCTGTTCCAGTGCTCTGTCACCCTCACAGTAAAGAAGTGTTTTCTTATATTCAGCTGGAACTTCCTCTGTTTAAGTTTGTGCCTGTTGCCTCTTGTCCTGTCCCTGGTCACTGCCGAAGAGTCTGACCCCATCCTCTTGACACCCTCCCCTCAGATATTTGTACACACTGATAACATCCTCTCTCAGTCTTCTCTTCTCCAGGCTAAACAGGCCCAGATCTCTCAGCCTCTCCTCGTATGGCAGATGCTCCAGTCCTTCTCATCATTTTCGTAGCCCTCTGCTGAACTCAAAATCACAGAATCACAGAATGGGTGGGGTTGGAAGGAACCTCTGAAGATCATCTAGTCCAACCCACCTGCTGAACAGGATCACCTAGAGCACATTGTGCAGGATGGCATCCAGGTGGGTTTTGAATATCTCCAGAGAAGGAGGCTCCACGGCCTCTCTGGGCAACCTGTTCCAGTGCTCTGTCACCATCATAGTAAAGAAGTGCTCCCTCATATTGAGCCAGAACCTCTTGTGGTTCAGTTTGTGCCCATTGCCTCTCGTCCTCTCACTGGGCACAACTGAAAAGAGACCAGCTTCATCCTGTTGACACCCTCCCTCAGATATTTATATACATTAATGAGGTCTCCCCTAAGTCTTCTCTTTTCCAGTCTAAACAGGCAGAGTTCTCTCAGCCTCTCCTCATACGACAGGTGCTCCGGTCCTTTCATCATCTTCGTAGCCCTCCTCTGAACTTGCTCCAATAGTTCTCTGTCCCTCTTGTACTGGGGAGCCCAGAACTGGACACAATACTGTAGGTGTGGCCTCACTAGGGTTGAGTAGAGAGGAAGGAACACCTCCCTTGTCCTGCTGCCAACACTCTCCTGAATGCACCCCAGGATACCATCAGTCTTCCTGGCCACAAGGGCACATTGCTGACTCATGGTCATCCTGCTGTCCACCAGGACTCCTAGGTCCCTCTCTGTGGAGCTGCACTCCAGCAGGACACCCTCCAGCCTGTACTGATTCTTGGGGTTATTCTTCCCTAGGTGCAGGACCCTGCACTTGCCCTTGTTGAACTTCATGAGGTTCCTCTCGGCCTAACCCTCCAGCCTGTCGAGGTCCCTCTGAATGGCAGCACAGCCCTCTGGGGTACCAGCCACTCCTCCAAGCTTTGTGTCACCAGAAAATCGCTTAGGGTGCACTCTGTTCCATTGTCCATGTCACTGATGAATAAGTTGAACAACACTGGACCTGATAATGACCCCTGGTGGACACCACTAGCTACAGACCTCCAACTAGACTGTACCACTTAGCACAAACCTCTGAGCTCTGTTGTCCAGCCAATTGCCAATCCACCTCACCATCCACTCATCTAGGCCACACTTCCTGAGCTTGTTTATGAGGATGTTATGGGAGACAATGTCAAAAGCCTTGCTGAAGTCAAGGTAGACCACATCGACCACCCTCCCCTCATCTACACAACTAGTCATCTCATCACAGAAGGCTATCAAATTGGTTAAGCATGGTTTCCCCTTGGTGAATCCATGCTGACTATTCCTGATCAACTTCTTACCCTCCACATGCTTGGAGATGACCTCCAGGATGAGCTGTTCCATCACCTTTTCAGGGATGGAGGTGAGGCTGACTGGCCTGTAGTTGCCTGGCTCCTCCTTCTTGCCCTTTTTGAAGACTGGCAAGATATTGGCTCTCTTCCAGTCCTCAGGCACCTTTTCTGTTCTCCACGACCTTTCAAAGGTGATGGAGAGTGGCCTAGCAATAACATCAGCCAGCTCCCCCAGCACCTGTGGGTGCATTCCATCGGGGCCCATGGGTTTGCAGATGTCAAGTTTGCTTAGCTGATCTCTGACCCAACCTTAGACCAAGGGAAAGTCCTCCTTTCTCCAGACTTCCTCTCTTGTCTCCAGGGTCTGAGATTTCTGAGGGCTGATCTTAGCAGTAAAGACTGAAGCAAAAAAGCATTCAGCAACTCTGCCTTCTCCCTATTGTTTGTCACCAGGGCAACTGCCCCATTCAGTAGCAGGCCGACATTTTCCCCAGTCTTCCTTTTTCTACTGATGTATTTGAAGAAGCCCTTCTTGTTGTCCTTGACATCCCTTGACAGATTTAATTCCAATTGGGCCTTGGCCTTCCTTGTCGTATCCCTGCATACTCTGACAGTGTCCCTATATTCCTCCCAAGTGACCTGTCCCTTTTTCCACATGCTGTAAACTTCCTTCTTCTGATTGAGCTTTGCTAGGAGCTCCCTGCTCAGCCATGAAGGTCTTCTGACCTCTTTGCTTGCCTTCTTGCTCTTAGTGATGCACCAATCTACTAATTCCAGTAGCCCCATGTCCCTCTTTTAGAGGGGAGCCCATATATGCACATGAAAGTTAAAATTCAGGAGGACTTTCAAAGTCCGAGAAAATTATTTTATCACTGATAACAAGGGCATTTGCCCTTGCAAAACATGTGCATTTCCAAATTTATCTGTGCAAGGTCATAAAACAATAGAAACATAGAATCCAGACAAGGATTTAACTATGGAGGAATTTTGTACCCTTTATGCTGGTATCCATTACACACAGGACTTCCTGGAAGAGTTTAGTTCTATTTTTCTAAGAGTTAGTCTATAACATTAAAATTAAATTCCTGGGCAATTAAATAAAATTCAATCTGCACTGAAGAATCAGATGCTAGTAAAATGAGGAATTGCATTCAAGGATAGATATATGACATACAGTAATTATTTTCAAAGACATTACATCTATGTTCTGATAAATCCATTCATTTATGTGAACATATCTAAGGGAAGTCCATACATAATGCTGGGGGTGGCTCTTCATGAATAAAGGTAAAAGCAAACAAATGAAAAAAAAAAAAAAACATGCAATCAGCTGTCTGGGCGTAGTACCTTCCCAGAGGAATCAGAAACATTATTTTTGTTAGCATACAAAGAACATAAAATCATGAAGAGTTAGTAAAGATGCTGTAAATTACAAGGGATTTAATAGTGAGAGATTATAAACCAATGAGATAATAGACCTACCTTAGCGACATATCCACATTCTCAAACACTGTCTACCGTATTGATATATTTGGGAATTTGGGGCATTGTTGTAGTTTAACCCCAACAGACAGCAAAGAGACCAGCTCACTCTCTCTAACCAGGTGGGACTGGGGAGAGAATCAGAAAGGTAAAAATAAAGGTAGAAAGATTAAAAACAAACAAACAAACAAAACAAAACAAAACAAAAAAACTCATGGGTTGAGATAAAGACATTTTACTAGGTAAAACAAAAGCCATATGTGCAAACAAAGAAAAACAAGGAATTCATTTGCTACTTCCCATCATCAGGCAGATGTTCAGCCACTTCCAGAAAAGCAGGGCTCATCATGTGTAATACTTTCTTGGGAAGACAGATACCATCACTCTTAATGTCCTTCTTCTCCTCCTTCTTTACCCCAGCTTTCATAGCTGAGCATGATGTCATATGCTATGGAACATCTCTTTGGTGGTCTGGGTCAGCTGTTCTGGCTCTGTCCCCTCCCATCTCCCTGTGAACCCCCAGCCTCGCCACTGGCAGGGCAGTGTTAGAAGCAGAAATGTCTTTGGCCCTGAGTAAGCACTGCTCTGCAGCAACTAAAAACATTACTGTGTTCTCACCATTATTTTAATCAAAAATCCAAAACACAGCATTTTGTAAGCCTCTACAAAGAAAATTAACTCTATCCCAGCTAAAATCATGACAGGCATAATATTCAGGGGAATAACAAAACCAATTACTTAGCAGGGACTGGGGTGCTTGATTTAATTAACTTTCATAAATGGTTACAATAATATAGTAAAATTAGATATGTCAAAAAAAAGGCTATAAAAAAATAAAACCTTCTGATCCCAACTAAATTAATAAAAATAATAATAAAAAATGTTAATTAAACTATCAATAAACCATGGTAAAAATGTTTCTCTGATTTCAAAAGCTCTCCAAATTCATTTTTAAAAATTCTATCTTTATTTTCTGTGGATATTTTTTTGTGTCATTGTGTCAAAAAAAAAAAAAAAGAAAAGGAGAGATAGAGAGATAGTTAGATGTTTGGGCTTTTTTTTTTTTTTTTCTTTTTGAGTTATAGCCCTATACTATACTTTGTTTTGTTTCTTCCATTTTATTGATAGAAATCTCTTTTCTGCAGACACTTCCTTGGCCTCTGCTATATTGATTGCTGCTGTTGAGGGAGAATGAGTCTTCTGATTGCACTTGACTTGAGGGACTGTTAAGGCAGAACAAACCTGGAGATGTAAGGAGGTCACTGGACAGTCCTTCATAAATATTCTGAAGAAACAAACATCATGAAAGACGCTAATGTTGATAGAAATCACAGATATGCTAAGTAAGAATAAAGTATTTCCTGCAGAGAGCTCCTGTAGCGATTATACGGACTTCTGCTTTAATGAAGTTTCACTTCTGACTAAAGCCAAATGAAGTTAACATTTTATTGTTTAAGTACATTTTATTGTTTAAGAAAAAAAAAAAAAAAGAAAGATGGAAAAAGATGGGAAGACAGAAACCTGGAATAATAGATTTCTAATTTAGATTATAAGCATGTGTAAGAATTTTTAGGGAGTGTTTTCGCTTATTTTCCATCTAAAGTCTAGAAATACACCTATGATTATGAAAAACAATATTTGTTATAAAAATGAGTAAAACATTATTACTTTCACTGTTACCTAAATGAGAGCAGATACATAGGTAAACTTATGAATACACTTTCCCCTATCGAATGATTTCACAGAGAGAAGAAATGCTGTAGTTTTCCATTGGAATATTTGGTGAAAAGCACAGTTAATATTGGGGATTATTTATCAATTTTTTTATCAAATTATGAGACTAGGTTAAAAAAAAAAATAATGGAATAATGTTTTTCTTTCTAAAAGTCTGTGCTTATTTTATTTCTAGCCAACCTGATGTATTGCTAATATGTATTTTCAATCAAGGATGTCTTCTTAGCCTTTGACCACAGTTCTGACACCAAATAGTGAGAATTTTCTTTGTTTTTTACTCAAATAGAGAGTCACTTACTTGATGGAACAGATCTATATAGAAGTAGATGGCTAAATTCCTGATTCTGTACCATACTTAATTTGAATATTTGTAATGGTTTCAATTAGACTAGTTAATCAAGTAATGATAGTAATAAAACAAAAAATGATCAATGATCACATCTATCCTGAAACAAACAAACAAACAACAACAACAACAACTAAATCTGGCTGTTAAAAAGACTTTTTTTTTTTTTTAATATCAATCCATTTAACTGTGAATAAACAACATTGAAAACTAGTCATCTTTCTTTCATTGGACAATCTTTTTATAGAGGTTGTTCTGATAAGACATATACTGGAAGTTATATAAAATGAGTAAGAATTTTTCTAGAAGAAGAGGAAAAAAAAAAGTAAGATTTATGTGTGCACACAGACACATAAACTAACCAGTCTAATAATAATGAATCAGACAAAGAAAAAAGAATGTTAGATTCTGTCAACCACCAGAAAGTGTCTATTCAAGTGTGCAAACGTGCCATATGTATTAGGATAACATATTGTAGGAGCTATAGATCTCAGGAATGAACTCTTACTTGTGTCTGCTTTATACACTGTACACAATGTATTTTAAAGCCAGCTTGGTTCAAAGGATAGTCAAATTTTGGCTCAGGTGTCATAAACAACAGTTTTACAATAGAGGATTTATTTATTTATTTATTTTTCCTGTGGTTATATGATATATTATGTGTTATATGATATATTATATGATATATAGATATAGATATATAGATATAGGTATATCTGATATAGACCAGATTAAATGTCCTCTAGAAGGGCCTGTTGCTCTCTATTTAATGGAAAATCTTAATTTTTAAATACCTATGCTAGGTATGATGAATTGTCCACTTGTATGTCGTAACGATTGCCCTACTGAAAGTCTGGGATAATATATTCCTATCTGCTAACTACAATATACCATGATGTATTCACATTTATCTGGGTAGTTACATAGTCCTGGAAAGATTTATTCAGTCTCCAGATTTTTATAATTTTTTAACATTATAGAATATTGGAATAATTATTTTACTTAAGAAATACAGATTCTGAATCTGAATGAAAATAAAAATAAATTAAACCAGTTAAAATGCATTTTTGGAAGTTTTTATTACTTAAGGAAAACTGTTTAATGTGCCCAAGAACTAATAAAAAACATTTGATGGATTTTGCCTTGAAAACTAATTGACATGTCTAGCAAAAAGAAGTGCTATCAGCTCAGGAGCTGACCGGTTTTCTCCAATCACCATGTAGTACCTCTCATGCTACAAAAATTGTTCTTTTTTATTATTATTATTTTTGGTCATATTTTAGGAGAAGAAAAAGCACTCCTGCCTCTTTAACTTGTGATCAGTTTCTCAAGAAAGTGGAAAAGAAGAAGATATTTTCTGCAACTGAGGAAAAGGAACTGTTTTTAAAGCTTAGTTAAATACACCTACACTGTTTGTAAGTACTTAGCTACTATCTTTCATCATCTTAGAAAACTAGGGACGATATTTTTTTTCTTAATTCAAATGTTTTTGATGGCTTGTTGCTCAGTTGCTAATAAAATATTTCCTGAAATAATGTCTAATTTAATTTGGGTTTAATTTGAAATAGATTTATATTTATATTTTTGATACTGTACATGAAAATCATTACGGACATTTTTGAGCCTGCCTCAGTGCAGAAGACTGGACCAACAATCCCTGAAGATTTTTTCAATCACACTTTCCAATGAATTGATTAACAAAATACTTTGCAGTGTACTTTACATAATTTTGTGTGTAGGTATGTATGTATACATGTGTAGTATGTACAACATATATGTTACTTGTGTATATTGCATATGAAATAATTATAAAAGTAATTCATTTTTCATCTAGTGTTTGGCCTTCCTGTAATCAAAATTAAGTTGTCAGAAAATGCCAGTATATAAATGATAAAATAATTTTAAATGAGTCCAAATATTATAGTCATCACAAATGTGCATGTAGGGAAGTATTTTCTAAATTTGTGCCCTAAAAGTCTACTGATAATTTATTAATAAACCCCTGCACCCCTATACGGTTTGTAGATGTACAGTTAAGTTTACCTAATTTTCATCTTAACTTGTATTTAATTATCAATGCCTAAATACAGAGAAAAGAAAATAATTTTAAGATGGGCAGTGAAACCTAGACCAAGTCATTATAACCTCTATTTCTGCTAATTAGGCAGTGGGTGTCCTGTGACCTTCTGACATCTGTGCAAATATCATTAGCTACCTCTGTGACTGTCATATTACTACCAACTTAATCCTAAACTGGATATTTGCATTGATTTTTTTATTTATTTATTTATTTATTTATTTATTTATTTATTTCTGAATAGATGCTCTATTCAGAAGTAAAAATTCAAAAGAATAAAGTACCTTCATTATGAAATAGTCTGGAACGTTTGTTGTTGCTGTTTTGTTTTGTTTTGTTTTGTTTTAACTTCTCTGTGTCTGAAAATGTCATTAGATTTTCAAAAACCGTACCCTGCTGCAACGTCTCGAAACACCAGCTAATTGTAATGGCTTCATCGTGTTAAATATACAAGAAGAAGTTAGGCCTAGTCTCACAGACCTTACAGTCCTATCAAAAGGTAGCAAATAAAACACATAGATGTAAGACAAAATTAAATAATATAAGCAGCAGCTGTGGTTGACTGAAATCATTATGGACATATATAAGCAACTGATGATAAACAGTATAGATCAAATTAGAATTTTGGGGGTTTGTAGGAAATCAGATTTGGAGACTTCATTATGTGCAAAGAACTAATTTTTGTTTGTAAATATGGGATGTTCACATGCATTTATCCTGAATTTTTTTATTCAAATGTAAAAAATAATAAAAAAAAATGTTTCAAAATACAAAGAATCAATTAAGAGCCACAAATGATTGTCATGGTCATTTAATTTAACCAGTCTAGCACAACGCACACCTGATAAACAGGGCTTTATGGTGTTGATTTCATAACAGCCAGTAGATATTAAAGCAATTGCAAGCATCTCCATTCATCTCTAACATGAAATAATGCAATTTGGAGATTTCTAAATATATAGACAACTTGTAGTTGAGAAATGCAAGAAAATGCAAGGAAAATATTTTCCCAGCATATTCTGAAATTTTTCTGGCTTCATTAAAGCTGCAGATGTTCCTGACCTATTTTTAAAATGTCATTGCCACACACACACTGCTAAAGTAACAGAATAAATAAATAAATAAATAAATAAATAAATAAATAAATGTGCTCCCTTGGAAGCAGAGTGCATGTAAAAGCTTTTATGTATTCAAAATGCACTTTTTTTTTTTTTTAATGTGATGTTTAATAAGTGCAGAATATGGGAAAAGCAGAATTCCCTTCTTCTCCACACCCCTTCATAGTCAAGAAAAGAAAGGTTTCCTATAGATATGAGCTACAATAGCTTCCCAGAGCACAATGACTTTGTGGATATACAATAGTTCACATTCAACATTGGATGCAATAATTATTTTAATGAGAAAGATAATGACTAGCCAGGATACTGGAGCTAGTCCCTTACTGTATTAAAGGAATGCATTGTGAGTTTAAAATTTATCACAGGCAGCCCCCGAGACAGTGAAGGAAAGAGCTTATGCCCAGTGACCCATCAGTTGCCATATGTGGTGTGTAGAGTACAATGGGCACTGAGCATTGTCCCATGAGTCAGGTAAAGAACTTTGAATCAAATCATTCCAACTGAATATTAGTTCTTTAAGTTAGTGCTATTGTCTAACATCGCTACACAAACTGTACCACACTAGAAAGATTAATTCAGTTGTAGTCCAAAAAAATGGATACAGAAATTCACTGTTTGTCTAAACAGAATTTCAATACATTCACAAATTTAGCGAATGATCTCAAAAATCTATTTGTGGTACACCTCAAGTAGTCATTTGTGGTTATTCAAAGATAACAGTGCTAAATGTGGTAGCATTTTGATTGTTTTGCAAAGGACTGCAGTAGAAAGAAACAGTGGAGATTCAGAACAAAATCTAGTATTCAGAAAGTTTTTGTTTATTTTTTATTTTTCCTTCTGTGCACTAGTAAGCTGCAAAAAAAAAATATATTTTTTTTTAAAGGAAAATATCTCATACCAGATCCAACTAAGTGAGGCAAGATAACTACTGCTCTATATGTCCAAGTACAACCAGCAGTGAGACTGAAGGCGTGTTCCCAGCAGTCACATGTACAAAGAGCACACATGAACACTACTTCATATACATATACATATACATATATTTATACACATACACATACACATACACATACACAGTAGCTGATGCCATGGATGCATGGGCCCTCCAAGCCATGTCAGACTCCAGTTGCTGTACTCAGGCACCTCACCCAAGATTGAGTTAAAAAGGAATATAAAAAGAATATAGGAAAAACTGAGCTGATCAGGTGCAGGGTACAGCCAGACAAGCAGACCAACCAAAAAAATATTTAAATGCAACTGGCCCTTTCTAACCTCTTAGCACTCTATACCTCCCTAAATCACCTTAACCATCCCATAATGATCACCACCGACTGTAGGATAAGATCAGGTTCATAGAATCATAGAATCATAAAATTATAGAATCATAGAATGGTTTGGATTGGAAGGGACTTTAAAGATCATGAAGTTCCAATCCCCCTGCCATGGGCAGGGACACCTCCCACCAGAGCAGGTTACTCAAAGCCCCATCCAACCTGGCCTTGAACATTTCCAGTGATGGGGCATCCACAGTTTCTCTGGACAACTTCTTCCAGCAGGGAACAACAGAGTATTATTTGGGTTCCCTCTCCTGACATTGTCTCTCTGAGCAGCTCTGTGGGTGTGCAAATGAACTTTATCTCATAAAATAACACTTCTGAAGTGTACAAGCCAGTGAATCATCATGTGTCTAAGGATCCTTCAACCCATACAATGCAACTGAATTTCTAAAAGTTTTTGAAAATCCTCCTCACCAAAGACTCTTGAAGAAACTAAACTGTTTTGGGATGAGAGGAATTATCATATCATGGATTTATATATGACTAGAGGGTAGAAATAGGCAGTTGGTTTCAAAAAGGTTACAGATGAGGAAGCATGTGAATAGTAAGGTGATAGAGCTACAAAATAAAAACATTTTCTAGAACTAACTTTGCTAAAACATATACAAGTCAAAAGTGAATTGGCAGTAAAATGACAGGTAATAAGCCACATTGGTAAGTACAATGGAATCATGACTGTGCAAGCAAATTGAAGGACACCAATAAAGTATTGCTGCACTCAGGAAAGAGATTTTGACACCCGCTGTGAACAGATATCTGTTACTCCACTAACATGACGGTCAGGCAAACAGAATTGCAGTAACTGCGAGAAAAAAAAAAAAGAAAAAAAAGAATACACATCAAAATTGAAAAAAACCACCATGCTACTGTTTTATGCATGGTACATATTCCTTGTCTAATTCATGATTTTCTTACTACCCTGCTTTGAGGAGGACATAGTGACACACAGAATGTGATGAATCTATGTAGCCAAATAATCTAGACTCCTTCATTATTAAAGAATACAGAACTCCTTATTTTTTACATTGCATGCACATTATTTTGGGCTCTCTTTGTAACGAACCAACTAGTTCTTTCCAAAGCAAAACTGACTGTGTTTCAGGAAAAACTACAGTGTGTCAAAAACTGTAAAAGGGTTGACTCCCAGAATCTGAAGCAGTCCTTCAGCACTATCTGCAAAGGCCTTGTTTGCACCTTCAAATACTTCTCAAGTTTTGCAGGCATGTTTTAGATCATGACTCTTACAGACATGGTATGAAAATATCATTCTGACCAGCTACATGTCTGCTTCTTACACAGCATAATTAATGAGGTAAGTGTGTGGTTAAGTATGAACCACTGGGTAAATGGGAAGCAGAAATTCGACCTAGTTTAGAAAGAGAATGGACAAAACCATAGGGATTAGGTCATTGGTGGTTCTGAGTCATTGTTATCTTCAGTTTAGGGAACCCATAACTAATGACTGCCAAAAGCTAAGGAAAAATCACTGAAGTGATATTTTCTTTCCCAGGCTCTTTCACTAAGCACATGCAGCAAGTCACTTTCATGATCTTGCTTGCATGGACATCTGTTCTGATGCATTGTGTCAGTTATATTTCTGGCCTTTAATTCATAGGGATTTTAAGGTAATATTGGAAAAATGGGGGACT